>NC_136966.1:48689507-48852007 GCF_032717465.1 Coenobita brevimanus
TGTGTGTGTGTGTGTGTGTGTGTGTGTGTGTGTGTGTGTGTGTGTGTGTGTGTGTGTGTGTGTGTGTGTGTGTGTGTGTGTGTGTGTGTGTGTGTGTGTGTGTGTGTGTGTGGGCGGTGGCATCAACCCTCCCCCTTCCCCTTCCCCATCTCACATCTGCTCTACCTGCCAAGTTTATTTTCTTCCTCTTTTCCCTTTCCTTCCCGGTTTTTTTTTTTTTCTTATACCTGCGTCTAAGTTGGCAGGTATATGAGAGCCGCACTGTTACTTTTTTTGTATGAGCTTATCTTCTTTGTCTTCTTAAGAGAAATCTTTCAGCACACCCAAACGAATCGGACTACAACGCGTCTTAAGAGTGTGTACTCTGATATTTTTGGTTGAACCTGGCAGAAAATTATCATCTCTTCTTGAATGTTGAGTTTAACAATAAATGAACATTGGAATATGGTGCTAGTCACGAAGACGTTTTGTGTAAAGGGTATTGATCTGTCGTATTATTATTTTTTTTATGCTACTGAAGTACGTAAAATACACTTCAGAAGGACAGGAATCTGGGCCAGGTTAAGCTGAAATACTTCTGCCCCACAACCAGCCTCCATCTCAGCCGCCCACGGCTCTACCGTCTACTTTTTTCTTCCCCCCTTACATCAAAGTTCTGAAATAAATCTCTCACCGCCCATGCCGCCCATCCTACAACGCTCATCTTTACAAGGCGTACTCGTCCTTCCCTAGCCCACCGCCCACCACTAGCCCACCCACCGTTCGCAGTGTGTGCTCTCCCATCGAACATTTCATTTTTCACTAACTATTGAAACAATCGAACTTCAGTTTTGCACATGGCTTGATTCTGCAGACAATATATTTCATTTGTGGGTTATTTTGGCAGGTATACCAGATCACAAGAGGACTTTCTTTTATTTCCAAAATTCGTTTCCCAGATATTATTGATACAACTGATTCTTTGCTAACCTTTCCATAGGCAATGCTTAATTTAATCAGTACAGAACTAAATTGATATGTTGGACATTAAAGGACCCGCAGCGATTTGAATTTGATGATCTAAGTTGACTGAACTGATATGCATGGATCGATTCTTAATTGAAATGAACTTTAATAGTAATGATAATAATAATGATAATAATAATGGACTCGATCTTACCTCAGTGGATGGGAATGAACCATAAGCTTTGAAAGGGTCTGAAGTTGCCTGAATGAATCCGAACGGACCGAAGTGGACATTCTCTAATGAACTGTTTGGCTTTCGATTCTCAAACGTGGGGCTCACGTAAATCGCGAACCGAACATGCTGCCACCACGCCATCGTGGCTTCAACGTATGATGATTAATGCTTTCTTTTGCCAGACGCCGCATCTCATGAGTGGCATAAGAGGGAGATCTCTGGATATTTTTCTTGATGTAGTAAAGATCCATTATCCCACATCTCACCACACTCCCTCACGTACTTTCCAACCTTGTTCCTCCACCTTGTTCTTGTTCTGTTTCCCTTCTTACAACCACTCCCCATTCATGCCTTCTCTAAATTACGTCAGTACGGTGATGGTGATGTATATTTACATTTTATTCTCGCTATCTTCAGACTGTTTGATGCAGATTAAAGGGGCTTTTCGTGGGATCGCCAAGTAGTCTCCACTAACCTCGTCACTACGAGGGGCTCTTCTGAACTCAGTAAAATAGTTCGTTGATGGCAAGAATAAAACGAAAATAATAATCTTCAGTCTGGGGTGATTAAGGCTGTTTCTTATTCTCCGCCCCACCCGAAACTCGCATTATCTTTTTATAATTCCCAGTACATCAACCTCCATACCGCGACACGCAACTAAGAGAGAATAAATAGTGGCAAGGAAAGCCCCAACAGCTGCTAACACCTACGCAAGCATACTCGCTCTACTGCTCTCATTCTTTCTCACATCTGCTGGCTTTTTTTTTTTTTTCCCTGCTTAGTTTTCCCGCCTGATGGGCCTGGGTTAATTTCCCTGGAGGTGCAACCGAGGCATTTTTTCCAGCACGGATTTATTATTTTCGTAGTTCTTGTAGTTGCCATTTGACTGAGTATATCTTAAACGGAATCAGCCTAATAAAATAACAGTGTACTTTCCTGTATTTTAAACGAACGTAGTAAGAAAAAAAAAAAAAAAAAAAAAGCATTCTTGGTCCAGTAATTTAAAAAAAAAAAAAAAGTTTGCTCTCATTGGTTTAATAAGACGTTCAGCGTTTTCGAGAGAGACGTCGGAAATACAGCCAGTAAAAGACTATCTAGATATTTCACACACGAATTGAAAATGCGTTGAATGTGATGATACAACGGTTTTTGCTGTGCTTCGTAGCTCAGTATGTAGATATAATATTTCCCTTTAAGTCGTTCATGGTACTGAAATAAAGACAAAAGAAGTGTCGTTACCAATGGATTCGTAATCATTGAACTTTAAAGATGTTTTCATGTGATTTGTTTATGTCACATGATTGGAAATAACTAAATTTTTAAGATGGTTTCCTTTTAATATTCCTGTATGGAAAATAAGACAGAAATAACATTTGGTTATTGAAACATCACATACGGTTAGGTACGGCCAAGACTGTGGATTATTAGAGGGAGTCAGGACAGTTGCGTAAGGACTTCACCACACGAGGACTCACCGCTTGGGCAAAACTGGAAAGAAAATATTTAGTTACATGATGATGATTTATAAAACATTAATGAATCAAAGGGATTCACGGACCTCCGCCAGTTGTTAATTTGGCCAGGGTTCCCACAGCTGGAAATCGTCTCATGTACCCAGACAGCAGAAGCCACGACAGACTGGTAGAAACAGGGTGCAGAGTGGCGCAGCGTGACACAAGAGGTATGTGGGGTGTGAGGGGCACGACAGGTTATGTTTTATATACCTACATCTGAGCATCACATACATACTGAAGGAGTAAACTGGGAAAGAGGCCGTACGAAATATCCAGAATGTGTCTCTTTAACGGCAGAAACCACAACAGATGAGTGAGATGCAGCTTCAGAATGGCGCAGTTATTGGGTCTCCGTTACGCAGCGTTCCGAGAGATGCTGGCATGGCACTCAGAGTCACGACAGGCTGGTTTGGGTGCTAGAGCGATGGTGGAGGTGGAACGGGATTAATGGTGGTGGCGGTGGTGGTGGAGGGGGAGGGGGGGCTGGGGGGGGGTTTAACGCGAATGCTGGGCTTTCCTCCAGATAGTTTGGCTGGCTCTTATAACTAAACTCTTGTCACAAACTTGGTTCAAATTTTCTTCCTTTTGCACGTAATTCCGGGAAGCTCAGTGTCAGTCACATAATTTGATTTTTACATCCTTTCAGTGGCATTTTTTCGTGACAAGCACTTGTTAAAACTCAGCATTCAAGATGGGAGGTGGCAATTTTAGGCCAAATTAGAGTAAAAAGAGTAGAGTTACAGGCTGTAGCTGAAATGTTTGTGGTAGACATTTAGCACAACGCCTAAACAGTCTTCTCCCTAATGTTTGTGTTTTTTTTTTTTCTACTCCTGATCGCTGATTTCATCCAGGATCGATGCGAAAAAATTAATTCAGTATTTTTGGGTACCGTTAGACTTTTGGACAGTTTGTTTTTCCTCGTATCCTTCTTCACCCATCAGTACAGATGGTGACAGAGTAAATTTGCTGATATGTCGTATTCTGTGAGATAAAGTGGTAAAAAAGAAAAAAAAAATGGTAACCAGTCAGTCCCATTCTACCCCCCACAGTTGAAAAACCTTATGTTAGTTCTTCGATATTGGACTTAAAAAAGGCTGTCACACCGACCTGGGCGTTTTAACCTCTTGACTTAGCAAAAATGAACTGTGTGCTGTAATGACCCTTGTAAAGTTGGTAGGCCAGAGGTCGGCAACCTGCGGCTCTTGTAGGACACTTTTGGGGCTCCAGTAGTTTCATAATCATTATTTCAGAACGAAGGCATCATATATGCAAGGCAACATTAGATTTTTAATTCAACTTTGAAAAGATCTGTAGGCATCAATCGTTATTATTTCTAGAAATGCTAGCCATATGTCTTTCCTAAGCTGAACTTGTGCAGAGAGAGAGAGAGAGAGAGAGAGAGATTCGCTTTGTGAATATAAGTAGATCGAACAATATCACCGTAACGTTTTGTTTAGATTTAGAAGTACTGTAGATTTTGGTTTATGAGACAGTTTTTTGTATTGCGGCTCCTAGAGTAGTACATTTTTATGAAACTTTAAAATAAATGGCCCTTCTAGCTAAAAGGGTTGCTGACCTCTGTGATATGCACTAATCAAAGACTTCTTCCCCTATCATCTCCGTTTTCCAGCTCCTTCATCCTCGTGATCGAAGTTGTTAGAAAATCATAACAGTGGAACTTGTCAAAATAAGGACAAAATACCGATTATATTGTTTTCCCATAACAAACGAAGCACGAGCGCCTGAACACTTTATGTTGGCAATATATCACAGAGGTATGAAATAAGGTAGCACGCACATAAACAAGGTCATTATTCAAAAGAAACTTGCAGAGTGGAATATTTGACATTTTTTTCTTATTTTTGTTGGTCTGGTAAACGTTCATAAAAAATGAAATCCAGAGGTCAGCCATTACAGTATATGATTTGGAAAAATTGAGACAGCGGTGACAGATAATGAAAAAGCGCGACATCATCTTTTGATTGTGAAGAGACAGATCAGTAGTATGGATATTCCGGGATAATATGCCATAATCTCCCCCCCCCCTCTCTCTCTCTTTACAATTCCACAGCTGAGCAAAGGCCTCCCCCAACCTTCTTTACGAGTTCTTTGACTGAACCAAACTCTGCCACGTTTTCCCTGCAAATATCTCTATCTCATCTCTCCACCTCCTGTCTGGCCTTTTTCTGCTACGCTTACAATCTCTTGGTGTCCAGTCAGTCAACCTCTTGTTCCACTGGTTATGCCTTAGTCTTATTACATGGCCAGCCCACCTCCATTTCTGTTCATTTATGACTTCTGTAATGTCTTTGACTATACTATGCTTTCTCACCCAAGTTAATCTCTTCCTGTTTCTTAAGGATATTTTTCATTTCTTTTCATTTATAACTTCTATAATGTCTCTGGCTTTAGTGTGCTCTCTCACCCAAGTTAATCTCTTCCTGTCCCTTAAAGATATTCCCAACATTGACCTTCCCGTTGCTATCTGAGAACGGATTTGTTGATTTTCCATCGATTTGGTTAGTTTCCAGGGGTCACAACCGTACGTCATAGCTGGAATTATGCATTCGTTATATACATTTTGTTTCATACATATTGGCAAGCTACCTTTCCTAATGTTTCAGTGTTTACCAAAAGCCTTCCATCCAATTTTAATGCGTTTTTTTTTTTTTTTCGCTATCATGGTCTTCAGTTAATTTTAGTGTTTACCCCAAGTAATTGTACTTCTTGACTTTTACATACTGTATATATATATATATATATATATATATATATATATATATATATATATATATATATATATATATGTAAGACAGTTAGTCGGTGACCTTGCAGATCAGTCTATTTCCGTGGCTGACTGATCTTGATGACTTGTTTGTTTTCCTTCCGATCTCAAAGTGTGATGGTGCTCGTGCAGTAATGGCATCGTTAAAACTTCGCACACCACCTCACTTACCGCTCCCCTGAGACTCATACCCCAGCTCCCATTGCCTTAACGATGAACGGCAAGGACGAGGTATGTCAACAGCAGCTGCACCGCCTGCATCCCTGGCTTCCCGAGAATTCACAACACAGCTAAAATGTGCCAGAGAGAGAGAGAGAGAGAAGGACAGGAAAGAGAGCAAAAACAGTAGTTGTATTATCAGCCTTTAAATTTCAGGTATTGTAAATCTTTGTTGTTTTCCTCCCATCACTTTGAATCATTAGTCAAAGGCAACAAAATACATTTAATTTATTTCAGGCATATATAAACAAGTCTGGATCGTACCCAGAATACCAAAGTCGACGCTCTGGATTTAAATATTTTAGAAGAGCAAAGTCAAAGCACAGTTCAAATGCTGCATTAATCCTATGAAAATATCCAGAGAACAATATATTGCCTCTTCGTGAGCTGCTTCTGCAACACTCTCCCAAAAATATCAGTTTCATCTGAAAGTAGGTGGAGTTGGGAATAAACTCGAGGGCTTTTAAGTGGTGATGGTGGTAGGGAGGATTTGAACGGAGTTGGTTCGTCCATCTACCCAAGGTTTTCGTTTTTTTGCAGCATATTTCCTGTAGCTAGTTGGCGGAATTGAACAATATCGCGGCTGTACATCCTGTCCATGGCACTTCTTCGTGACTAGCATCATACTCCGTTGTTATCTCCCCTGTACAGTTCATCATTCAGGATGGAGATATGGCAGTTTTAGGTCAAAATAAATTGGGCTGACTGTAGTGGTGGTATTTAGCGTCCGTATCCCAGTTTGGTATTTTGTTAGATGTATTTGCATTAGTTGTAGTGATTAGCCCTGTAGCAGGATTTTTCTCATTTGTACATAAACGTTTAGTGCTAGCCAGAATTAAGATCCTGAATGCTTACCAACGAAGAAATTAGCAGGAAATGCTGTTGAAGCCACTGACTGCCAGATGGTCCTGCAGCTGAACAAAATCGATTGCATTTACCCTGCACAAATATCTCGGTGGGCTCTCTTGATGAATCCGTGTGTGTGTGTGTGTGTGTGTGTGTGTGTGTGTGTGAGGCCTAGAGATCATGGTCAGATTCAGCAGATTTTTTTTTCCCTATCGACCATTGGGGCCGAAGCCCCTGGTCATTAAGGCAAATATATATATATATGTACACTACATACCTAGGCAGATATAGATAGATAGATAGATAGATAGATATGTACACATACATAACATTCATACACACACATCAATGCACACACACACACACACACACACACACACACACACATATATATATATATATATATATATATATATATATATATATATATATATATATACTGTATATAAATTTTTTATTGTATTTATTTTTTCTAATTTTATTTGTATTTTTATTTTCTTGTATTTTTTTTTTTAACCTTACATTATCTAATAGGGGAAAAAAATGCCTACAACCTAAAGTCCCTAAAACTAATAACCCAACAGACAAATCGCTAACCTATACCAAATCCTAAAAAGACAAATAGCAAAACCTATAGTAATGAGAAAAATAAATATACCTCGACCAAGAGAACACCATCGACTGCAGATATGTAATGCCTCTCTACATTACATACCTGCACTCATCACCTGGTGACTGTCAGTCGAGGCACAACCTAATATAGGGGACATAAATATATGAAAGAGAACCAGACGAGTCAGGAACATTTCCATAAACGTCAGCTGTCGGCCCTAATTAGAATAACTTAAGCAAGATGTTATAATATATTTACATAATATGTACAAAAAGTGAAGGACCTCGCCCAACAGACCACCATCGACTGCAAGTGCCCCATATCATTCTATATTGAACACTTGCACTCATCAGCTGGTGACTGTCAGTCGAGGAACAATCAGCAGAGAAGATGAAAATGATCGCTATATTGTTTTTATCGGTGTTCTTTTTGCTTACATCTACTAGCCCATATCAGCACGATGACGTCTTTTCATTTTCTTTTTTTTTTTCTTTTTGCTTCAGTTAGACAGCTTTATTCGGTTTAGAAAACTTCTGATGTAGTAGTAAATGGGATTAATGCTCCTAAGCTGAATCAATACGTCTGAGGTAAACAAAAATATAGTTATGTGGCGTCATCACATGTAAAGGTTTAATGGCCACTGAAAACGTTCGAAAATAGGAAGGCATCAGCGCTCAGATGCCAAATGTAGCCATTTTGAGCACACCCCACCAATCATGTAAGCCATCTGGCACCACTAACCTGTAGTAGTTTAGTCTACAAATTCTTGGACAGCTCCAGATTCTAATACTTTATCAAACGAAAAGTATGTGCAGTATCTTACAGTTTATTGCCACGACTTGACTAGCAAACTGAGCGTGTCTGATGTTTTGCACAGTTGGCCCTCACGTCAGTTTTCTTTGGAGGGTCCGTGCACGTCACTCCTGTGCCAGACTGATGAAAATGTTTCTCCCGTAAATTGAAGCTCAGGTGACTCCAACCCACTTTAATCAGAGGACTTGTTTTTTATATATATTTTTTTTTCTAGTTCAAGCTGTCCTAATGCAACTCGTGTTGAAACGGTAATGAAGGTTTTATACCTCTTCGGGCCGAAGTCTTTCAATTAGGTAATAAGATTAAAGTACGTTATCGGCGTAAAATGTTTGAGAACTGCGTGGAGAAGCAGCTTTTAATATTCGATGGATGTGGCAGCGATTATGAAGTAGGCTACACACCTTCCACAGTTAGGGTTCTTAAGTAAATTAAATGTGGTTCATATGCTTGAGCATGTTATGTAAACTGAGATTTTTGTTGTTGTAATAAATATTCAGCAAGTTTTTCATACACATAGGCTGCCGGTGGCGAGGTAATAGTGGCACATGATCGTCTTGAATACACTTCTTGAAAGTGTGTAAAGAAAATTGTAACCAAAGTTTCAAGGACTCCTTTCAGTATCATTACTACAGTTAAATTACGTTGTAGCTGAGTTAGTTTTATCCAGACTGATATTAATTGAATGTCACTATAGGGTGCAGCCTAAGCACTCCTGAAAGCTAAAACTTTTGTTTTTTAATTTGATAAATTTTAGGCCTCACTAGTGGATTAGGGTTAGTCTGCTTATTGGTTTGAGGAGTCGATAATGAAAAGTGGCATCACCTTACAGTATAGTAAATCTGTTAGAGGATATTCAGTGAATTGTATCATCATCACACCATTTACCTTCCCTGTCACAATGCCCACCCTTCCCTGCTACAATACCAACACAAGATACAGTTCACAAACGAGAGGGGCACTCAATGGAGCGCATCTCTCTGACAAGGGCAACATAATTTCCAATCATTCTTCATAATGGGTTAGGTTTTTTCATCATTGATTAGGTTTTCACAACAAATGTTTTCTGGATCCAGAATCTGTAATATAATCCGGATCGGTCCCAAAAGTTAGTCGATTTTTCCCTGGGACACGGGATATCTACCCACCGACTTTGGTCCTAATCTCTCTTTTAGTTTTTGAGTTATCTTGCTAACAAGCAAACAAACAGGGGTGAATGCATACTCCCCTTGTCGAAGAGAACAATCCACTTTGTCCATACTGCAGTGCATCCCCCAGGCCACAGCACACTTAGCACATGCACCACCCTATCACAACACAGAACTTCATTCAACATAGCCTAAAAAGAAGCGAACAGTCGAAGTTACGTGTTTCATACTGTCCACTGAGCTCACTGCGAGATGAGCCTGGGATTTCAGCAACAGCAACAACAATAACAGTAACAACTATAATAACGACAGTAACATCAGTAACAACTAGAGGGTCACTCAGTCGAGCGCATTTCTCCCACAAGGGCAACGTAATTCCTGATCCAGAATCTGTAATACGACCCGGATCGGCCCCAAAAGTTTATCTGTTGTCCCTTGGGACATGGGCTATCTGCCCACCAAATTTGGTCCAAGTCTCTTATTTAGTTTTTGACTAATCCTGCTAACAAACAAACAAACAAACAAACAAACGGGTGAAAACATACTCTCCTTGTCGGAGAGAATACAACAGTAATAACAAAAACAATAACAACAACGTCATCTTAGACTTACCTTATTTCCCACTACTGTCATTAATGTGTAACGTTGTCTTGGGTGAGAAGAATGAAAGCTGCGGTACCCTCGTTTGTGTCCATCTCATATTGCAGTTCCTGTTCTTGGCTTTCGTGGCTGACCTTTTGTGTGTGTGTGTGTGTGTGTGTGTGTGTGTGTGTGTGTGTGCCAGTGATGGATGACTTTTAGGGCCATCCCTTAGTGCGGTTTTAGGGCCTGGGATATTCTCTCTCTCTCTCTCTCTCTCTCTCTCTCTCTCTCTCTCTCTCTCTCTCTCTCTCTCTCTCTCTCTCTCTCTCTCTCTCTCTCTCTCTCTCTCTTTCAAACAATAAGGTAGGCATCCAGAATTACCCAGTGACGTCTTGTGCCGAGCTCAGCGATGATACCATGACTGCTTCTCACTCATCCATATTGGGCCTCACAGCTTTGATCACCTCCAGTCTTGTTATCCTTTTGACTCTGTTGTCTTTGAACTGAATACAATGGTTTGACGCTACCTCGCGTTATTTGCGGAGTTTTCTTATCATCTCTGCTGCTGTCTGTGTCTCGGATGATAATACAGTCGTCTGGCGTTGCTTGAAATAAATTGTAAAACACTGTCTTCTGTGTCTCTGAAAATACAGTCGTCTGGCGCTGCCTAAAATAAATTGCGCAGTTCTTTATTTTATTATTATTATTATTATTATTATTTTGGTGCTGTGTCTCTGGGCAGAAAAGTCATCTGGCTCTTCCTCGAATAAATTGTGGAGTTGTCTATATTCTTTGTTGCTGTCAGTCTCTGAGCTGAACAAAATCGTGCGGCGCAGACTGGAATAAATTGCAAAGTTGCTGATTCTTCGTACTTTTGTACACTCCATTCTTTTCTTAGTATCTTTTGGCTGCGTTGTCCCTCAGCTGAATACAGTTGTCTGGTGCCATCTGGAATAAATGTCGGAGTTCTCTGTCTCTTTTGCTGCTGTTTGTGTCTTAGAGCTGAACAAAATCGTCAGACTTTGGTGGCTGTTTGAGTTAAGTAAAATCGCCCGGCATTAGCTGAAATCTATTGCAAAATTTTTAATTCTCAATTAGGATGTCATTTGAGCTGGTTTTTAGCCTCTGTGCAGCGGCCGTTACCTCTGAGCCTAATAGAATCATATGATGTTGGCTGGTATATAATGCAAAGTTCATATTTCGCAGCCACGGGGTTGCACTCACACCTTTCTTCCTTCGTCCTTCAGTAGACAACGATAAAGAAAAAAATCCTCTAAAGGTTACTTTTCAGTAGACTATGCAGTTTTTACTTTTAAATTGGCCTAAAATTGCCCTCTTTCCATCTTGAATGCTGAGTTGTATCGGTAGATCAGTGCTAGTATATGGTGCAGGTCATGAAGAAGTACTAGGGAAAGGATGTAGGGCCACAGTGTTGCTTTATTCTGCCACTGAGCTGAGTAGAATAAGCTGCAAAAAGACCGAAATCTGGACCAAGGTGAAAGAACCGTAGTGGAGAAACTGTGTTCTACTCATCCTTACCCACTCAGGAGCAAAATTGGAAACAGTAGCCTATTCACTTGTTACGCATCATTTTTGAGGGGGAGTTTGTAACACTGCAAAAATTTATTCTCTTGCTCAGTTAACTTCGTGTGCTTGATAGACATTGATCTTACCCTTCTTCTTTGCTTTTCATGAGAGTGATGGGCAAATGGTGTTTCCCCCTCGTCCCAGTTTATTCGGCAATGTAACTGGGGATGTGGATGGAACGTCTTTTGCTGGAAAATTTGAACAAAAAAAAAAAAAAAAAAAAAAATGGATTGTCAACCCCAGTGGCTCACGAATTTGAGAGATATTAACAGTCTCATGTCCAGAACAACTCAAGTATTCAATTCCAACAAACCCCAGACGATTTTATTCAACTTGGAGTAAGTCACGGAGTTGAGAGGACTGATACTGTCACCGTTAATTTCCTCAGGGTCGAACTAACTGTTATTCTATTCCAGGTAGTGTCAGACGATTTTATGCAGCTGAGACCGTGTTATAAGCACCTGAGAGGGTTAACAAAACCCTTCTTTTTCTTGCTTTTCCTAAGCGCATCTGGCGATGCATGTGACAGCATTGTTAGGCTGAACGAATTTTACACAGAACGGAGGTGGTCTGTTTTCTCTCTGTAATGATATTTGTGTTTGCCAAGGACTCCCGTCGAGAATCCCACCAGATGTAATGTGTGAATAATCAGGTATGTTCAAAGGAGTCACTACATCTTCACTGGTGGTGCGCAATCAGTGCTCGGGGCAGTAAGTTCTTCTTAATTGTATATGGTGTTGCCTTCCCGCTCGCTCGTTGGTGTGAAGGTCAAGGTGGCGGGGGTGTGGAGGCGGCATGTTGAGATTAGGAAGGGCGATATTCACATACCATTTCAAGTAATTCTCGATCCTTTGGTGGGTGTGCGGAGGCGGAGGCTGTGGAGATCAGTAAGGGCGATGTTCACCTGCTTTTACATGTAACTTCCTACCTTAGTGTGAGAGAGACAAAGATCACGCGCTGCTTGTTTACACCAGGTACAGTCAGTGAAAAAAGTGAGGCTGGTATGAGTCACTGTGTTTATTTCATGCGTAGAGCATGTCTGCCGCATTTCCTCCCATACCTAGTGACCAACATCTATGGCAGAGAAATACATCAAGCTTCTCCTAGCTTACGAATATTAGTCAGCAGAGGAAAGTGAAGAGCAGAAGAGATGAAATGTTAGTTGAACTTTTATCCTCGACTGTACTGAGACTCCCGCTGTGCTTAACATTGAGAAACACAAGACGAACATCTTTGAAATGCTATGTTGTATGTCCTTTTTCATCAGCTGTGTATCATATTTCCTTACGCCACTCATTCAAGAACAATATTTTGACATAATCCTGAATATAAGATACTGAGAAATAAGTAAAATGAAATAACGGGAAAAACATCGCCCACGTCCTATTTCATCGAGCGTGAGCTTCTGAAAACTTAAGTGTTGCTGAGTGTGCAAGGGAATTAGTGAGGGATATTATCTATGACGCAGTAATTGCTGACTGGATGATGGCTTCTGTTTAAAAGCAATGACGCCTTAGCCTTTTAAACTAGCTGTTGGAAATAAGGTTGTGTTCAGTTGATAGGTACCGTACACACACACACACACACACACACACACACACAGAGTTGTCATGCGGGTAAATAATTGTACAAAAGCCGCCACCCACACGCCCACACACCTACCCTGTACATATTTGATCCCTTGCATACTCCTTCGCCAACTCACTCCCAGTGCTTACATACCTCTCATATATATATATATATATATATATATATATATATATATATATATATATATATATATATATATATATATATATATATATATATGTGTGTGTGTGTGTGTGTGTGTGTGTATGTGTGTGTGTGTGTATCAGCGCACCTGAAGTAAAGCTTTTCAATTCTGAATGACCTTAAATGTACATTATATAACAATTTCACATGCTTTACTTTTGCACCTTCATTTTCCCGTTGCCAGATTTTACTACATACAGTCAGTAAATAGCGCTCCAATAGAACTCACCTGTTATATCATACATGTTGCACGGACGGCTTAGTCTGCTGGTGTAGGTCATGGGTGTGAGTGGGAATAGGGAATGAAAAAATGAAGCATATTATACACTGATAGAGCTGACTCGGCCGTCTCCGCTACAGACGAGAATTGATAGCGCTGACTCGGCCGTCTCCGCTACAGACGAGAAATCGCCCGGCCAGGTGGAAGATGAATGCAGGCATAGATATTCATGCTGCCTTAATACGATTTTCCTAAGTGCAGGGATATTTCTCGTATTAGTAAAGAGTGTGTGAAATCAGTCGTCTAGAGAAAGCAAGATAAAAAAGTATGATGTCTCTTAATTCAAGGTGTTAAGCCCTAATGAACTCTAATGTTTGTGAATAAGCTTTTCACTTTTTTTTTTTTTTTTTGCTCATGCATTAGAGGTATTTGTTCATTTTACATCCTATTACCTGTCAGAGACGGGATGCAAAACTACCTTGTGCTTTCGTCCAGGCACTTTTTTTTTTTTTTTTCCCACCTTCTCGAATCGCCATTTTCTTTAACCAAGATAATCATTTACTGTGTTGCGGGGTAATCATTTGGCCAGCACATGAATACCTGGTGGCCTAGTGGGTTAAGATGCTCCAATCGCATGTAGCCCATGAAGGGTTTAAATATAAGGCATGGTTTGGACGTATTGAGTATAGAACGGCACACAGAGTTGAGAAATTGGTCTTTCTTGCGTGAAATGTCTGGACTATTTTTTTTTTTCTTTTTCATCTGAGGGAACAAGGCCTGTCGGATAACTTTAGTACTTAGTAATGATTGCATAAAATTTGATGAGCCTTTGTTATTAGGCAGGAATGGGTCTTCGTGGCTACTATCCAAATTTATCCTCCAACCTAACTACTTCTGGTCATTAACTAAGCTCAAAGAGGTTAGAGATCTGTGTCATACGGGATTAAACAGACTGTAGCACCTACGCTCGTGGTGGAACAGTGAAAGCGAAACACAGCAAGAAAAAAATTATATATATTTTTTTTTAGCATCACTGTACCTTTTCTTTGGATTTTTTTTCTTTTTCTTTTAGTGTATGAGTGTGAAAAGCGTCCCAGTGAGTTTCTTCACTTGACCGACTGTTGAGTTAAAAATATTTGCTCTTAGCCGCCAGTGTGGATTCAGTTATTTTTGAACTACTTGGAAAAAACAGAATTTATACTCACATTCTCAAATATTTTTGCAGATGCATCACTGAGGTTTATTATATAGTTTTTTCCCGTGCGATTTAACATCTCTTGCCTAACGCCGCATCCTGTGAGCCGCAGCCATGACAAACGAATAATTAGGCGTTCTTTTTCATACTCAGTAATGACCCACTCCACCCCCTCATATATAATTCCAATTTATCCCTCCAACTTGTTTTTGATAATTCTCTTCATAAACTGTCCTTGTCAGTATCATGCCATCGTTCCATATTGTGACCGAACCATCTTCATTTATTCTTCATTATTAGGTGGTTCGGCCATAAAGAACGAATGGAAAGTGAGCGATTAGCCATAAGAGTATACATTTCAGTATGTGCTTGTATCACCTTCCACTATTTATGAGACGTGATACAAACAAAATGGCTCGACTCGCTCAGGTCAAGGAGGGATTATTGGTCTCGCACTGGAGCAGAGATGGTGAGGTGATGTTGCCCATTTAGCGATCAAAGCCAGAATTATATGTTTAACCACAAACTGCAGTGTTTCCTTTGAGGCAAACAGGCTGTATGCAACAGATCTGCCCACCGGCTGTGAATAAACGAACATTAAACTGGACATCAGCTTACAACACACACACACACACACACACACACACACACACACACACACACACACACACACACACACACACACACACACAAGTGCAAACGTACACACACACAGAAACATACAAACACACACACGGCCTTTTATATATATATATATATATAATTTTCTTTCATTCACAGCCGGTGGGCAGATCTGTTGCATACAGCCTGTTTGCCTCAATGGAAACACTGCAGTTTGTGGTTAAACACTCAAATAATTCTGGCTTTAATCGCTATATGGCCAACATCACCTCACCATCTCTGCTCCTGTGCAAGACCAATAATCCCTCCTTGACCTGAGCGAGTCGAACCATTTTGTTTGTATCACGTCTCATAAATAGTGGAAGGTGATACAAGCACATACTGAAATATATACACCTATGGCTAATCGCTCACTTTCCATTCGTTCTTTATGGCCGAACCACCTAATAATGGAGAATAAATGAAGATGGTTCGGTCACAATATGGAACGATGGCATGATACTGACAAGGACAGTGTATGAAGAGAATTATCAAAAACAAATTGGAGGGATAAATTGGAATTATATATGAGGGGGTGGAGTGGGTCATTACTGAGTATGAAAAAGAATGCCTGATTATTCGTTTGTCATATATATATATATATATATATATATATATATATATATATATATATATATATATATATATATATATGCCAAGTGGCTTAGGCTGTCTGGTAGAGATTGTACATAGGGTGAGAAATGCTTGTTAGTGTGATTTTAGTATTGGAGTGGCTTTGGATGTGTGTGTAGCCTGTGAACCAAATGTAATTGGCGACACTGGTTCAACCACAGCACCCCTTATGTCCGCCAAAGCATTACGTGGCAGGAAGAACGCTCCCAATGTTTATTACCCTGGCGGGGCGCGAACCCTAGTTCTTCAGTGTACGAAAACGCACACCCTATCATTGTACCACAGAAGATATATATATATATATATATATATATATATATATATATATATATATATATATATATATATATATATATAAACTTCCACTGTGTGTGTGTGTGTGTGTGTGTGTGTGTATTTGTGTGTGTTTGTGTATGTGTGTGTGAAGCTGTGTACTTTGTACACTTGTGTCTATAAACCTGTGGATGTTATATGGCAACGGAAAATAATACTGAAGGGCGTCAGTGTTGTGGTTTTGTAATAAGCAGATAGTTTTGAAGAAGAAAACTCGAACATTACCACCATGGACTCTTAGGACCGTTAATACTAGATGTATTGTAATTTGCGTCAGATTCCTGCGCTGAGATGTGAACAGCAGCACATAATGTTGCAGCCGGCGCCAGTCACAGCCGGATGAATGCACAACGCCCCCAGCCAGGTACATACTTCCCGACAGGCCTTGAAAGCACCAAGTCTTTTGCCCCGGTCGTGCCTCTGCCTGCATGCGGAACGGGTTTTCTCCCCTTCCCCCATGCCCCCACCCCATACCTCCATAAAAGTCCCGTCTGATGGGTTGCCGACACGCCGGGGAAGTACGATGCGTTCCGTTTCAAACTGTAAAACTTTTGGCCCTTGTCTTTCACACTGTATATAATTATGGTTATGCTGATAATTTGACCTTCACTAGCAGCCTGTAGCTATTTGCTGTGTAAAGTGTAAAAATTATCACCTGAATCAAGATGAGTGAATTCATTATTACATGGAGCACGTTGTAGGGCAGTTCGCCTTGGTCGTTTTCGAGTGCATGCGAGGGTGTGCCATGATGGTGCGAGTGTAAGGAATGGAAGGCCATATGTTTGTGTGTCCTGAAAAATAGAGGAGACGTTAATGAGTAGGAACAGAAGAACCTGGAAGTCATATTGTCAAGGCCACCCTTACAGGATGCGGCTTCATGCAACATCTAGGGGACGTGGCTACATAACACCTATACTGTGTTTTGACGTTAGGAAATGCTGAGTCGTAACAGACCTTGCACCTGACATTTATTAAGGGAGATAAATAGCCCGACCACAGGTACCAGGCCCAGTATTTACAAACTCTCCTGAACTCAAGTAATGAATATGGCTGCTTGTTCTTTGCTTTAATCGTTAGTCATAGAGCTGCCAGACACTTCACAGCAAAGCTAAAGTGAACATGAAAGTGGAAAATACCAGCATCAGTATGATTTCTTTTTACAGTTAACTGCTTAGACTTGTTTATCCTAGAATATATTTAAGGGCCTTGATAAATACGGGCAGAGCCTTTCTAGTCCCCTGCCAGGTGATTTTATTTTTTTTCCAGTCTGAAAAATTATCGGTGATGTGGTTGTTAATGCTTAGCTTATCGTGTTTTGCTTGTTAATTGTTCGACTACCAGGATAACAGTGTATAATATGTTCTTCCCACCGCCATACAGCCTTGCGGAGCTGTGGAGAGACATCAAATTGGAGGGAAATATAGCTTTTAATTATATATTTACTTCTAAAGATCCTTCCTAAGTATAATAGGATCTTTTGGTCGTCGGAAGAACTAAATAAAAATTCATCCTCGGACTGAAGGAAAGTAATATAGCCTACAGGAAAATTGAATCCGTGAAATACAGAACCTATGACCTTGATGGCAACACTGGCCACAATCATTCACTTGTGATTCTTGCCATTACGACTGAAATCATGATAAATAGTCATTCCTATACTTAGTCCAGTCCTGGCTGCGCACTTAAGACCAGGCCTACAGTGTTTGATTTCTTCATTTCTTTTAATACTTTCTGAATATTGTATCGAGTCTGAAGATTCGACGATAAATTGAGGTGTTTTTGCCTCTCCAGTACGATGATATCTTTGTTTTTGTTGCCAGGAGACGATTTTGTTCATCTGAGAGATTTTTGTTTTCGCCGAAGTTGATACAAAAGGTATTGCAAACTATATTACTTCTTTTTTCCCTTGAGATCAAAGTGTCTGGCTGTAGCGTAACTTAGAAGGCATCGCGCTGCTGACACGTGAAAAAAGGGGGCAAAATACATTAAATTCTTCCGTCGAGTTCTTCACCGTGTTGACGCCAGATACAGTCAAATCTTGCTATTGGCAGACGATTATATTTAGCACAGGAAGAGTCTCTTAGGAAGTGAATGGGCTGGTGAAAGATGTATCCAACTCCCCCAGACTGAAAGGCCTCTTCTGTGCTGAATAAAATCGTTTCATGGCGGGAAAAAATGAAAAAAAAAAAAAAAAAAAAAAAACATTTCCTGAACGTAATAAATAATCCAGAGGTAGCACTTATTAAGGGAAATAACAATCGTCATAGCGAATGGGTTGAATTTATATGTTAGGTTTGTGCGTGCCTCGGTCTGCACATGTCAGCGGCTGGCTCTCAGGACGTAATAGGTTTTAACAGTTTCTCTCCATGAAGTCTTCCTTTACCCTAACCCATCAGTGCCCATGGTCCCTAATGAATAAAGAAAAAAGAACGGATTTGGGCATTTAAAAATGTATTAAGCAGGGAACCTGAAAAATTCGTGACTGCAGGTCGGTAGGCGGAAGACGGTACGCCATATAACCTCACCCAGATGCCACACACGACAGCGCCAGGCAATACTGGTTTAATACACTGGTCTGGTGGTAACAAGGCTATAATAAACAAGACCTCTTCATAGTTCAGCATGGTGAAGACTTTTATTCACATACTTCTTCCTGCCGCCAGATGATTACATTCATTTGAGAAGAGACGCTTCATGCTGCATCCCGACGTGATTTCCCTAATAATTTTGCACAAGTGTCCGTGTGTAGCGATGCACCTGCAGTATATAAAGGATACACAGGTCGATGCTCTCTCTCTCTCTCTCTCTCTCTCTCTCTCTCTCTCTCTCTCTCTCTCTCTCTCTCTCTCTCTCTCTCTCTCTCTCAGGATGTGATAATATGCCTAACCCTATTATCCTGAGTGTCTCTGATGTTTTATTCTTGTTATCTCTAGACGAACTCTTTCAGCTCAGGAGTTTTCGATATGGAGGGGTTAGATATACCCCGGATTAACTTCTTCTCTGCCAGGATGGTGTAATGAGTTGATTAAAATCGTCTTATTGTAGTAAGAGTGAAAATATAAATGACATACTACGGCTGAACAGACTAACAGTTCCGTTATGAGAGATCAGCCTGAAGGTGATTGCAACCTACATGTCATTGCCAAAATAAAGGTATTATACTATTATCTGTTATCCATTCTTATTTTTCTTCTACTAGTAACGTAAGGACCCGGGCCTAGGCTACACAGTCCCGTCATTTAAAGCAAGTGTGAAAGCCTCGTTCATCCGTATATGACTTTATATGAGCAGTTAACCCCAAACTTCTTGGATGTAAACCCCCTCGGATGTAAATCCATCAGGCTGGAGAGCCTTACCCACTAAACCACTAGCCGTCATTTGGTTACATACCTACCACCCACCGTAGTAAATTGCTTTCTGGGTTACAGAAAACCATTTAACATGACACTCAGTACAGAGTCAACTGAAGGCATCACAACATCGAATGAGTGGATGGTGGGCATCCGTACCGACTACAGTTAATTAAGAAAACCCCTTTAATTAAAAAAGAAAGTGATCTTACTGGAGAGGTTAACCCTTTCACCTTGATGGCGCCTTACTTTAACTTATTCTTGCTACTTCTAAATGGTTTGTTATAAATATACTCTGGATACAAACATCTGACGGTGACAGGAATAAAACAGAAAAGTTGTCATCGTATCTGAGAGGTTAATGGAAAGTGTTTCTAACCCCTTCACTACGAGGCGTCTTCCCCAACCCAGGTACAATTGTTTGAGAGCAGCCATAATGAAATATAAGAAGAAACTAATCATATTGTAGGGATTAATGGAGACTAACCTTTTCACATGGATGGGTCTCCCTGAACGTGAACAAAAATCGTCTTGACATAACATGAATAAAAGAGAAGAGGTGGTGGCAGTGAAAGGGCTAATGGGCACAAGTGAATATATTATTGTTATGACGACCCACATTGCTGTACCAAGGCGGCCTCTCCCACCACCCCACACCCCACTTTCACCACCATGCCAGTCTCTCCTGCTTGATAGTGCAGCTCCGTGACATTAATAAACCCATTCACCATGATAACGTATTTTTTGCTTGGTTCCTTGAGATATCCAAGAGTTTTATTCAGTTTAATGAGTCCTTTCGTACTGGAGGAGTTAGATGTAGCCTTCGATCTCCTTAGCTGAATAATATCGTCTTTTTACAGCAAAAAATAAACATAACAAATAATTGTGCTGAAAAGATTAACCTTCAAACCCCAGAAGATTTTTCCAGTGGCGAGTAAAATTGATCTTAACCAGAGTACAATAGATGGGTCGCCACCCGAAGTATTACTGTTAAAAAAGTTACACATAAGCGATTGTGTGGTTTTGCTGTAACTGCGTCTGTGAAATTTTACCTGCAGTTTCCATTCTCACTGTTGACCACCTTGAACTTAAAGACATAATTATATTTTTTTTTATGAAACTCCGTGACACCAGTGAAATAAAAAAATGGCTTACACATAAGCGATTGTTTTATCTGGTTTCACCGCGACGTCGATATTTGGAATACAGTTATTTTCCTAATTATTAAGCCCTTCAGCCCGAGGACACCGTTTACATTTTACTGTGGATAATGCAACTCTGTGGCATTAGCATAAAAGCAAAAGCAAGGGTCACACATAAAGGATTGTTTTATTTGGTTTTGCACCCACTATGATATTTGTTTGGGATTTCCCAGTTCATTATTATCCCTTTTATCTTCAGGTATACTCGTGTGTGTGTGTGTATATATATATATATATATATATATATATATATATATATATATATATCGGCCAGAATTTTCGTCATGACCGTAAGGAAACTGCTTTACGGCCTTATTACCGTGATCATGCAATCTCCGGACAGTGTCTAAATTACGAGGGATGTTTCACACTAGAGGAGAAAATTGTTCGGTGGCAGCAAAACTAAATTAAAACAAACATCATATTAGTGAAAGAGTTCAGCATTACTGTCACACGTAATCGATTATTTACTTTAGCGTTATTGCGACTGTGATAAGTGCCTGCAGTTTCTTACGCCCTTCAGCATCAGATACGAGAAATGCTTTTTTTTTTTTTTTTTTTTTTTTTTTTTTTTTTGTTGATGCAGGTCCGTGGCACCATTAATAAAACAAGCATTATGTGCTTTT
The DNA here is from genome assembly GCF_032717465.1 of Coenobita brevimanus. Lineage (NCBI taxonomy): Eukaryota > Metazoa > Arthropoda > Malacostraca > Decapoda > Coenobitidae > Coenobita > Coenobita brevimanus. The sequence goes on from NC_136966.1 coordinate 48,710,784, forward strand.
TTTTTTTTTCTGGGATTTGTGAGGAGGTAGTTTCATCATGTTCTAGTTGTTATTATTTTAATCAATTCTGAAACCCCGTGACACCTGAAATATACCAAGGTCACGCATAACCAAGTGATGTTTCTGGTTTTTCTGGGGCTGTGATATTTTGGGGGGTTTCCCGTTGCATTAATAATCTCTTGATCCTCAGATATAGTTTCTTTTTTTTCTTTTTCTTTTTTCTTTTTTAATCCACGAAGAATTTCATTATGGATTTTCGATGACGATTTTTTTTTTTTCCGTATTTGTGCCTTCTCGGGATCTTACTCAACTTTGGGGTAACTGTTCGCACTGGGAAAGATAAACAGCCTTCATTGCTGATTAGCCCGCCTGAACTAAATGATATCGCCCGGTGGTTACACACACACACACACACACACACACACACACACACACACACACACACACACACACACACACACACACACATCGTAGTAACAGAGTAAAAAAAGCCAAAGCTACACATAAGCGATTGTTGTAACTGGTTCTGCGGAGACCGTGATATTTTTCTTGCAGTGTTAGATATCAGTACAGCTGGTTTGTTTTCATCCTACGGAACTAAGCCACTCCCACAACATGAATACTAAGCCGTGGTTGCATGAAATTCGATGAGCCTTAGTTACGAGTTATGCAAGTTAATCTCCCTGGTTACTAGTGAAATCGACCTGCAAGGTAACTGCACTTGGCCACTAGTTGAGGTGAAACAGGTTAGGGATCTTTGCCAGGCTAGAGTAAATACTCTGTAGTAACTCTGACCTTCAGGAATAGTTGTCTTTTTTATGCATAATAATATAACTCCGTGACATCTTAAAAAAAAAAAAAAAATGGCGAAGGCCATACATCAGCCATCTGGTTTAATTGCCAGTGTGATGTTTACTTGCAGTTTCGTACCTCATGTTAATCCATGTGAACTTCAAGCATAGTATGCTTTTCTTTCTTTTTTACATGATAATGTAGCTCCGTGACACCAATCATAAACATGGGTTGCGAATATGCGATTGTTACCTTTTGTTTTGCCGAGACCGTGATATTTGCCTGCATTTCCTTATCTCATTAACAGCTGCCTTGAACTTCAGGTTTACTCGTTTTCTTCTGTTCTTCAGCCAACGACTTAATTTATTAGCTGATCTCTTCAGACTGAGAACATCACTTTCGTTATGCCGTTGTTAGCACTTGATGTTTTTATTTAGCTCTTGGGAGGCCTTTTCCAGTGAAAGAGTTTGATGGATATTGTTTCTAACCTCTTCACTGCGAGAGGTTTTCCGAAAGGTAATTAAAATCGTCTTCAGGTGGCAACAGCGAAATACTATATACGTCGTCTTGGTGAAGGGGTTGAGTATTTCACTGTAAAGACACCTTTTCTGCTGTATTGATACTCTGGCAGACGATTTTATCCAGCTTGTGGGAGAGGAAATATGATGAGGAACACTGAGTGCGAGAGGTTCTTAATCCAGAAGGAGTTATTTTGTAGTAGCAATAATAAAATACAAGAAATACACATAGTAGTGAAGAGATTAATTTCGCAATATACTTTTAATATTACCTACTCTGTGCAAATATGGAAGTAATTTCTACCTCATAAGATCATCCTACACCTCACAGTGTACTAACTTTTTTTTTTTCTAATTACTCATGGTAGGGATTATAATGTTTTCTAGGAAGTTTAAGCCCTGGTACTCGCATTGATTGTGCACGGGTTTTGAATGTGTAATTTGTTAATACTTCGAGGATAATAGACTACATTTTTGTAACTTTCATGGACATTTCAGAGTCAGCATTTTGTCTGCCTCCTTATTGTTGTGACCTGCCACGCCTTGATACACTCACTATCCGCATTCTTGCCCCCTGTAGCTCCATTTTGCTGTTGAACAGCTACTTAGCGAAAACAGTCGGTCTGTCGTCATTGCCGCTATATTGTGCATTATGATACACAGGATAAAGAGTAGCAATGTACTGGAATGTACTGTGTGTCTATTTCCTTAACCTTGTATTACCACTCGCCTAGTGGGTAGGTAATGTTTTAGGTCGAGTCTGTTTTTGTCTATTCCTCCATCTGTTTGAGCTCTAACTTTTGAAGCCCTTGACCAGGGAACTTTAGGTTCTGTAAGCTGATAAGGTCAAGGAGACAGGAGTGAAAGAAATCTACCCCAAGTGAGCAAGAGTCCCCAGTCTTGGAGGCGTCGTAATATTGCCCAAATCTGGTTTATATGATGCTCGTTATTTAAATATAGAAACAAAGTATCAACCTGAAGCTTTCTTGATCCTAAACTACCAAACGAGCCGAAACAGGGCAGACATCTCTCAGACCCAGTTTCATAGGAATTCTGGGTAATAACACTTTTTGTGCTGGTATTCACTGATGTGTTCGTTTACTCCCTGTGTCAGGCTTGAGTTTATCTTGGAAGATTACAGTGTATACAGGAGAAAGAAAACTGGGAAAATAGTGTTCATGATGTTACAAGATTTGGCATAAGGCTGATTGATGTTTTCTGGTGTGTCTTTTCACTTACCCCTTGCGGAAGTAGTATTCATCCTGTAAAAATAAATAGAAAGTGAATAGGGAAATCATTGTTCGTGGTGTAACAAAATGTGGCATAAGACTGATATACCTGATGTTTTCTCTGAATTCTATTTTCTATCCCATGTCGGAGTATTTTTCATCTTGGAAGATAACATAAGAGAAAGTGAATTGGGAAATCATTGGTCATGGTGTTGCAAAGTATGGCGTAAGACCCATGTAGCTGAGGATAAGAGTTAGGTTTCGCAAGCTCTCTGCTGCTCAACAGTTTATGCACGGCTTTAAGAAGAAAACAATGGTTTCCTTATTATTTACGTACTGGCTGAATATGTTGTCATGAATCTGTATATATTGTTCAAGTCATGGATGCAGTTGTTTACGAAAAGCTTATACAATACACAGCTGTAATCGTTCTCCTTAACTAAGCGTAGATATTTGTTATTTTCTAGATAGAGTACATCTTTCCCATAAAACTTCTTCGTGACTAACACCATATTCTGGAGTTTATCTCTTTTTACAGCTACATTCAAGATACCGTAAAGAGATGGCATTTCAGGACGCCAACAGTTAGACTTCTGTGACTCACTCTCTGCTAAATAACTTCGCCTGGCATTGGCTAGAATAGAAAACTGGAGTTGTCCTTACCGTGAGAGGATGAATGTTATCAGTGTGAACATTCTCGGGCTCCAGTGACTCACATATAGCCAAGAAAAAACTCCTGGTAGTAGCAAGAAGGAAACACCCAAGAAATCACGCAAACGAGAAAGTTAATCTGGACAGAGCATGATGAAACAAACCTAGGTAAACCAGACAGCCTGAGCAAGTGAGATCTCGAAATAACGAAGTTTGAGCAGAACAACTGGGAATAATAATGTTTGTACTCTTGGGAACTCCTTCACTACGAGGAGGATTGTGTGTATAATGATCTGAATAAAATCGTAATATAATCTGATGGTAGCAGGATCAGAATACAAGATCATCAAAGTGAAGGGGCCGGTGGGGGTTGTGTTTTAATTCCGGCGGACAGTAAGAGCCCTGAGCTGAATTAAGTCGTCCGGGTTAGCCACATTTTTTTTTTCCATGCAAGACACACACACACACACACACACACACACACACACACACACACACACACACACACACACACACACACACACACACACACACACACACACGCTAACTGTACTCTACACAAGGGTAAGGTAAATACGGCCCGAGTACAGAGCCAGCAGCTAAGTGCGGTTAAAGAATCATGGAGCCGGTTCAACACACCTAAATTCTGTGAATTTCATTATACAAGAAAAATAATATGATCTCTACAAAGGCATCATCGCCTAGCAACATTCGAGCTACATGTAGACAGTGGAACAGATATAAGGAAACTTTTACCGACCATCTTAGTAAATGAGGCCTGGGAGTAATATTCATATACTGCCCCCCGACACGCCACTAACAAAGAGGCTGAGGCTGATGTGAACCACAGTAATGTTTAGTTGTAATTCAGGGCAGGGAGGTTGAATGGGGTCGCAGGTGGGTGAGATGGGGTCGAAAATTGACATGCCATCACACGACGACGATTCATTTTCAGAGGCAGCTAATCAGAAGACTTAGTAATCCATGCAGCAGTACGTGTTGTATCACAGAAGATGGGTGCAATCGTCTGGCTCACTTATAATACAGTATTGTCCTGAAGAGGTTGTGTGTCGGCATTGAGAATGAACTATAAAAGATTTCATACTGAAATGTATAGAGCCAATGTGAATTGCATCTACTGATGCTTGAGTGGTTAACGGGGCAGATTATTAATGTTTAATTAATATACGAGTATAGTTGTATGTTGATTTTATTGACTGTGGTATAGAAAACACCAGATTCAAACGTATATTGTATCTCACGAAAGATATACTGGCATTGTTGATAGACTAGTCACTTTAAATGTTACGAGGTCAAGAGCTAAATTGCTATTCCCAACTCCAACTAGTTCTGCTTGATTGACGTTAACTGCTAGGTCGTTTGCGTTAGAAAGTAAGCCTTCATATTATTATGTTGTACCATTATTGCCAATATTGACTGTTTAATGGAGAAAAAAACAATGCCACCGAGCAGTGCAGTTTGTACACATGTGAAAAGTGCTTCTGTGCATTGCCGTTGTTTCAGTTTCCATGTATACTATTCTACAGTAGGTACATAGCACTGGTTACCTAATTTAATCCCCATTTACACTTCACAGTTAATGGTAGAGATAAATCTCTCTCCATCAACATTCATAAATATATCCTTCATCTGTTCCTTCACTGTGTTGGAGGCGGTAATAAGAAGTTTTATGTTGCAGGCTACATTTCACTTTTAGCACTGATGGTAGCTGCTTCTCGCTCTACTGCAGTTTTTTAAGTAATAAATCGTATATATCCGAGAACTTACGGCAGCGTCTGGTCTCGGGCACCTAGACCATTCCATCTTGGTTTTCACCACCTGCCGCTGTCAGCAGTCACCCATGTCGAGATCTCGTGTAAACCACCACTCTCTCTGTATTTTTCTTTTTTTCCTGTCGTCTCATATTTATTTGTTCAGTAATAAACTTCGGTACGCAAGTCTAGAAGATCTATCTATCTATCTATTGCCAGACGCCTCAATCCCGTTTGGTGTGGCCACAAACAAATCGCATCCAAGTCGCCCTGTCCCCCGCCATTTCACTGCCCTGCTCCCAACTCACACCCCCCTCTCTCATATACATCTCCACCCCATCCCTCCATCTCATCCTCGGCCTCCCCCTCCCTCTTCCCCCCTCCACCTCACTCACATACACTCTCTTCGTCAGTCTTTCACCCTCCATCCTCTCCACATGGCCAAACCACCTCAGTGTGTTCCTCATAACGCTCCCTATCACATCCACATCAACACCACAACGTTCCTTTATATCCTCATTCGTCAGCCTACCTCTCCATGTGACTCCACAGGCTCCTCTTAAATAACTCATTTCCACTGCTCTCACTCTTGACTTGTGTCCTTCCAACAACGTCCAAGCTTCTCTTCCGTACGTTAGAGTTGGTATCACAATACTGTCATGTAGTAACTTTTTCACTTCCATGCTCACTTCCCTGTTTCTTATCACTGCTTTCAAAGAACCAGCAACCTTTCTTCCCTGCTGTACCCTTTCAAGCACTTCACCCTCCAAACCTCCATCCTTACTCATCACACTACCCAAGTACTTAAACGTACTCACATTTTCCAATTCCTCACCATCCAACCTCGCTGTACATTCACTGACTTCACCTCTCTCAAAGACCATCACTTTACTCTTCCCTACATTCACCTTCAGATTCCGTTTCGTACACACTCTCCCAAACTCATCCACCAAGCCTTGCAGCTCCCCTTCGTCTTCACTCAACAACACAGTATCATCTGCAAACAACAGTACAGGGAGTTTCCAAACACTATCCTCTCTCACCAGGGCCACTCCAACATCCACTACCCTACCTTGTACCTCTTTTATTACCCCGTCCATGTACAGATTGAACAACCATGGAGAGATGACACATCCCTGTTTCAACCCAACTTTCAAAGAGAAAAATTCACTTAGTTCACCATCCACACGCACTGCAGCCTTCGCACCATCGTACATACTCTTCACAGCATTCAACAACTTCCCATCTACTCCATATATTCTTAACACTTTCCACAATCCTTGTCTATCTACCCTGTCATATGCTTTCTCCAAATCCATGAAAGCCGTATACAACTTCTCTCCCTTCTCTAGTAACTTTTCCACTAAAGATCTAAGAATGAATATCTGATCTACACAACCTCTTCCCTTCCTAAAGCCTCCCTGTTCTTCTCCAACTAATTTCTCTGTTCTTTCTCTAACTCTGTCAATAAGTATCCTACCATACACTTTTCCTATTATACTAAGAAGACAAATGCCCTATGATTACCAGACACTTCTTTTTCCCCTTTTCCTTTGTACAAGGGAATAATTATACCTGACTTCCAATCCTCCTGGACTCTACCTTCCTCTCAGGCTAATCTGCACTTCTTCCACATCCATTCTACTACTATCTCTCCCCCATGCTTCAGCATTTCACCACACACTCCATCAATTCCTGGGGCTTTCCCTGATTTAACTTTCTTCATTGCTTCCACAACTTCTATCCTACTGATTTCTTCCTGTCTTCTCACCTCCCTCCTTCTCTAGATACTGAGTTCTAGAAGATACTGAGTTCTTAATAATAGGCAATTGTATCACACGTTGTATGAAATGAGTCGGGTTTTTGTTTAGGGTAACTAAATGGTAACCTTTAAAACTTGCAGAAAAAATCCTCAAGGTGAGTCGTCCAGAATTTTTATAACTGAAAAACTGTACTGATCGATTCCAGTCATTCCACTGCCTATGAGGGTAGTCAGCACTGCAAGCTTCTTACACCAATCCTGCTGGGAGGTATGCATCAGGGGACAAGAAATTCAAGCGTTTTGTATAAACTCATGTTTTGAAACGTCTAATTATTTAGCCTATTCTGTATTAAGGTGAATTCTCCCATTCAAACCCTGTATAAAATATGAATAGCAAGATATATTCAGCTCTGCACTGGATTCGTATACATTGAACGACACTGAGTCAGGAGGTCATCTTCTGACTTTACTGTACAAATATTGTAGCCTTTGCTCAAGCGTACTATATACATCTGCTCACTTGTGGCACTATTTTGGTGTAGCTCCACCAGTCTGGGAAATTTATGGTGTAAACCAAGTGCCAGAATGTATGTCTACTAATCTTCTGTTGACTTGGTACACGAACTTTTGCTTAACTGAGTTTAATCTGAACCCATTTATAAGTGCTACGACCATTATTGTGACAAGGGAGAACAGCAGCAGGGTGAAAACAAAGTTTGCTCTGTGGCGACTTCAGTAATATCTTCACCTTAACCGCCTGTCACTCCATTCATTTGTACTGTTTGTCACTGGAGGCTATGCTATGGCTTGTAGACTATGTTCTTATTAAAATGGAAGTCGGTAATTCTAAGCGTATCTCATTCTGCGAGAGCAAGTTTTACTCTGTGGCTGCGACAGTTATTCCACTACCTGAACCGTTTTGCCACTCACCTGCCTGGCTCTTCCTTAAAATTGTTTCTTCAGAAATGTTATGTATTATATCGTTCTATAGCTTGAAAAATATACTCTTTGGTGGTAACATTAACCCCCAGAGTGCAATGTCGTATGTTATATTTTAGTCAGGCTACCACAAAACGATTTTTTCAGGCAGAACCTATATCATCACAATGTTCGTGAAGGTTATATCTTAAACTCGCAATTAAAACGTCTCTCCTAAAGTGAATAGAATCATCTATAAATAGCAAGAATAAAACACAAAAGAATTCATCATACTGGGGTGGTAAATCCAGCCACCTGCTTGTCTCTGGAGGTTACAGTGATACCACGAAACTGTGTATTTCCTAAATTGTTGTGTCACAACACCGTGATCATGCTAAAACTGTTTATATATAAAATCTTCAGTAGTGTCTCTTTCCGTTGCACGTGCACAAGAGGATTATTATTCAGTCTTTGAAGCTTCTTATGATCACTCCATTGTTTGACGATCAGTTTCTAAACATTCTTAAAAGTAAGTTGCATTGCAAAACTCGCATCACTAGGTATCAGGAATCATTGCACAGTAACTTCTTATATACAGTAATATTGTGGATAAAAGAAGAAGTATTTTCTGAATGCTTCCATCTGTACATTAAAAATCAGTGCTACAGAATTGCAGTGATTACAAATGCTCATACCTGGTTTTACGACAATGATGTCTTTAACCCTGGATAGGTAACTTTTTTTTTTTTTAACCACATTAGGTAACCCGGGATCTCACAGACCCCAAGGAAAAAATAGTCCGTTTGATTTTTTGAAATGTGCTTTAACAGACAAGTAATTAAAGCCATTTTCTTTCGTTGAGGCCAAAAAAAAATAAATTTTAAATGAAAAAATAATTTTTAGATATTTAAGAAAGTGCAAAATGTTGTATATGCTTATTTTAACCTTACCCCTAGCAAAACCGAAAGCTAATATCTTAATCTCATGGATCATTTGCTGTAGACCGATGTTGGGACCTCGTGTAAACAAAGGAGAAACACAGCAAATGAAATTAACTGCACACAATTAATGACCAGTGACCTAAAATGTCAGGTAACCTGGGGTCTGACATATCCCAGTGGCTCAGTAGAGCAAAATCAGAGCCAGTTCCAGGAATGATCTCATCATCTCCATGAATGACTTCACTAATCAGGAAGGTAGACGGAAGGATCTACACTAATCAGGAAGGTAGACGGAAGGACAGATCCCTAGGCCTTAAGTTCACATATGAAAAAAATTATATATACTGGCATATTTTCGGGGCCTGGGGTCTAGGAGACCCCAGGTTGCCTATCCAGGGTATGTATATATATATATATATATATATATATATATATATATATATATATATATGGGAATATACGAACAAAGGAAGTGAGAGAGAGAGAGAGAGAGAGAGTCCCCTTGGAAAAAGCAACATGTCAGAGCAGTGGGACATAAAAAGTGTGTAGGCGCGGGAGGGTTAGGTTGGTGAAATAAGACTCTCTCTCTCTCTCTCTCTCTCTCTCTCTCTCTCTCTCTCTCTCTCTCTCTCTCTCCACACACACACACACACACACACACACACACACACACACACACACACACACACACACACACACACACACACACACACACACACACAGCCTAGTAACATGACGCTCAGGCATGCTGTTGAGTTCACTTCCTGTCCAAAAGGATTACACACACACACACACACACACACACACACACACACACACACACACACACACACACACACACACACATACACACACACACACACACACAGCCTAGTAACATGACGCTCAGGCATGCTGTTGAGTTCACTTCCTGTCCAAAAGGATTACACACACACACACACACACACACACACACACACACACACACACACACACACACACACACACACACACACACACACACACACACACACAGTAAAACTTGGATAAAATAAATGGTAGCGACAAGAGAGGAATGAACTTAAATCTTATATTTCTCTAACGTTTTGGGCCTACACACATCCCACCAAAGAGCCAGAAACGTTCGAGAAGCATTGATATTAGCCCCTTCATTCCGAGGACGTATTTTTCAAGAGTTTCTCACTATCCTCACACGGTTTTATATACACTGGTACAAACTCTTCTCCTCCCGTACTTACTCAGTCTTGCAGTTTTCTTATGTTCCTTTTATCTTAGGTATTTGTGATTTGCTGTAAACTGAACGAAATCGTATGTCTAGAATAGAAAAAGTAGAGTTGTACGGGCCATGAGAGAGTTAATGGTGGCAGTATAAACATTCTCAGGCTTTTACTACTCGCTCTCAGCTGAATAAAATCGTCTGGTGTTGTGTGGAGGAGAATACTTGAGATATTCCAATTGTGAATAAGTTACCTCACATGTCTCTTATATTTACGCCCAGAGAGCAGACGACGTATTTTTGCCAGACTGTTTCCTCCTGCATTCATGGTCTTCCTTTCTCCATCTCCACCCATTGTGCTTTGTGTTTTTCCTCTCCGCGTTTTAAAATTAAATTCTTTTTTCTTCGCCCACAGTACTCACGACATTATTCCTTTATTCCTTTTTTCTGTTTTTTCCTTTCACTTCTACTTTTTCCCCTCGTTTTCCACCTTCACCTACCGTGTTTTGTGCTTTGTCCCCCATTAACCACGGTGCCCAGAGCCCGAGTAGGCACGTTTAGAGAGGGAACAAACAGCCATTGCTTGTCTCGTAAACACTGGCCCTTACACCACACACCTCACGTTCCTCCCCTTTTTAGAAAGTAGTGGGTTAACGAGGCAGCACTTCTCGTTATGCCGTGACTAGGCTGCCGTGATTTGACAGTGCCGTGATCAGATAGTGCCATGAACAGATAGTGCCACAACCAAACTATGCCATGACTAAATAGTTCCATGACCAGACAGTACCATGATCTGGTAGTGCCATAATCAGATAGGGTATTGACCTGACTTCCAAAACTGTGAGTGCCATAACTTGACATTACATGCCCTGAAAGTTCCATTACCACATAGTGCCACGGCTAGATAATGCCGTTATCCGAAAATGCCATAACCATACAGTATGGTGACCAGAGAGTACCAGAAACTAAGTGCCATGAACTTAACGTAACAGTTCCATTACCAGGAAACGCACCCAAGTTCCTGGCCTAAAACCTCTGCGACATACCACTAGGTTCGCCTTACAACGTTGATCTGAGGCGTGTGACCGCAGACCTCCTTGCCCTCACTAATATTCTGAGTCTTGAAATGCGAATTAATGCGGCCAGTTTCTACGCCGGTCTGAACTTGTTGTGACCACAGAATGCAGCGCTTTCCAGTTGTTATGACCCGTGAGAACACTGATCTGAAACTTCTGTGACTAGGTAAATATACTGTTCTTAAATTGTTGTGATTAGGGAATATGATGGTGGCTGAATCGGTAGAGAGGCGACCTGCAGTCCTAATGGACCCAGGATCGAATCCCGGCTGGGGCAGGGAACAATTTAAGGATTTGAATCTCCTTAAAGCAGACTTTCCTGATCTACCAGATGACCCGCCGACATGTCGTAAAAATACCCCCGCTAATACCAATACACCAGTCTTGTAGGAGACAGCCCTAGCTTGTATTCAGTTTGGACGGTGGATGTTAGCGCCGAAGTGGTGACATGTGAAGGTGTAGGAGGACTAGTGGGCCTCGGGATAGGTCACTGCCCCCGAGAAATAGGCCCTGCAGCCTTTGCCATGAGTCGGACACGTAAAATATATATATATATATATATATATATATATATATATATATATATATATATATATATATATATATATATATATATATATATATATAACTGCTGTAGTAGTGGGAGTAGTAACAGTAGTAGTAATAGTAGTCCCAGAATCATCTGAAACGTGAACCGCAGGCTTTAGCGGATGTTGACCTGCAGTTCACCATCCTCCTTTCTGGGAATAGGGAAGTAGAAGAGGGACGATTGTATAACCAGGCAGTTGAGTGACTTGGTTATATCTGTGCCACCACCTGAAGGCGTCCCTCCCAACCACCATGAAATTGCTGTGAATAAAAAAGCGAATATGTTGATCTGAAATTGTTGTGACCGGAAAGTCTGATCTAAATCTTGTGTTTCTTTAGACAGTGAGAGTGTTACGACCCGAACCCAGTGACCTGTGAGATCCAGGGCCGTAGAAAGCTGTGAAATAAGCATCGTGACTTGATTGTCTTGTGAGTGCCACGACCTGACTTATTACCTGAGAGTGAAATATATTAACAAGAATATAAGGATCGCACGTTTTGTGGTAGGTGGTGGCGACCATCATCCACTCACTTGATATAGTGCTGCCTACTTCTTCGTTAGCCTTTATCATTCTTTTTCTGTGCCATCCCTCCTCTCTTCCTATTTCTCCCATCTTTCCAGTCACTTCTTATTGCTTTTCTTTCCTTTACAGGTGGCTTTACGTTGAGTGACAAGCCAAATGGTTTCCTGTAAGCCAAGAAACCGTTTACAACGCTGGGTGGTAACCATATAACCAAACCACACGTGCTCCCTACGTGTGAACAAGTGGGTTGGTGGAGGGTTAGTGCCCTTCCCCGTAAAACAAATAACTCGAAGTCAAATGGCTATCCCTTACGGGATTATGGCGTCTGGCAATAGATAGCTAGATAGACGATGATGCGTATTCTCCCCAGTTGGGGCGGCATTATAGCACCATTTTCTTACCGATCTGTTTGTTCGTATGACTGTGATACATATTTCTGGCATTCTTATGTCTGTTTGTTCACACGATTGTGATTCTCGTTTCTGGCGCTTCTACATACCGTGTTGATATTAAAATACTACCGGTATAGATAATGCATAAGAGATATGTGAGAATAAATAGTTAAAAAGGAGGCTTTACGGACTTCTGACATCACCTGCTGGCCTTCAAGAGACCCCAGGTAGCATGACCCCCAACTTTCATCTGCCAGGTGCCAATGACCCCAGGTACCCGGTGACCTGTTGCAGCCTGGACGACCTGGCTTTGAAGCCCATTTGCATTCATGAAGTCTTGCGCAAAGAAAATTAATCCCAGGCGCGGATGTGTAGTTTTCAGAGAGTTGGCGCTGTACGTGTCTGTTATTTATTTTTATTTTTTTTAAGATTTGAATAGGTTGACGATTTTATGCAGTTGGCAGTAAACCAAGCAGGAAGTGAATCATAGGTGAGAGAGAGAGAGAGAAAGAGAGAGAGAGAGCTTGTCACCACTAGCCTTCTCGTGGCCAGAACAACAATAGTATTCTGCCGCAGCTAACACTAGACGACTTTATTTAGCTGAGTGAGTCATAGGAGCCTGAGTGTTAAGGAGTGCGCTTAGAGGCATTTATGGAACTGAACCTTACTTTAGCCTACTATTGTGGTTAATGCCTCACAATTATACTGGACTGACGGTAACCCCAGTCCTCTGAAGTGATAACTCATTCAGCACAGTGACGTCTTTTTAACGTCATCCATGTTACCACTAGGCTATTACGTTCAGTGTAGGAGAGGCATCTAATAGTAGTAGTATTTAGTAGCTGCAACCCAGAGCTCTTCTGAAAGTTGACTGATTACGTAAAAAGAACATGTCTACATAAAAACAGAGGTCATTGCAGTCATCTGAATATGAACCCTGTGGACTGCTGAAGTTACTCTCCTACACTCCACATCTTCCTTTCGGGGAAGAGAGAGGAAGATGGGAGACTTAATGATCAGGCAGTGGAGCATCTCGAATATATAGGTGCCACCTTCTGCGGCTATTAAGGAAGGACCCTTTCTGTGCCGTGCCGTCTTTTGCATCTTACTGAGTCTACCTCCAAACGATTTTACCTGTATCAGAGAGGCCTCTTGTAGTGAAGTGGTTAAAAGACGTCTCCGTGGATTTAGCGGAAGGAATGTGTGAAAAGTCTCTCCATTGCTGAATAAAACTGCCTGTAGCAACACGGCTATTAAAAAAAAAAAAAAAAAAAAAAAAAAAAAGACCCCATCTCACCGAAGGATTCACCGCCCCTGTATTATTTACAGGGACGGTGAATATGGGATTTTTGAAGATTTAACTACTGAAGGACAGAGAGGTGCTCCTAAGGTTGAATATATTTGTTTGAAGGTCGCAGGAATTAAATATTTAAATATTTCCCACGTCCAGTAAGGTTAGAGGGGACTGTTCTCAACCTTGAGAAAGCGGAAACCCCTTCGACCCCATGACCTGTTAATCATTATAGTTTCGCTGCCTCCAGACGACTTTTTTCAGCTTGGGGGAGAGATCGTGTAGGGAAGTGATGAATAAATATTGTCGGTATATCTGACTTCTCCAGTTCGAAAAGTTACTCGAATGAAGAGTAAAATAGTCTTGAGATAGCAAGAAATAATGTGAAAAAACTCTCGCCAGAGTTGTCTTTTAATTGTATTCCAGCAAACATCAGGTTATGTTACTCAGCTGAGAGTGAAAAGAGAGTGAACATAGTAGCCTGAGAGTGTCAGTGCTGTAACTTCGTACCCTATCATGATGAGGAAAACTATGAATATACTGTATTGCGGCTGACGTCAAACGGCTTTACTCCGCTGACAGTGAGTCACAGGAACCTCTGGGTATTAACTAACCTTTTAACGAAGTAGAGTTTATCAGTGCTGAATAAAATAGTCAGACATTAACCAGAATAAAATACCAAATTTTTTTTGACGCAGTGAGAGGTTTGAATAGATTATTTTTAACAGTTTGGACTACCTGTGGCTTCTGCCTGTTAAATAAAATCGTCTGCCGTTAGAGAATGAAATATCTACGTCTAAACATCGCAGTGGATGGATTAGCTTAATGAAATTGTGTGGGTCTGGCGGTAGCGGGATTAAAATAGTTAATTTTTCTCATTTTCGTAAAGGATTTTAAAATATTGTAACATGATAAGCAGTATTTCATGAACTACCTAGCTTTCCGAGACGCTTTCCCTGCGCTGAAAGTAATGACCTGGCGGTACCAAAAAGAAAATAAAAAGCGACCATTACACTAAAGATGTTACTGGATATTATCACTAACATCTTCGTGACAGGGGGGAAGGGGTTTCCAAAACTGATATATAGTAACAAGATAAGAGACATAAAAGACGTCATGGCATTGGCTAAATCACTGACTGCGACTGATGGAGCAAGACGAAACACAAATAAGGCAGTCAGTATAATGTCTATAATTAGCATATTTTGCCATTTTTTTCCTCCTACTTAAAACGTCGCGAATGATTAGTTGTTGTGGCAAGTTATCCATGAGAGCAGCAGTGTTTAAGCAACGTGTAAATGGTTTAGGCTGTGGGATGGAGCCGAGAATCTGAAGGCTTGAATTATGAGTGATTGACTGGTTCATGTCATTAGACACTTTTGATAGCTTCACTTTCAATTTACTTTCGTTTTCCTGTTTGTGAATCCTGCCTGCACCTTTAAAATAGTGAGATTTGGGAATAGAGTGCTACTGATGCTGATGATGATATCTACGAAATCTTATGAGTACTTCGTCAGGTTGTTTTCACCTGACGGAAATGGGCCACTTCCATAACTTGAGTTTTAAGTCGTAGTTGTATGAAATTCGATATATCTTAGCTATGATGCAGGACAGAGTCTCCATCGTTACTGGCCGATTTAACTTTCCAGTCTGACTACACTTGGCCATCAACTGGGCTGAAAGGGGTTAGAGATCTTTGCAGGTTATACGAGTAACAAATGCTCTGTTTATATAAAATACAGGACACTGTGTGTACAAAACAGACAAAAATGTACAGTACTGAAGCCAGCAAGAGAGATGAGGACACACACACACACACACACACACACACACACACACACACACACACAGGCGGGGGGGTGGCACATAAATACAGGAGGCGCATATTGATATCACCCACCCAAATTATACATCTTATGATATCATAAATACAGACAGGCGAGTAGGGCTGTGCTGGCGATTCACTTCACTCTCACCTCGATGTTAGTGACCTGGAACCCCACCTGCCCAGCTCCCCCTGCAGGTGTTTGATGAAGGGTTGCCAGCTGCCCGTGTTGACTTTATTCGGTGCTTTGAAACTTTTGAATGATTGGATGATTGTTGTGTGGCTCCCGTGATAACACTTGATCAGGAGCCACCGTTACTCCCAGTCCTTCATTTATGCAACAGGTCAACTCTGGAACTGTCTCCCTCTGTCTGTATTTCCTGCTTCCTATGATCTCCAGTCTTTCAAACGCAGTGTGTCCAGGCATCTCGAAATGAATGGATCTTGAATTTGGCTCTCTCTTGTATTTTGTTTTTCTCTTGGAAGGAACAGTTTTGCGGGCTCATTGCCATTGGTTCCTTCTTCCTCACATAAAAAAAAAAAAAAGCACACGCCGTTAACTCTTATAATGACGAGAGGTTTCCTCGTTGCGCGTAAATTAGTTGTTTTTTCCTAGCTTAAACATTCAGGTCGTTAGTCACAGTAGTTTAGTGTGTGGCGTATGATAAAAAGCAGCCGAAAAAGTTACCCTGATTCATTGTTGTCAGTGTAATTTGTTTGTGAATTGCGTTAATGGAGTAATACTGTAGTGTTTCCCCAGTTGAAAACTTGAGGAAAGAGTGGTGAGAAGGTTTTGGGAAGTATACAGAAGGGTCCCGTGCCATCGTCACCTTACCAGGATTCCCAACATTTTTTTTTCTTGTTTTGCATAAAGCACGTTAATATTTTCTTATGTTTCTTTAAGCTGTTACATCGACGTTAAACTCTACGATGTCATGGAAAAAATATAAAACTGCTCAAATACAAGAGACCATTAAAGTGTATTATGCGACACACACCGCTGAGGAAAAAGTGCTTGGGAGGAAGGATCATTGTATACTACGGAATACATATCGCTAGTGACTAGAGGGTAGGGAGCCTCCTAAGACCGTTAGAATACGTTCCAGTAAAGCAGCAGACGTCAGAATCCAAATTTTGTTGGAAGGGAGGACCTAGGATCGTAGGCATGTTCGCTTTGTAGCTACCGTAGCAACACTTCCTAAGTGATTTATTTTGCCCTTTGCACCTTAGTACTCTCTTGTCTGTTACAGATATAAAGTATGTTGATATCAAGCATGTGTAAATAAAAAAACAAGAAGATATTAAGGTGTAACATGCAAAATAAATCGCTAAGAAAGAGATGCTAGTAATCCTCCTCAGGTCACAAAAACCCCGCTCTAGTCTCTATGGACTTAATTCTGACCGTGCTGTGTGTTGTCAGGCGCTGACAGACCACCCGCACAGTAAATTGGCACTCGCTATGTTATCGTTAATACATAGTGACCTAGCGAGTTTGTCTACAGTTTCATCGTTTCCGAATATAACAAGGTAGACATTAAAATGCTTGGCAATTGTCCCAGGAATTTAAAATCAAACCAGCAGGTGCACTGATTACTGATTAATTAAGCATAATCATAAACGCTTTCAAGAGCTGACTGGGAAAATTGTTTGTTTAGATTTTTGTCACTTGATATTCTTTTTTAACATGTGGCCAACTTTTAACCTGGCATGGCTCTTCCTTTTCCAGCATTAAGTTTCTAGATCGAAGGCAGACTAAAATTTTAAAAGCATCCCTGAGGCTTCCTGAAAAAGTATTGATTGGAAAAACAAACAAACACAAACCTGCCTATGCTTCCATCATTGTCTCCAGGGAGATGAAGAAAGAGAAAAGTGAAAGTCCGGAAATGCCGCGATGCCTGGCTGTGTGACCTCTGCCTCCTTCACCATCCCTCTCCCTGGCAACACACCCACTCACCCCGCGCTCATGACCACCCACTCATAAACCAGCTTAACCAGTTGTGTGATATGCGACTCTCCATAAATTAACTACTACTACAGATAGTTTTGTTTTTCGTATTCTTTTACTTTAATATTGATTCTGATTTGATTGTGGAGCGTTTGTTGGCTGTGTAAGTGAGGTCAAGGGAATATCCAAGAAGTCAAAAACAAGCTTGTGAGAATTTGTAAATACCGATGCAACACCCTGCTCTCCTGAATTAGTATTCATAAAGGAGCTTAACCAATTTCCACGATGAGCAAGTCGTATGCAGCATTTAATTATTTGAGGGAATCACTTTGGTTTGTCGCATTATTCACTTTGATAGTCGCCCCATTTTGATTGTGGAGTGTGTAGTAGCTTCGTGAGTAAAGGTAAAAATAGGAATGGGAAGTTTTTACGTATCTGAAACCCAAGAAGGTTCGTGAATATATTGTAACACCTGCTGCCCGGCTTCCTCCCCCTCTCTACATCCTCCCTGTTGCTCCCTCTCCTTCTTCCTTCTTGTTCTGCCCCCCCCCCTCTCTACCTGTTGCCCCCCACCTCTTTCTCTTTCTCGCTTTCTCCGTGTTGCCCCCTCTCCCTTTCTTTATCGTCCTTGCCCTCTCACTTTTTCATCACTTTCTTTGCTGCCTCCTTTCCCTTTCTGCTTCCTTCCCGCTGCCCCCTCTCCCTCTCTGCTGCCCCCTCTCCCTCCCTGCTGTCCCCTTTCCCTCTCTGCTGTCCCTTCTCCCTCCCTTCTGCCCCCTCTCCCTCTCTGCTGCCCCCTCTCCCTCCCTTCTGCCCTCTCTCTCTCTCCCTGCTGCCCCCTCTCCCTCCCTTCTGCCCCCTCTCGCTCCCTTCTGCCCCCTCTCCCTCCCTGTTGCCCCCTCTCCCTCCCTTCTGCCCCCTCTCCCTCTCTGCTGCCCCCTCTCCCTCCCTTCTGCCCTCTCTCCCTCCCTGCTGCCCCCTCTCCCTCCCTTCTGCCCCCTCTCCCTCCCTGCTGCCCCCTCTCCCTCCTGCTGTTCCCTTTCCGTCTCTGCTGCCCCCTCTCCCTCTCTGCTGCCCATTCTCCCTCCCTGCTGTTCCCTTTCCCTGTCTGCTGCCCCTTCTCCCTCTCTGCTGCCCCCTCTCCCTCCCTTCTGCCTCCTCTCCCTCCCTTCTGCCCCCTCTCCCTCCCTGCTGTTCCCTTTCCCTCCCTACTGCCCCCTGTCCTTCCTTGATTCTCTCTCTCACTCCCTGCTGGCCTCTCTTTCTCCTTGTTGCCTCCCTTGCTTTATTCACCCTCTTTCCTTCTCACCTTTTCTAAATCCTTCTTCTACCCCCCTTACCCTATCCACTCTCCATCTTCCCCTCTCTATTCTCTCCATCTTCCCCAATAAATTTTCTCCTCCCCATCCTCCCTTCTCTCCCCTCCCCCATTCCATCCTCCCCAATAAACTTTCTCCTCTTCTTCCTCCCTTCTCTCCCATCCTCCATTCCATCCTCCCCAATAAACTTTCTTCTCTCCACCCTCCCTTCTCTCTCCTTCCCCATTCCATCCTCCCCAATAAATTTTCTTCTCTCCACCTTCCCTTCTCTCCCATCCCCCATTCCATCCTCCCTGCTGCTCCCCCTCCCTCGCACACTCCCCGATTCGCCACTCCCTCTTTACACACCCACCCTACTGTCCTCTCACCGGCTCTTCACGCTTCCTGCTTCTTCCACTTCAGCCACTTTCCACCCCAGTGTTGTGACCTCCGCCCATTGGAATAAAGTTGCACGATTTAGGACTTATAAGCTGAGACTCATTCGAATTGTGCAAATCTTATCATGCTTCTTATCTAGTTAGCTATGTAATTCTTGGTTCTTGCATCAGTGGCAGTTTCACAGTGAATCTAGTTTATTCAGATTTATATTGTGTCAAAATAAGCACTCGTTAGGAGGAAAACTGCATGGCTTATAAATATGTACAGTAAAATCACATGTTCGTAAAATGAACTGAACGGGAAGAACAAAAACTTGTGGTTGAGAGCGAGGTGTGGGGTGTGGGCGGAGGGCGGACTGCTTGACCTCCGATGCCCAACAGAATATTTTTTTAATTCTGGTCCCGTATCCATAAACATTTTTCTTGGAATTAGGTCGTTTGTAAGATTCCTTGATTATACTTTTGCCTTCACTCGTACAGCCATCAAAAACCTCACAATCTGACAAATGAATACTAACGTGATTAAGACGGCAAAGGAAAATTAATCTTGTTTGTACTTAATGCATTGTAGACCTGTTTGTTGTAAAAACTGGATAAGCTTCTCCGCGGTTCCAAACTCCTTCTTTTGTGTGTGTGGAGTATATTTTTTTGTCCTGTGATTACGGTTGTTGCTATGTGGCGTCCCACCTGATACTGGGTCGGGTCTACTGGAACTGTGATCTGTCGTGTCAGAGAGAGAGAGGGGGGGGGGGCAAAAAAAAGTGTAGATTTCCTCATGCAAGACGCGTAGCAACGGGTCAAAGATACTGAAACTTGGTGCGAGTTACCATTCTCTTCAAGTAGGCTGAGGTATTCGTCGTTTTGCAAATTATTTTCCGTCTCTCATTGGCATCTTAAGACAATACTACTGGTTTTACATTCTGTCCATAGTGACGCTTCTTTTTTACCAACATTTTATTCTAGTGCCACATGCTTGTTACAGCTCAGCATTGAAGATGGAAAGAGGGCAATTTTAGGTCAGGTTAAAGTGGACAGATTACAGATGGCGGTATTATATATGAAGAAGTGGTATTAGAAGTAGGAGAGTTTTTACTAGATATGTGAAAGTGTTATTGCAAAAGGGACTGCTATTATTAATAAGCAAATGGTATTGTAGAAGAGAGAGTGATATTTCAAGTGAATAAAATATATTGCAAGCAGGGAAGTGGTACTGAATGTAGTAAGTGTTGTAGTGCAGGTATAATAACTCAAGTGTGAAAGAGATATTACAAATAAGGCAGTGGTATTCTACAAATGTAGGAGAGTGATGTTGCTTTAGTGGGGTTACTTTTACCTGGGAGAACTGAACATCTTCCATAAGTCCATGTTGTATGAAACGCCATGAGCCTTCGGTATCAGACAGGAATGAGGTTCCTTGGTTACTGATCAAATCGACCCTCCAGTCTGACAACACCTGGCGATCAGCCGAACTGAAAGGGATTAGGGGTCTATCAGATTAGAGTAGGTATTGAATTAGAGCCAAACGCGGAGTAGTGGGGTGTTGCGTTGGATGCCAATGATATCAGAATTACTGTGATTATGAATGAGAAACCTGTCCCACTTAACCATCAGGACCATCTATTAAACAGTAGAATCTGCATGGGTTGCACCACTCCCACAATAATGATTCTAATACTCTGAGAATGAGATAAAATTTTATATTTTAATGTGCTGTAGGCCTGGCAAGCTCATAATGCGATAAACTTCCACTGGAACATGTAAGACCATGATGATGATGGTGGTTGTGTGTGTGTGTGTGTGTGTGTGTGTGTGTGTGTGTGTGTGTGTGTGTGTGTGTGTGTGTGTGTGTGTGTGTGTGTGAGAGAGAGAGAGAGAGAAAGATGGTGTTAGTGTAAGTTATGCCTGCTCACGTCAAGGAATTTGTGATAAGTATGCGTGGGCGTGTGTGTTGGTGGTGTACATGTAGGTGTGAGTTTGGTTATGTGTAAGCACTGATGGTATACTGTATGTTATGCACCTGTCATTAGCCTATGAAAACGCGCGCGCGCGCGCGTGCATGCGTGTGTGTGTGTGTGTGTGTGTGTGTGTGTGTGTGTGTGTGTGTGTGTGTGTGTGTGTGAGAGAGAGAGATGGTGGTAGTGTAAGTTATGCCTACTCACGTCAAGGAATTTGTGATAAGTATGCGTGGGCGTGTGTGTTGGTGGTGTACATGTAGGTGTGAGTTTGGTTATGTGTAAGCGGTGATGGTATATGTTATGCACCTGTCATTAGCCTTTCATGAAACGCGCGCGCGCGTGCGTGTGTGTGTGTGTGTGTGTGTGTGTGTGTGTGTGTGTGTGTGTGTGTGTGTGTGTGTGTTTTAAAAGATGTGTACATGGCTTGTAAGTGAAAATGTGTCTTTTGCGTCTGTTTCTGTTGTCAACTGATGTTATTAAAATTATGTATTGACTTATGTGTATGTGTATGTATATAAATCGGAGCGTGTGTGCCTTTATAAAACTACGTTTGTACGTATTTACAAGAATTCCTGTTATATGTGTACGCAGCATGCATATAGATATGTCTGAGATGCATCATGTTTGTGTGGGTATGTGGGTGGATGTTAAGTAAAAATGCTAATAAGTTGTGACGATTGCTTCATGTGCTTTTATGTGAAGTGAAGAGGGCCAAGTCGGACTGAAATTATTTAAATCTAACAAGATGCAGAGTTTCTGACCCTGGGTAGAAATCTTCCATTTGAAAAGGTCGCGACTCTGTGAAAATTAGGTACAGTGATATTGTATGTTGATGTGTACAAGCCACCTACTAGGAGTCGGGCAAGCTTAATCAGGTACAGTACTATAGTAACACTTACGAAGAAATTAAACTATCTGTAATATCTTCTTCTGCCAGAGATTCTCATTTTACTCTATTTTTTGCTACCATCAAACGATATACCTTGTCCTGGTATATAGTGCTTTGAACTGGACTTGCTATTGCGTCCATAAACCACTTAATTAGAAAAGACGTCCCCTAAACCGCATCAGATAACCTGCAGCCAGGAAAAAAAAAAATAACTGTGGTGAAGTTTTTACTCCTTGTATAGAGTTTGTTAGGAGACCATTGCCATCTACCAAACAAGTTCTAGGTAATGAAGGGTGGAAGAATGCACGCCGTCTTTCTTGCTTACAATCATCCACAACAACACACTGTATTACAGTTTTCCCTCCTAAATCGTGGAAGATCTCTAACCCCTTTCAATTCAAGTGATGGCTAAGTGTTGTCAGACTGGAGGGTCGATCTGACATGTAACTAAGCAAACTCATTTCCACCATATAACTTAAGCTCATTGCGTTTCGTGCAACCATGACTTGGTACTGAAGTTATGGAATTGACCCTGTTCCGTCAGGTGAAAACAAACCGACTATAGTACTCCGAAATGTTGTCCAAATCTCCCAGATCTAACTCTTTCATCATCATCAGTTTCTTATTTCAGATGTACAAGTGAAGTAAGGAGGCCTGAAATAAGGTTCCTGATGCTTTGGGAACATGAATCAGAGGAGAGGGTATCTCTGTTTCATCTCCTCCCTCCTATGTTAAAGGAGCTCTGAGGCTTCTTAACTCTTTCTGTATGATGACTTGTTTATTCAGTTCATGTTGTCCCTGAACGATTTTATTTAATGTAGGGGAGACTTCTGGTTTTGAACGGGATAGAAATTTTCCATTGAACTGTTCAATATGGTAACAGTTTTTACTCGTGCAGCCACCAAACAATACTGTTTTGATGAAACTGCCTCTCGCAGTGAAGGGTTAGCCACTATTGTGGGACGGTGATGTTGCTACATCGCTGAACCAAAAGTGCATCCTGTAAATTAATTGTCGTCCCAGAAACACAGTTAAAAATCATTGCCCAACACACACACACACACACACACACACACACACACACACACACACACACACACACACACACACACACACACACACACACACACACAACGATAACCCGGAAAGAGAAAGTATTGTATATTCTTGATCCATGGTCTGTCTGCATAGTTTGTCACTGTAAATGAACTGACTGCAACTGCAAACCTTAGGAATAATGCAAAACTACAAACCTTGAGACACACTGAGGAAGACAGGGTAGAAACAAATACTAAGGAGAAAGAAATAACCGGATAGCCAAGGCACCTTCTCTTGAGTATAAAAGAACACGCACCTCGTAATGGATTATTTTTTTAATGTGTCGTATTCAAATCATCATCAGCTTCATAATGACGACCAGTCCAGCATTGACAGGTTCGGAAAAAGAAGTAATTGTATAGACAAAGACGTGTTTTACTTTGTCCACTTAATTCGTAAATGGCCCAAAATTGCTGGCTCCTTATCTTGTATGCTGAGCTGTAACAAGATACAAACACCAGTCACGAAAGAGTGTCAAAATAAGAATATAGAGCTGTGAATTTATCTTTTTCTGTCGCTTAGCTTCGGAAAATACCGTAAGCTGCAGAAGAACAAAACTTTCCGCCAAGTTACGGTGGATGACTATAGTACGGATGGTACTCGGAGTCAATTGAACTATAGTGTACATCAGCTGACATCGTTATTAAAAGAATCCTTTCTGCTTTGGAATGGGCTTAACCTTGTGATATATGTTCTGTTTCCTGTCACGTGTGTGTGTGTGTGTGTGTGTGTGTTTAGATGAACAGGCAGTTAAGGTGTAGGTAACACTTACTGCTAAATTGGATGATTCAGTACAACATGCATTATCTTTAGACTAAATGATAGCACAATAATGTTTGGAACAGAATTTGCCAATATACGCGCCAGTGTATATATATATATATATATATATATATATATATATATATATATATATATATATATATATATATATATATATATTTATATACCGGTATATATAGATAGATAGATAGATAGATATCGCTAGACGGTAGATATACAGTAGGTTCATAGATATTGTAACAGTAAGATAAATAATCTTTAACTAGTAACACCAGAAAACAATTCAAGTATTATTATTATTATTATTATTATTATTATTATTAATATCATTATTATTATTATTATTATTATTATTATTATTAATATCATTATTATTATTATTATTATTATTATTATTGCTTCATATGCACTTTTTTGTATAGGGGAGACTTCTCGTTGTTAGGGAGTTAATGAAGCCTCTGTCTGTCTAAACATGTCTGAAAAGTGACTCCAGCTCATAAAATTGTCTGAAGGTACGAACAGTGGCGTACCTGAGGGGGGGGGCGGGGGGGGGACTGTTTGATACTACCCCCCCCGGGCCCCCAATTGAGGGGTGCCCCCAAAAGCCTGAATAATTAATAAGCTTTTTTATTATTTAAAAATATATATATATATTTATCATCCCGACAGTCCCGGCTGGGATATTAGATAAGTTTTGAGAATGAGGGGGGCTAGGTTCTTTGCGGGGCCCCCCTTCCAGGAGGGGGCCCCTCAGAGAACCTAGTCCCCCAGGCCCCCAAATCTCTAGGTACGCCCCTGGGTATGAAGAACAGAATAAATGTACGTCAGCATAGTGAAGGGTTAATGAGATGAGAAGAGGCAGACTTAATGCAATACAAAACACAGGCCACAGAACCAGTGCCATTTAACCGTCTAAGTCAGAGGACGTTTTTTTTTATTTTAGACCGGCTAGCGACAGATGATTCGTATTCTGCTGACAAGACGGGTTATAGGCAAAAGACGTCTGTATTTATTATAGTGTGGATAGTGGCGCTGGAGAGGGACGCCTTAATGTGGTAGCACTGATACAACCGCGCGGCTCCACTGCAGGGTACTTCAAACGTCCTTTAGTTCCCTCCCCATTCCCCGGAAGGAGGAGAATGAACTGCAGCATGAGGGGAACCGAAACCTGCGGTCCAATGGGTTCGTATTTTAGATGAACCTGGGACTACAGCAGCTACTACTACTACTGCCGCCGATGACGCAGTTTAGCTCGCTAGAAGCTTTTTGAACTGCATGAAGGTGTTTAGATAAAGCCTGGAGTAACTCCTGTACTTGAGTTCTCTTCTACGCAGGCTAAAATCGTCTGGTAAATGCAAGAAAAGATGAAAATGGTTTCTGTGGCTGATTACTTTATTATTTGTATCTCACGGAAACATATAAATTAAATACCCTTCCACTGCGATGACCTATTATTATATTTCAGTCCTGACACCTCCAGACTATCCGGGTTGTACTCTAGCTTGTCAAAGATTTTCGTCCTTCTGCACTTTATTTCACATAGCTCAGTGACAGAAAAAGATAGTATGGCTCTACATCTCTTCCACAGCACTTCTTCGTGGCAAGCATCAGAGTCTCGTATTAAACCTGTGTTAAAACTCAGCGTTCAAGGTGGAGATATGGCAATTTTAAGTCAGCGTAGAGTAAGCATGGCACAGACGATTGTATTTAACCTGGGTAAGAGTTCTACCTCTGAAGGGGTTAATGAAAACTATATCTGACGCCTTCAGTTCGATAAGTTTCCCCAGGCAGAATAAAATCGCCAAGGGATGGTACCGGTAAGATGACATTGAGACATCCTCGGAGTGAAGGGACTGATCTATTCAACACGAGAATGTCTTTTATTTTATTCATTCCACGCCTCGGCGATTTAACTCATACAGAGCTTTTCTCCAACTGGGTGACTTAGACATTGCCTTTATTAACTCTTTCACCATAAGATATCGTCCGTGAACTGACTAAAGTCGTCTTGAAGTCGCAAGAGAATAGTGAAAAAAAGACGTCCCCGGAGAGAAGGGGATTAATGATCGTAAAATCTGAAAACGAAATTAATTTTAGCATGTCAGCAGCATTTATGTACAGTACTGTATATACCTGCAACTCTCCTTCGCTACTAAACCGCTATGTTACGATCACGACTTTTGTCATTTATTCATGTTAACACCAGACGACTTCATTCAACCAAGGATTGACGTAAGTGTGTGATGGAGTTATACGCGAACTCCATTCTCCTCGTAACTGGTGGCAGTAGCAAGAATTAACTCTTTCATTACAATGACGTCGTTTTCGCTCTCTAATTGCTGTCTGCAAGACTTTTATTCAGCTTAGGTGAGTTTTCGAACTGGAGAGATCAAAATGTAGATGTCGTTAACCCTTTCAATACGATAAGCCTTTCCCAAGCTGAATGAAAAAAAAATAAATAAAAAAATAAAAAATAATAATAATAATGATGATGATGATGATGATGATTAAACCAGATTCAAGGGTTTCAATAAAGGTGTCATTATACTGAAGGAGTCAGTCTCTCATTCTTCATCCCTTACTAGACGATCTCTTCAGCCCGACGATGTCTTTTCTTCATTTTTATTATATCGAACGTTAAACTATGCTGTTCAGCGTAGGAGACTTCTCTGTACTACAGGGTTTAGTGAAAACTTTCCGATTCAGTTCGAAAAGTTCGTCCATTTGCTAAATAGTATCTCCAAACATTGAAGTAACAAGATTGCGATTAAAAAAAAAAAAAATCACACTCATGGGATACCTTTCAGTCAGATTTCCATACCATTCTCCTTGTGTTCATGTGTTCCTTATATCTTTTCCTCTTGCATGACTCGTCCCTTCACTTCTCGTCCTTCACCTCTCGCCGCTGACTTTCTTTGACTCCCAGAACTAGTTATTCACCTTTATGCTTTACCTGTTACTGCATCCATAGGCACCCAGTCTCTCGTGCAGTCAATAGGCATATCGTAAGCATTTTTCTTTCAACATTTTTTCATCCAGTAACAATCACTGGCACCTTCACCTCTCGTCCTTCACCTCGTGCCGTCGAAGCCCTCTCACTTTTACCATTACCGTTTGTTTACCTGTGTGTCGTGCCCATTAGTAATTCCAATTCCAGCCTGTTTAGCACCACTTACTGTACTGGCTACGTATTTAGAATGAAATGGCAGTTCTTTTTTTTCATTGTTCTGTTCTCCTTCCTTCCTTCCTTCCTTCTTTTCTTCCTTCTTTTCTTTCTGTACTTTCCTCTTTTCTCCTTCATTCTCATCTCCTCTGTTTGCATCTTTGTATCATATCCTTCTTTTTAGTACTGTCATTTTCGTTTCATCTTCTTTTTGCCCCTTTTTTTTTCTTCTTTACTCTTCTACCTTTATGAGAACTGACCTAAAACACATACCATGCCTGTGATATCTTCTGCGTTATTGAATGCTAAAATGTATATTGTACAACTATACCCTATGGGAGATTGTCAGTCAGGAAAAGAAGCTGGCAATGTGCGGCCGGTACGGAAAGGAAAAGATGGTACTCTATCTATCCTCCTGTTTCCAAATGTCGCATCCTGTATCGTACTATTCTTGCTACCTTTAGACCATTTTAGTAGCCCATTTAGGAGCAGAGATTCTAGCACAGTGTATAAAATCATCCAAAACAAAATACTAGAATCTGACTCCACCCTTAAGTACGATAATCGAAATACATTTAACCCTTTGAAGTGATGATTGCCACAGGCAGAACAAAATCGTCTGTAGCAAGCCAGAATACTGCTCTGAAATGCGACACCACCCCTCTGTGGGTTAAGTAAGGCTGACACAAAGTCTTTTAAGCTTATCCCACCCTGCTTACCAGAGGCCTTCCATACCAACAGTAAAGTAGCCAATACCAGGGTGTGAAGCACTGGGTGAGGTTGTCAGTTCCCCAGTAGCAGAAAGTGGTGTTCTTCGGTATTACGAATCGATAATCCTCCAAAACCCGTTGAACACGGTCTGAACGTGTATAGTACAGCTACCTACCAACGTCACGCGTGTGCAACCCGGCCGCTACTTTACATGAAACACATGCAAAGCGATGAGGTGACGCTAAGGAGGTAGGCGGGCGGGTGGAGCAAGCAAGCTGCTTAATGGCTGGGATGCCCTTCTCCTCGTCCGCTGCTGCTGTTCCCGCCACCGCGACGCCTTCCCCCCCACCCCCTTTTCCACATTTCCCCCACCCGTCCACAATCCCACACACCCTCCCTACGCCCACATCACCCTCCACGCTGCTGCCTCCAACCCCACAATTTTCCCATCTGTCTTGTTTACTCCAAGTGTCTTATGGATGTAATTGGTTCGAGCGTAAATATAGTTCCTGTTGTGGCTTGTGAAGATAAAGAGCTGTCGAATCCTTCAAAGTTTCAGTTTCCATTTGTTTTCAGTCCAGATTTCCAACTAATTATTGTCCGCCTTTACCATGGCGGAACGATATTGTTTTTGCCCGCGTTTGTGTGTGTGTGTGTGTGTGTGTGTGTGTGTGTGTGTGTGTGTGTGTGTGTGTGTGTGTGTGTGTGTGTTCCCATTGTATCTCATGAACGGCTTGAGCTATTAACATGAAACTTTCAGGGTATCAAGATATGGCCAAAGTCTTGGACGAATTCGGAAATGGGCACTCGGGGTCAAAGTCAAGGTCACAGAAATGGCTGTCAAATGTTAGTTAGCTTTTTTAATACGGATTGGCTTTTTGTGAAACGCTGTGACTGAATTTCGTAGAGTTTTGCGATTTTTCTTCACATCTGGTTTGTAAATAGCTTATAACTTGGCCAACAGCTTCTTCTGGCGGGCGATTAGCATTCGGCTCCCGAATGCGTTTCTTTCATTTTTGTATTTTTCACCCTTACTCTTTCAGCACTATACTGTAGTATCTTTAATATAACAGTACTTGCTGCTGTTTCCCCCACCTCGACGTTAACCCCCCCCCCTCCACCCATGCACCCCATACACTGCTGCATCTGACTTCCACAATTTCCACATGTGTTTTGTTTACCCACAGATTTCTTACGTATGTACTCGAACAGTAACTCGTGTGAACTTAAATTGGCCCTATTGTGGGTTGTAAGGATGAGGGCTATTTCAGTCCTTGAAAACATCGGATAACATCATTACATATGCATGCATCCGCCAGAAGTTATAATTATTAACCTTGGTCCTCTGAGTGCCGCGGTATCTTTTAATATTTCATTGCTCGCTGCTGTCCCCGCCGCCTTGACGCCTGCTGCTCCACTATCTTCTCCCACACTCCTTCCTGCTGGTCAGCTCCGCATGTCACAAGCTTGTCATCCATCTTGTTTACCCCTACGACCGTATTTTTAACCCCTTCCCTACGAGAACGTCAGTTACAATTTCTTCATGCTCTCCCGAGGCGATTCTGTTTAGCATGGGGTAGATTTTTTTTTTTTTCACTGAAGGTGCTAGATATAGGCATCATTAACCCCATCACAGCTTGAGGTCCTTCTTAAATTTAATAAAGATATCTGTTCATAAGTTGTCAGCAAGTGAGTTGGCGGAGGGTTAGTGCCCCTCCCGTTAAAACTTCTAACTCAAAGACAAACGGCCACCCCTTACGGGATTATGGCGTCTGGCTATAGATAGACAGGTAGATAGAATTTGCCGTTAGCTGAAATATAACTAGTCGTCCTCAGGCTGAAGGAGTTAAAACTTCAGCTACCTAGGGAAGACATACCTATAATATTTTATGATAATATCAGTAGCACACAATGCATATCCAACATGTCTGGCTTCTCTGTATCTTTGCTACTGTATAATGTGTGATGCGGACCTATGAGAGCAAATAATTACAGGCGTTCCATAATTGCCCGTCAAAAATAAGGAGCTTGCCTTCCCTTTAACAAGTCTGCAGCATACGACCCTTGATGCATAACTGGTTTGAACGTAGTATTATAGCAGAGTAAGGGCTAGTTTTATGCCTATCAAGTGAACGCAACAGTCAGTGTTGTATCCCAGTGGTACTCATGGGTGAACAGGGACGAGGCGAAATCAAACTCTGCTCAACAATTTGAGCAGCCTCGGAATTGAACTGTGTGTGTGTGTGTGTGTGTGTGTGTGTGTGTGTGTGTGTGTGTGTGTGTGTGTAGGGAAGAGTAAAGTGATGGTCTTTGAGAGAGGTGAAGTTAGTGAATGTACAGCGAGGTTGGATGGTGAGGAATTGGAAAATGTGAGTACGTTTAAGTACTTGGGTAGTGTGATGAGTAAGGATGGAGGTTTGGAGGGTGAAGTGCTTGAAAGGGTACAGCAGGGAAGAAAGGTTGCTGGTTCTTTGAAAGCAGTGATAAGAAACAGGGAGGTGAGCATGGAAGTGAAAAAGTTACTACATGACAGTATTGTGATACCAACTCTAACGTACGGAAGTGAAGCTTGGACATTGTTGGAAGGACACAAGTCAAGAGTGAGAGCAGTGGAAATGAGTTATTTAAGAGGAGCCTGTGGAGTCACGTGGAGAGACAGGCTGACGAATGAGGATATAAAGGAGCGTTGTGGTGTTGATGTGGATGTGATAGGAGGCGTTATGAGGAACACACTGAGGTGGTTTGGCCATGTGGAGAGGATGAAGGGTGAAAGACTGACGAAGAGAGTGTATGTGAGTGAGGTGGAGGGCGGAAGAGGGAGGGGGAGGCCGAGGATGAGATGGAGGGATGGGATGGAGAGGTATATGAGAGAGGGGGGTGTGAGTTGGGAGCAGGGCAGTGAAATGGCGGGGGACAGGGCGACTTGGAGGCGATTTGTTTGTGGCCACCTCAAACGAGATTGAGGCGTCTGGCAATAGATAGATAGATAGATAGATAGTGTGTGTGTGTGTGTGTGTGTGTGTGTGTGTGTGTGTGTGTGTGTGTGTGTATGTTTAATTTGCGAGCTGGACGTACAGTACTATACTCTTTTTTATATACCATGTTACCCTGAAACTGCCAGCTCTCCAACTTGAATGCTATCTTGTAGCAGTAAGTTAACTCTATAGTGTGGTGCCAACCAAAAAGAAGAGTGATGGAACACGTATAGAGACGTAGTTTTTTTTTTTTTTTTTTTACTGAGTTACGTGAACTAAGCTACAAGTGGACGAAAATCTGGGTCATGTTAATGTGAAAGATATAGGCCATCATGCATCGCTGGCTTCCCCTTCTCTTTCGTTTGTAATTGGACGAAAGCAATTTGATTCCTGTTGTGACCTGAGATAGTGGGATTTGTTAACTCTTAAACCTTTCAGCCTGAGAAGATTTTTAAAATTCGCTTTCCCCATCCCGGGAGGGTTAACAGTTGGCTTTATTTGAGGTTCGTTTCCCGCCAGCAACCAGCCCATTAAGTGCGTTCACACCATTACAAATATTATTCTTCCAACCACCAATCAGTTTTAATGATCGTAGGGAGGGGGGCTATAAAAGACATCTTCAGGTTGAAGAGACGTATGGGTTTTTAGCAGTTGATCAAAGAGTTGTGAAATATATGGTATTATACTGTATATTACAAGATAAGACTTTGAACCAAAGTAAAGAGAGGTAGGGACACATTTATCATATACAGACTGTGTGAACACACTGTCCTTTGTGGGTCTTAATGATTAGTGAATCCTGGACAAAAACTGGTATCCGGGAAGTCGAGTTTTTCTGCTTTATTGTATCATAAAAGAATATACAAATAATGTTTACTTACATGTTTTCTTTTTGTTTCAGGTGAGTGTTGCTCACCATATGTGTTAAATATGCTGCCACTGGTGCCATGGGTAAGTGTTAAGTGTTATTCTGTATAGCCCTCATGCTGCACATCGCCGCACTTAAATGTAATATTAAAAGTAAACCTTTAGCAGCGAATCATGTTTTCGTTGTCATAGAAGACTTCGTTTTAATTTGCGACTTATTCTGAATATTACAACTTTAATACACTCTGGAATATGGTTTACATTTTATATATTGTCATGGCTTGCGTCGGTAACATAGTAAACCATCAGCAACCATTACAAGTCCACTGCTGAACAAAGGCCTCCTCCAACCTTCTCCACAAACTCCTTGACTTAGCCAATCTCTGCCACGTTTTCCCTGCAAATTTCTCTGTCTCATCTCTCCACTTCCTGTCTGAAGTGTAAAATGATGTGTAAAATGCAGAAGTAATCGAGAAGGAAGAACTACTACACCTACGAAGTCTGCTATGCCAACGAAATACACTGGAGTGTGAAGTATGGTAATTATTGATTACCCGCTGTACGAAGGGAGGAGTATAATTTGCCAGTGGAACAGTCAAGCAGCCACAAGGTGTTTCGTACGCAGTTTCATGCATTGACATAGTTTCGAAGTAGTATAAGGGAACTCATGTCTTCAGATGTAAGAAGTAATTAGAGTGTGAGAGTGTTGCTTGCCTGTATTTATCAAGGACCACAGGGTGTTTTGTAGGCTACACACTTTCCTTAGTCACAGAGCTTTTCGTACTCGGTTTCGTCCCTTTATCAGCGGTTGCCTTTGCATATTACACCTCTGTTTCCTCTTGGATGTCTCCATTACAAATTACATCGATATTAAAAAGATGTATGATACTTCAGAATATTAAGAAACGATATACAGAATAAATCGGTAAGAAAAAAGTGCCATGAAGTCTCCTGTGCCTGCGAGAATACGACTGGCTTTGGATTGTCCTTCATTGCAAGCGTCGGCAGTGCTCAATGCAGCCAACTGGTCTGTATTCCCGTCAGCTTAGGAGACTCACTGCTTCACCCACCACCTCCATACCATGTTAAACCAATTAGGCCCGGGGACGTCTTTTTTCGTTTCATTTTTGTCACCCTTAGGCGATAGTATTTAAGCTAAGGAGGGACCTCCTGTGGTAAAGGGTGAACTCATTACAGCCCAAGGTTGCTGGGCGTGGGATTACGCAGGAAGGGTATTTAGCATACAACCCTTCGCCTACTGGCTCATAGTCACGAAGTTCAAAAGTCGAGAACAATGAAAATCTTCTATAATCAACTTTCGAATATATCCACCTGCAGTCTCTCTCGAGGACTATGGGCCCTAACAGGTTAATGACGGCTACATTTAACCTCTCTCAGTCTGAAAAGTCTCTCCTGATCTTAAGTAAATCGTCTGGTGATTGGAAGAACAGAATAAATAGTAGACATAATAGTATTGAAGGTATTATTACTGCATATGACACATTAACCCTTTGGCTGTGTGTGGTTTCTCTGTGCAGAATTTAACAGTAAGATTTAACCAGACTTGAACGCCAAAGTTCCATCAGTTGTGTGCAAGGGGTATAGATAGTTTTAATCCTTTGACTTCGAAGACGGATAGACAGACAGACAGACAGACAGGCAGACAAAGACAGAGAGAGAAGGGGAGTGAAGAGGAGGAATAGAATGAGATATCTAACAATGCTCATCACAGTGGGAGGACTGATATTCTGTTATGACATTTATGTAAACTATGTCGAATTCAGAAACACACGATCAGCCCTTTGAAACAGATGACGAACTTTGCCACACTGTTCTTGCTGCTTCCTGACTTTTATCCAGCTCCGGAGAACGTCGTAGTGTTAAGGGGTTATGATTATTGAAAACTGTATCCTTCCACCACCACCACGTCGAAAAGCCTCTTCAGAGATTAATAAAATCGTCTGGGTTGACAAGAATATAATCTGAAGGCGTTCTCGGGCTGAAGAGGTGAGCATACAAAAGCAGCTTCTGATGTAATATGCTCATTCGGGGACCTGGATGTAAACCTGATGGTTGTGTGTCGATTCCTTGTAGATTACGGCGTAGAAAAAATTGTTAATAACCCACATGCAGTCAATAGGCGATAACCTAAGCCTTCTTCCATAACAAATCGCGAGAGAAACTCCCACACTAATAAGGATGCGGCCTTGTAACTCAGCCCTGTTTTTGTTGTATTATCTGTTTTAGGGGAAGGCAGATTACAAACTGGTTTTATAATTCAGTGATGAAGTCAGGTACATAGAAATAATCGTATATTAGCGCTCATGGGTTTGGGAAGACTTTTTGTTTGTTGACTTCAATCCGGTGACGTATTTTTTAGCATATTCTTTAAACTTTCGAATTATATTATCCAACTTGGGAAAATTTTCTCGTAATGAACGGGTTAATGAACGCTGAATCAAATCCCTGCAGTTTGAACAGGCTTTCTCAGACTCAGTAAAATCGTCTGAAGGTAGCATTAAGAAGATAAAGATTACGTCATCGAAGTGAAGTGGCTGCCAGTTATGACTATGCTGAGTGGTAAAGGTGACTGCTAAGTGGCTTCTGGTTGGCACATACAGTATACCACACTACGCAGCACTTCTTCCTCGGTGACGTATTTTGCGCATTACACCCTCAGTATTTATTAGTATGTTATTTCTGTCGTTAGATCATCACATGGTTTGCATCAGACACGTAAAAGAAGGCATTTAGGCGTGATAGTCAAAATCGTTCGGTGACGATGTATTATATCTGCCAAATAAACAAGAACAGCCATTAGGGCCTATTCTGGTTGGCTTTCATAGCAGCTCTTCTTCCTCAGCGATAAACACTTCAGGCTTCTCTTGTATGTTACAGATGCAAACTAGGTCGATGTTAGCTCCCTCAGGCTCACAGGACTCACTCACAGCTGGATGATTTCGTCTGGCCGTAGCAGAAATACAAGCGTTGACCCGGCCGTGATAGAGGTAAAAAGATATTAACCGCATACCAGAGCGTGCGAAACGAATGGCTAAAGAAGAATTGTTACGTAGACTCCTGTGCCAACGAGAATACGGTTCGTAGGCCCGTATTGTCGTAAGGAAGCTCCCTAACATATTTTCGTAAGCAATTTATTTTACTTATTACACTTGACTCTCCTATTCGGTGTTACATAAATTATCCTAGTATCGCTATACTCTGCATAAATAACGCACTTGAGGATATTAGCCACCTTTATTAAAAACTAATCGCGAAGGAAGAGGTGCTAGGGAGCCTCCTTACCCCACGAGAATACGAGTCCCAGTCTTACAACCCCCCCCCCCCAGTTCTCCTTCAAGATGCAGCTCATCATTCACTGCACGTCCTTCATGCACCGCGCCATTTAGGTTTATAATTGATCAATGCACCATAAAAGCTGTTGCTACCTGAGCCGCAGACTTGAGCATTGTGAGATCATAATGTGAGGCGACGCGGGAAAGAGTCCGGGAGACGTGTTGTTTGGGATGTCGTCACACCTTTTCCATAGCGATTTATTATGTACATTATGTCTCAGGATCCCCTCGTGTGTTATTGATGCAAACCGTGTTGATATGCCAATAGAAATAATGTACAAGAGAATGTGTACGTGTAATATGCAAAATAAATCGCCAAGGGAGACTGGCGAACATCCTGTGACACCTGTCTTATGGTCCGGAATCACTAGCACACCTACGAGCAGTTCCCCCTCGGTTTTTTTTTTTTTTTTTTCTTTTTTTTTTTTTATAGGAAGAATCAGAAAACGAGACTGCAGAACCTTCCCGTGTTTCATTCTTTTTTTTTTCTTTTTTTTTTCCGGCAAAAGATAGTTACGAGAGGCACTGATCGTAAGTGTGTGAATCAGCGTCGTAGTTGTTACGATCCTGCTTTGTTTTGCTTGTCCATTCTGCAAAATTTAACGATACTTTTGATAGGGAGATGATCGTAAGCGCTGTGTGTGTGTGTGTGTGTGTGTGTGTGTGTGTGTGTGTGTGTGTGTGTGTGTGTGTGTGTGTGTGTGTGTGTGTGCCCTTGTCGTATAGTAAGACCTGTTTTCGCTGAAGGGATAAGGAAAAGGAGGCTAGAATTCCTTCAAGTCTTGCTCTTCTTGAGATAACAATTCCTGGTTGCGACAGGGAATTGATCATAAGCTGTATGTGGATCCGGCCCCATATTTCCGTGCTCTGTTGGTGATCAGCAGTGAAAAAAAAAGAAAAGTAAAATTTGGACTGGGAATGTTGTGTCTGTTACATTTTTCATAATTTCCAGCTTTCAGTATCGCAGACCTAAAAGACTATTAAATCTCTCGTATTCAGACCACGATGCGGGCACAGCTCAATGTATTATCATAACTGCAGTATGCATTCCTTCAACAAGTCGGTAAGGAAGGATAATTCACCACTAACATGCACTGATTGGGTGCCCTTTTTTTGTTATTGATTGATTACATTAAAAAGATCATGGGAGAGCAACAAGAGGTCATTGCCGCCGTACAACAGGAGTAAAAGCAGAACTGTGACAAGACATATTCATAGATAAAAATGTTTACATGGTATGTCTGACAGAATGGCTTACAAAATAGGAAGGGCATAGCCATTACCTTATACTGTGTATTGTGTTTTGGGCGTGAGTTTATATATATATATATATATATATATATATATATATATATATATATATATATATATATATATATATGGAGACTCTGTGGTAAAGTGTGCGTTTCGTACATGGAAGAATGAGGGTTCGCTCCCCGCCAGGGTACTAAACTTTGGCAGCGTTCTTCCGGCCATGTACTGCTTTGGCGGACATAAGTGGTGCTGTGGTTGAACCAATGTCGCATACTAGAAAGTATGCTTGCACCCAATCGGCTTGCACGGGCCGATTACATTTGATACACAGACTACACATACATCCGAAGCCACTCCAACACTACAATTACACTTACAAGCACTTCTCACCCTACATACAATCTCAACCAGACAGCCTTAGCTACTTGGTAGAGATACGTTGGCTGTATCGTCCTCACTTCGGTCTGAATAGGCCGGTCCTGCAGTGGACACTCAAACGGCTGATAATAATGATGGTGATATATATATATATATATATATATATATATATATATATATATATATATATATATATATATATATATATATATATATATATGGTCTTTGAAGTAAGCAGCACAGTGATAAACAAGTTAATTACGTGCTCGAAATGCTATACTGTGGTAATATAACCTTATAGGCTGCTCTTCTATCGTCTGAAAACGGTTCTCGTCAGTTCTGTGTGACAAAAATCACATAGTAGTGTGTGTGTGTGTGTGTGTGTGTGTGTGTGTGTGTGTGTGTGTGTGCGTGCGTGCGTGCGGGGAGAGAGGAGACTTACAAGTTGTGTGTGCATTTGTCGATGAGTACAGGAGAGTTAAAATGAAGTATGTACTCATGGATGGCTGAGAGTGTGTGTGATTGTGAGGTATGTACAGTAGATTTAGATGTGCATAGGGAGGATGTGTAGGTGGGTATTGACAGCGTGGTGGGCAGGAACGAGTACACAATGAGGGTGTGTGAATGGGTGGGTGATGTGACACAAGGAATGTGTGTGTGTGTGTGTGTGTGTGTGTGTGTGTGTGTGTGTGTGTGTGTGTGTGTGTGTGTGTGTGTGTGTGGAAAGGACGGTGAGCAGTGGATTGGTGAGTAGGAAGATATGTACACAGGTTGTTAAGTTGTTTTGATGGGCAAGAGGGTGTGTTTATACACAAGCAGGATGAGAAGGATGGTGTGTGGATAGCTGGGGTGACAGAGTGACAAACAAAAAAAAACCCGTATGCACACAGAGAGAGTGGGCAGAGGGTGCTGTGACAAAAGAAAGGAATTTGGGCGGACTATGTGATAGATACAGTAGTGTGGTAGTGTATAGTGTGAGTGAGTGGGTGTGCTGTGATGGTGTGTTGGGTCGACAGATTGGGTGATTGGATGCGTGGTGTGACGGTGTGGTGGATGGACAGTGTAGGTGAGTGGGTGTGTGCTGTGGTGGTTGTGGTGGGCAGGAAGGTATGTACACAGGGGGGTGAGGGCCGCGGGAGACCTGCTGGACCTGCCTAACCCGTCCTGGCCAACCTGCCAGCACCCCTCACGTCCACCACCTTGATCACCACATGTGTCGCACCACCACCTCTCCTCAGTTATACCACCTACACTGGTAATTATCACCACACTCTCTCACATTTTCTTGTTTACTTCCAACTTAACCCCTTCACTTCGGGAGGAGCTCTCGTAAACAGTTTCATGTGTCACGGATAAGAATTAGGTTTAAAACACGTCATCGTGCCTAAGTAGATGAGTTAGACTATTTCCAACCCATTCACAACGTGGGGTCTGCCCTTATATTAATCGAAAAAGACAGCGGCAGTGAGAATTCTACATTTGTCCCAAACGTTCCTCATTACATACTGTACTGTATTCAATTACTTCAAAAGTAGTTTACTGTAATAACTGCAAACTGATTTAAGTAGTGTTTTCGGTAAAATGGTAGAAGTTTAGTCTTGTGGTAAAGTGGCATAAGAGCTGGGTCAAAGATGGCAGGTCATAACCGTTGTAGTTCTCATCTATGAGGTAATTTATGATATTTCTAATTTGAAAATTGCTGTGAGGGGCGCAATTCAGTCTCCTCTGACCACTGGCATGGTTTCAACCCCTTCCGTACAGTGACACTTTTTTTTTCTAGCTCCCTCATTACGATTTTATTCAGATATATAGTAGGGCATCTCTCACTATATGTTTTACATACAACTTGCATTAATCCCTTTACTACGGTGACAGTTATGCTTACTTGTTCTTGCTGCTTCAAGACGATTTTACTGTTGCTAAGAAAAGACCTCCTCGGAGTGAAAGGGATAAAGGAAGGGGGATGAGAGAAGAGAGGGGCCAAGAAGAGGTAATATCACTTATTGACCCCTTCAGCTTGTAGATGACATTTTAATTTTGTTCTGAATACCGTCAGATTATAGTACTCATTCAAGAGATCACCCTCGTAGAGAAGGAATCATTAAAGGCTATATCTAAAGCCTCCATATGGAATAGACTGAATAAAATCGTCTGGAAATAGCAGGGATGAAATATAGACAGAGATGAACGTAGGTGAAAGCCCTCCAGTAATCCAGCTTGATATGGACTTTAGCGGATGATTTAGTGAAGGATGTATTATAATCCCTACAGTTCGGAAAGTCTCATCAGAACTTAATTAAATAATCTTCGGACTGAAAGGGTTAATTGCAGATAGATCATGTACAAAGGAACATAGTCACCAGGGTTGTAAGGAGTGTGTAGTTTGTTGACGTATTTCTTTCATCTTTCCAATCCTTATGTTCCTCTTCATTACAGTGACCGCTTTTCTCTCTCTCTCTCTCTCTCTAAAATTTGTGTTTGGGCGTGTGTGTGTGTGTGGTAATTATTAATGGAAATCAGAAGTACTGCAACAGTAAAATTGTGGGTTCTCTCAGAATCTATCTACTGTACATTAGGTAACGGACTTTTTTTTTTTTTCCTTAAAGTTAAGCTTTTCATCGCCATTTTAACGACAGTGAAAAATGACTTTCGAAACCCGAATAATCTTCGGAGCACAACAAACTTTTCATATTATGATAGAATTTTTTTTTCGGCCAAAAAGTGGAGCGCTGTTATTCTTTTTTTTACTTACATGTATGCTCGTGTATAAGAAAATGTACTTGGGAAGGATATCTCGTTTTAACTGTTCAACACTATCTAGGAGACATTTGTCTCATTCTGTCTGTATCTTGAAATGAATACCAATCCTTCATTAAAGTGTAGCATTCGTCCATGTGTCATTCACGCGACATTTATACTTATAATCGTTAAATTTTCTTCCATGTAAATAAATCTGTAGGTGTTTTATCGTGGTATTATAGAGCTTCAATAATATAACAACCCTGGTTTACTGGGTCAACTAATGCTTGATGAGAGGTGTTAAAATGGCAACCCTATAATCAGTGTGTTGTTACTAGAAGCTAGTGGACTGCCACAACTTCCATTCAATGTAGTGGTTGCGTTAAATTTGATGAGTCCTAGAGTTATGAGCTGTGAATGGGTCTCTTTGGTTACTAATCGTATCGGCCTCTTGTCAACGGAACTGAAAGAGGTTATGGATATTCACAAGGTAAAATAAAAATCATATATTGATGAAAACACGATATAATGATGAAAAAAATGCTGTAATAAAAAAATTGTTTAAAAAATGTCACTACAATTAATGAAGCACAATATATTGATAATGAACAGGGCGTATTTGATTTTTAAAAATGGTGTATAGATAAAAACGCGCTGCACTAGTTAAAACACACACACACACACACACACACACACACACACACACTATATTGATCAAAACACTGTATATTGATTAAAAACACCCTATAATGATTTAAAAAAAAAACACTGTACCAATAAAATTGATTAAAAACACCCTGTAATGATTAAAAAAAAACTGTACCAATAAAAACACGCGTTATAAAGATCCAGACTGTGTGAAGTGGCTTCGTTGGTGGTTGGGTCTGCGAGGGCGGGTGGTGGTGGGATCGATGTGGCGCTGTGCATGATGGGTGTGGCTTATTTACCTGTGCTGGCGAACACACACACACACACACACACACACACACACACACACACACACATACGTTATGTACTTCCTTAACGTGTCTATACCCTTTTGCAATCCCTTTTCTGCCTGACAGCGATAAGAACTATAAAATATCTTCCTTTAAATTCTAGTCTTAATAATATCCCCAGTGCAAGTAGGGTACATATTATTTTTCTTGTTTATTAGATCATTAAGTTTTAAATGATGGTTCGTTTTCACTGATATTCGGTCTCGTGCTAATGTAGTTTTGAGTTTTGACAGTAATTACAAGCTGTTCATGGCCACTACGTTCCGCTTTCATGTTACCCTTGCATAATCTCATGTGTTAAACTTGCTTGACAGACAGACAGACAGACAGATAGATAGATAAATAGATAGATAAATGGATGGATGGAGGCGAATTTTCTTTAAAATGTAAATAAACGATACGGATAGGTAGGTAAGTCTGTGACAAAATAATCGTTACCAATACACTGTCCGCAACTCAGCTTAAGTTGAGAATATCTTGAACTGTGCTAAAGGGAGAACAGTGATAGTTTTTCGTCCCCAGACTTTACATATAGAGAAATGGATAGGTAGTTAGATTTTCTTTTAGGTATACAAAGTAAAAGTTACTATTATATTCTCAACACCTTTGCATAAACTGAGAATATCTTGAAAATCAGTTAAGGAAGAGTAATGGTCGTGATGGCAAGTGTGTGTAGTGTTATCGATCCAGGTGACGAGGATTCAGAGTCCCAGGCTTCTCTTCAGTGTGTGAGGGAGGCGGCTGCTCAGTGAAAGGCCACATATCCATTGTACAAGAACCACCACTTTTATCGGTGAATTTAATCGGTCTGTCTGGCTGTGATACACGTTCTGTAACAGTTAATGGAAGTTTAACTCCAGCGTAAGTTGCGCGCTGTGGAAATGTGAGAGTTAAAGTGCTTACCTACAACGATCTGATCTTGCGAACTGGAAATTTTTTGATATGTGTGCATGTGGTATACATTTGTGGTGCAGAAACTTACGTCCAGTGTTAGAGTGCTGATATATAGCGATTCTGGTTTACGTTCATTGTGATAGAAGATGAATGTGCTGCTTCCATTGCCTATATACAGCGACCAAATCTACACTGCATAATTGAGAGGGTTGTATGGATTCGACACACGTTGCTAATAAATAATGGAACTTGAGCCCTAATGTACGTTTGCTAAAATAAATGAAGTCACCGAATTGAAGGAGTTAATGACAGTGCATGAGGATATTACTCAGATGAACTTGGTAAATTGGGCAATCGGCGACAGTAAAATCTGAATATTGTGAATTTGAGCTTGATATGGATCCAAGGAAAAATTGCTACCATTTCGTGCTTGCATGATTAGTCTCAAGCCTGTGTGTGTGTGTGTGTGTGTGTGTGTGTGTGTGTGTGTGTGTGGAAAGCGGTAGCCTGGGTGACCTTTACCAACTCCGAATCTTCTGCCTGAAGTGCACGAAGGATGATTCTGATGTAGGCGAGATCTTGAGACCGTGAACGACGAGCGACTAGACGTATCTTGTTCAGCCTTTACACGAAATGTCACTCCGAAGCTGAATAGGAATCGTCTGGTGGTAGCATGAATAATTACGTTAAGATGTTTGCAAACGTCAGGGGTTTGTATGGGACTGCATTTACCCTGAGACAGAGAAAGGGAAAGCAAGAATTAAGCGTGAAGACTTTTGTTGGCGTTGAGGGTTAAGGACGGGGCAGCATTTATATGTAGTGTTACGTGTAAGCAAAGGCAGTTTGAGGTGGGAGTGATTTAGATCTACGTAGTTCTGAGATTTCGAACACTTGAACTAATGAACAGCAGGACACGCATTAGTCAGGAGCATATTTAGAAGGTATTTATAAGTGATGCTAGTTTAATACATGCGGTGATAAGGATGGATGGGGATGGTTTGGATCTAGGTAGTTTTGAAACTTGGAGATCTTCAACTAGTTTGCGACTGAACATGCCGTACGTCACCACATCATAACTGAGTCGGCATTTAATTGTAGTTTTCATATAGTGGAGGCAATGGCAGAAATGTGTATGTGTGTGCATGATGGACAGACAGAGAGAGAAGGGGGGGGGACAGGTGTGCGCACGTGTGTTTGTGTGTGTGGGAGGGAGATAGGTAGGGGGACTGGTGAAGGCGGCGTCCAGTCACGAAAGGCTGGATCGATCTGTTCCTTTCTCTCCACTGCTGCTTTCCTTTTTTTATATTTCTTCCCTCCACCCCGACCCAGACATTCCCCTACAATCCTCACGATATATGAGTAACAAAGGAACCGCCCGAATACTGGAATGTAATAAAGGAGAAATTGATGTAGAAAGTACCGTATATCAGTCCATTTAGAGGTATATACAGTACAGTGCTTCCCTCACCATAATTGCCTTATATCTCTTAATATAATCAGTAAACTCACAGAAGCTGCAATTATAAAAATGTTGAAAAACCAAGAAACGAAATGAAACGAAACAAGAGTGAATATGCTCACTGATGGCAATATATTTTTTCCCTGGTCTTGAAACCGTGATGAATTCTTCTCATAGGACAGACAGAGAATCCCGATGGAGTTATTGTAGTTTCATTCATTTTATTTCATTGCTCTCTTGCCCCTCGTAAACATTGCGCATTAGCAGTTACATATATCAAGACAAAAGTATTTGAATAAGGTCATCTACTTGATATTAACCCAGCTACATTTATTTCATTTCCCACGCGTTATGAATATTAGCGAAATATGAAAGTTTCTTGTATGCTTTGTACACATTATGACATCAGTGTGTTAAATCCCATCAAAACAGTAATAACATACCTTCTGTTACATGTGTTGTGGTTCGGCTGCGATAAAAGCGTGTATGATGATGCAGCGCAAAACCTCTGTACGACTGATTTGATCACTTTTTTCCAAATGAATAATTATGAATTGTGTGACATGTAACCTAGTTTAATTCTATAGTTGATAACACATATCACAGTTTTAAAGAGATTCGTCGTGCAGTAAAACCCCGGATAAGACTTTTTAGGGTATGCTGCCTTAGTACTGTTAATGGATTTACTTATTTGCTTTGTTTTCGTGTAATATGCTGGAGTATGTGTAGGTATAGCATAAGACAGAGAGACACTCATAAATAGTTGAATGTGCATCTTGCTGCTGATTTATGCTTGCATCGAACTTTATATCTGTTTTAGTAAGTAAACTAACCATATACTGTACAATAAAGAAAAAGCAGATGGTTTCGTAAAAAAAAAAAAAAAAAAAAAATGTGCTGAATTTCTCTTTGCTGAACAATATCGACAGAAGTAACGACGAACCTAAGTTCAGTCATCACAATGAAAGAGAAACTATTTTATTTTTTCACTTAACTTTCTGACGTTGGGATTCCTTTTGTAGAATAAAATTGCCTCGAGTTATTGAGAGTTAATGTACTGTCTACGTTCTGTCATTGTGGTGAAAGGTTTAACATAACTGATGAAAATAGCCAGATGTTGTATGATTTGCTAGCTAGTAAAGTATAATACTGTAAACATCTTTCGCGAATGTTGGCAGTGAGAGTGGAAGCAGTATTTATAAAGTCTCGTAAGCTTAATTTGTGTAACGTTTAAGAGTTTTCGTTTACACGTCTGTCTTTACTTATAATTACCAAACACTTCACAGTCAATATAGAGTGAACAGTAAAGTGAACAATACGAAAAATAAGATAGCCTGTGGTACTAGTTAACTATGATGAGTTGTCTTATGGAAACTCGTTTATCCCGCATTTTGGTTTAGGATCGTTTGTAAATACTCCCCTGGGAGATGCAGCCTCAGCTTTCCCTCTCCGTAGCTCACGCGCCACCCAGCTGTTGAAATCACCTGTCTTTCTCACGAAGCTATAGTAAGAGAGTACAGTCAGTGATCCCCTGCATGAAGACCCCATGACTGTTACTCCTGCAGGTTGCGGTGGTATGGAAAGTGATGAGATCCACAAGGGAAAGGAAGGTGTAACGGGCAAAAAAATACTTCAGTGTAATGCTTCCTATATTCTGGTTAGCACAGGAGACATCAATAGCATTCCTTCCTTTGCGGTTTATGTTGTGCATTGCTCCTTGAAATTTTCGTGAACGCTGTTTACATCTGTTTTATATCGACATAACATAGGTTGTTAAGGTGTAATGCGTAAAGCAAATCGCTGACGAGGAGGTGTTACGAAATCTTAAATGGAGGAGATTACGACCAGTAATA
Source organism: Coenobita brevimanus (assembly GCF_032717465.1). Classification (NCBI taxonomy): domain Eukaryota; kingdom Metazoa; phylum Arthropoda; class Malacostraca; order Decapoda; family Coenobitidae; genus Coenobita; species Coenobita brevimanus. The sequence continues at coordinate 48,755,289 of NC_136966.1, forward strand.
TTCACAGACCTGTCATCTGGTTTGCCGAACCCCATCAACCTGGGGACGTTATATATGTTTTATTCTTGCTGTCTCCTGACGACATTATTCATCTTGATAGATTTTTTTTTCTTTTTTGAACTGGGAGAATTATGTATGCCATTCATTGACTCCTTTTCTTCTAAACATTTCAGACTTGAATGACATTGTTTGAAGGTAGAAGTAATATAATGAAAACTGCACCACCGAACCGAAAGGGTTATAGACTTAAAATGTGTTTTAAGAGTGACTATACTCGATTCACCTTAACATGGCCCAGGTTTTCGTCCTTTCGCAATTTATTTCGCGTGGCTCAGAGGCAGAGGAATACAATTCTAAGACTGCATCCATTCCGTGCATCTTTTGTGACTAGCATCATATTCTATTGTTAATCTGTTGTTACAGCTCAGCTTTAAAGATGGAGGTTGGGCCAATTTCAGACCAAGTTGAAGTGAAAAGCTTACAGAACCAGTCTTCTTGAATACCCAAGACTCCAGAGGCTTGGATGATGGCGGGGTCATTGCACTGAACATACGGTTGATAGTTCTCACACCTTTATACTTTCTCTTTCTTTGTTTCTGGGCCCTACCTCACCCCATCTCTTTAGGAAGAAAGAAGGATTAGGATGATGATGATGATGATGATGATGATGTTGAAGATGGTGGTGATGGTGGTGGTAATGTTTACGATGATGACGATAATGATGATTATGATGGCAATAATGATGTAAATGATGATTTTGATGAGAGTGATGATAAGTCAGGAAGTGTTTAGACGATGTTTGTCCCCGCATGGCAGCATCCCTGTCCTGTTGTTCTTTCAGTTCCCTAAGATACGATGATAATGGTGGTGATGGTGATGGTGGTGATTGTGATGATGGTGACTGATAAATTTGGTGGCGATGATGATTGTTTCTAAGGCTGCTGAAGTACTTCACTTTTTCAACAAAACGACGTATTTTTCGTTGTGATTATGCTACTACCAGACGATATTGTTCACCTTCAGGAGGTATCTGAAGTGGTTAATAAAGGCGATATCTAACTCCTTCTGACTGAAAGGTCTACACAAAGATTAATACAGTCTTCCTGAGGCGGCAAAATAAACAAGGAAAAATAATGTCAACGAATTCTGGGGTTTCCTCTAGCCAGTGTAATCCTGTCTGACTAGTAATCCGAGATAGAAAAATAATCGTCATGGTGTACCTGATGAAGTTTCCTTGTTCGTACGTCTGGCAGCGCGAACTATAATTTACAATCGTGGTGCCCGTGACAGCTTGGAGTAGACGGGACGTGTAAATTCTTACATTTTCCTCCCTTATCACAGAATGTCATGCAATATGACCAAGACACAGACTTTAATAACAGCTGTATCTTTACATGGAAAGCTGTGACATATTGCATAAATTCCGTCTTCACCTTAAAAAAAGATAACTCCGAGTTGTAAGAAGATGGTAGGAATGGGCGGGTGTGAGTGGAAGAGACCGGTGAATGTGTGAGAGGGAGACTGGCGAGCAAAGTTACCAATTTAGCGCTTTCTGCACCAGATCAAGAAACATTCACATCTTTCTGACGCCAAATTATGATGCCTGTGTTGTGAATCTAGCAGTGTTCTAGAAATTTAATCAATAGTTAGCGATGTTCAGGTTGTAGCATCTACTTTGGCGATTTTTGGAGTTTGGTGTATCTAGCGACCTAAGCGCCTTCTGATGTGACACCTCTACAAGCGAGAGTGGCCAGCCTTCGGGAGGCCGCACAGTGTGACCCCGTTAGTGATCGAGGTAGCACGTCATTCAGCTTCCCGGGATCCAGCTCGAGGACTTATCTTCGCATGAACCTGGGCCTGGAGAGTGATGGCTGACAAAAGCCCTGGAAACCCACCTCCCTCTGAGGATGAGGATGACCGAGGCCGTACGCAAAAGCACAAGCGGTCCCTTCTTAGTAAAGTGTCATTTTTCGAACAAGTTTGGTTTGGCCGAAATAGGTCTCCCTCAGTGGAAGGGCGAAGACCGCTCTCTGAGGATCGAAATAAATCCCCTCCAGTAGAAGAGGCACAAGAAGTGTTTGCTGAAGAGGGTGATGACGGTCCGGGAGGGAAGCGGCGACGAAGGGACAGCAGCAGTCCTGGCAGAGACACGCCCTCTCACCAGCGTCGCTCTTCCAGCAAGAGTGAAGAGGACTGGGAGTGGGTGGAGGATGAGAACTCATCTACACTGGCCGAGGACATTGAGCGTCGTCTTGAGGAAAGGCGTCGAATGAAATCAGGCGATAGCGGCAACATGTCCCCCACTCGGGAGTGGGTACAGCTTCGCCGAAGTACTGACGGCGCCCGCACGCCTACCGAACGAACTCTTTCGACTTCTATATCATGGGAAGCTTCCCCTCTTGCAAAGGAAAGACCTATGGCTGAAGAGATAGAACGTCGCTTAGAACAACACCGCCGAGAAGTGCGTCAGCGGTTGGACTCCCCTGCCAGGGAGTGGCCGCAACTCCGTAGGTCGCCTGCTCCGAGAGGCAGCCGCGGCACTACTCCAGAAAGAGACACGCCAAGTAGAAATCGCACCCGGAGCAGTGAGCGCAGACGCAGCCGCGAGAGCAGTCTGTCCCCAGGCCGGCAGGCACTAGAGCGGAAAGTGTTAGCCTCAGCAGAGCGTCAGAGCGGCGTTGTCAAGGCAGTCACAACGTCAACGCACACTACCACTGTGTGGGATCCAGTGAGTGGTAAGCCGCACACTGAAACACACTCTACCAGCTCCAACTTGGAAGAGGAAGATCCAAGTAGTGCTGAGAAGGATGGGTACCAGCGGGTGGAGGAGGAGGAAACTGAGAGCATTGAGCACGGTGCACGAAAAAGATATAATCGTGTAGTCGTGCGCCGTACTGTGGAACGAACCATCACCACCACTCCTTCACCAGAGCCCATGGAACAAGACCCGCCATCACCACGCCTCGTCAGTCCTCCTCCAGATATGCCCCGCACAACTCGCAGCAGAACAACTTCTGGACCGAGATCACGAACACGTTCACGAACGCCGTCAGTGGAACGAATCTTGGAAGTAGAAGAAGAGGACTCTGTTTGCGTCTCTCTGAAATCATCTACTGATCCTCGCATCCTTGATGGAAAGGATACACCCGACGCAGGCGCACGCTCCAAGTCTCCCAAACGCGCCTCTGGCAAACAGGAGGTCTCAGAAGAGCTCGTCACAGAGTCCAGGATGGACTCCAAGACACCAGAGGACAACCTGACAATGGAAACTGAGAGTACTGTACAGTGGGATGGTGGTGGAGCCAAGACCGAGGTGCAACGATACACTACCCGAGTTTTAATTCGTGACCGAGACCCATCATACACCAAATACGTCATCACCACCCGCACCACCTCCCGCGACTCCCTTTTCTCCACCCCCAGTAGCGAAGAATCCCCCAGTCTAGAGGGCGGCGTGCCCCCCTGGGTCGTGCGAGCTGGTCAGTTTGAGGGTGACGTCGAGGACCACGCCCCCGGCATGTACAGACTACGCACACACCAATACCAGGAGCACATCACATCCATGAAAGGTTAGCTCCCTATCCATATTTACACGCTCTTTCAACGCCCTTCACTCCCATGACCTATTTTATTAGCTTATTCTTCCTATTACCAAAAGATTTTACCTCACTACATAGAGGTCTCTTGTACTGAAGAGGTTAATGGAGGCTATGTCTAATTCGTCCAGTTCGAAAAATGTCTCCATAGCCGAGAAAAATACTGTAGTATCAAGGTAACACGAATCACATACAAGATGCGTCACGGGACTGCTGTAGTATCAAGGTAACACGAATCACATACAAGATGCGTCACGGGACTGAAGGGGTTAAGCTATAGTTGTGTGTAAGATTGTTTGTATATACTTTTTTCATGCATACAGATAACGATTACTTCACAGGAAAGGTAAAATGAATTATAAAGTGAACAGGGTTGAACAAAACCATCTCTTGATGTCGACGGTTACGGAGATTTCTGTAGCCTTTACATTGGTTATGATCTTTTATATATACTACTCATGATGTCCAATTTGTCCTCCGAATACAACACTGTATTGACCCTATGTCAGAATTGGTCTTTGGGGCTACTAATTTCGCCATGTCAAAGGAGGAGTTTGGAAATAATTTGCCACGCAATCCCTTTCATTATCTCGGTTAGTACGTTGGAGTTTTTCCTTAACTTTAGTCTTGCATACGATGTTCCACTAGGATAAAAATATTATTTTTTAATGAGAGAAATATTGATCAGTTTTTCATATTTCTCATTGGAAAGAAGACAAAAGGAACTGTATATATTACTTTCTTGTTCCTTTAATTATATAGTTACCGTATATAATTAAAGTTAATGTCGTCGTGTGAGAGGATATACAATATAGATAGATAGATAGATAGATTTATGTATGTATATTAGTCGGGCGGACGGGGGTTATTGATTTCAGATGGATAATGCGATATTGCATGTCTCGAAAAGGCTGAATACTCTGAGCGTTAGAACTCTCTTAATTATGGCACCTCTTTAGAGTAATGAGCACTTCGTACTTCTTTATTTAAGGCGACAAGTACCACCAGTGAGACGAGTAAAACGCGACCAAATGGGTTGTCAAGAAGGAGATCAGGAGAAGGTTAGGACAGATACAAGGCACTGTCATTGAAACAGAAAACACTTGAATTGGACAGTGCTATGGTGTAGGTGTGGTTATACGTTTGTTGCCGACAATCGTTAACTTGTGAGAGTCTTCCCCACAAACTCAGTGGCTGTCGGTGGGGTTTGAACCCACCACACAGGGCGTCCTCCATATGTTGGACCAGCACTAAACCGACGGAGCCATCGAGTCGCTCTAAAAGACGACTACCATTTTAATGATCACAGCAAACACAAAGGAGTGAGTTGCCAAATTTGAATATAATTAGCCACAGGAGGAGAGATTAAACTGCATACTGTGTGGCGGCACAACTCTTAGCATTATAAAAAAGTAATCAGATTTCCCTTTCTGTTTCACACACTGCTCATGTTTCCAAGTGTGTAATAAGCTCTTGAATGGTAATCTGTGCATCGTTGCTTTTACGGCTGCTTAAATATCAGCCGAGGTTTATATTTTACGTAGATTACATTAACAAATCTCCATCTGCGGGTACTTATAATGGCTTACTATTTGATGCTGAAGAAAACTGACATATGAGATGGTAGTATAGTCTATGTTTCTCAGAGACGTATAGGTGTCCCGGAGGCAGGAGGAACATATTCAGTATTTATTTTATAACCAGTTCAACATTGTTGTTGTCCCACGATGAATTACAGATATTGCAAAAATACAGTTTGTTCCCTAAGGAAGTGTTGACTCGGTAAATTTTTACGTTTTACTCAGAACATCCTCATTATACCGAGAGACAGTTTCACCTCAAGCTGTAAAGTTGAAGATTGTTGTGAAGTTTTGCTTCTCATGGTCGTGACAACTCTAGTATACAGTTCCAGCTAACGTCAAACGGTTGTATTCAGGTGAGACTGAGTAACAGGAGACTGAAGGTGTTGATAATGCCTCAACAACCTTTTTATGATCAGGACAGCTGTAATGTTCTGTTTCAGGCAAAGTCAAACCAAATGATCATATTCAGCTTGAAATCAGTAATTGGAGACATTGTTAATATTGTCACCATTAACCTCTCATGGTCGGAATAACTCTAGCATTCTCTTCCAGCTAACATCAAGCGATTTTATGCAGCTGAGAGTTACAGAAATGGTTGACCTATCAAGAAATAATTTCCAAATTTTCTTTGCCCGAGCGCTAAAGGTGAACACTAGCAGCCCATCCCATTTTACTCACTTCGAGGCGTAGGGGCCCGAGGCTAGGCTACCACAGTCCAGTACAATTAAGGGTAGATGACAAGCTTACTCCCCATTGTAACAGTGATCGAATAACTTCAATTTACCTCTTGGAAATCAAACCTGTGCAAAATCGTTACTCCGACCGGGGCGTTCTAACCACCAGACCACCAGGCGACCGAGCTGTGGGACCCCCCATTAATAGGTTGGAGGGTATGCAAGATGCGTGTGAGTGTGGGTCACCGTCCTTGTCGAGCCGCGGGGTATTGGGCAAAAACTGGTCCTCTTTCATGATATCAGGCATTGTGTCAGGTATATCAAGCCAGACTATCACGCATGCGATAAGCTGCCCCATTTATGCAGTCCTCTCTGGATTACTTTCCTTCGCCCATGGATATGCTTGTGGCGGTAGACTTAAAGAGTTTGACCAGGTTTATGCTGTTTAAAAGTGATAATGAAATGCTGAAATATTCCAGCTGGTACGCTAAATATTTACTGTGGAAATTCCGTAGGAATCCCGGGCTTTTCTTGTCTGCCTTTTAGTTTTTTGCGCTTATTTCAGGGATTTTAATACTTTTCACACAGCCTAACTTACTGGAAAAGGCCATTCACCCAAGACCACAAGGCTTATCGCCTTGCACAATTGTTAGTCGGCCTTATGAATTAGCTATTACAGTTATTGTTAAGAACTCCATATTCTGTGGAGTTCTTATTGATATTATAAATATTTTATGTTTTCTTTTCCGGGGAAGATCTAGAAGGCTGGCATTCCAAGACTGTTCGAGATAGACTTGAAATTTTCAGGAGTGATGTATCATGGTTGCAGAATTCTTTTGGCACAATAATATTTTTCATGGCACTAGCGCCCTCTGTGTTGTCTTTTCAGTTTTTGCCCTCCTGCGCAGCAAAAACTAGTGAATCAATTGCTTTGCAAATGTTCCAGTATGGAGTCGCCAGCACATACTAAGTGTACTTGGGTATTGGTATTGAGATCCAGCAAAGACTTTTTGAGATACTGAGGAAAATCAAAATGGCCACCTTAGGCCGATTTCGACCCAACTCGGTGGAAATGTAATGGACCATGAGTGAACATGATTTGCATATTATGAATGACCTTCATCTGAAGGTCACAGGTCAAAACCCGAAAAAAATTTTGAGTCATACCAAAAGTTCCTTAATATTATGTCTGGAATGATAAAAGTACTTTCAGAATCTTAAGAGTGTCTACTTTTTAAGATTTCATAACAGCAATTATGGCAAATCAATATTTTTTTTGGCCCTTTTTGAAGATTTTTGGACTTAGATTCTCACATAAATACATCATGTTTAGAATAAAAATCATGACACTTATCTCTGCACATTCAGTTTATGATGTATTATTAATAATGCCCCATTTACCACAACCACTCTTAATACTGTGTATATTTCAATGACTGTACACCATCCTGAGGTATATGTGTGTGTGTGTGTGTGTGTGTGTGTGTGTGTGTGTGTGTGTGTGTGTGTGTGTGTGTGTGTGTGTGTGTGTGTGTGTGTGTGTTTTTGTCATTCTAATCTGTAATATGGCATTATCATCTGGAATATGGAGGTCTTTGAATATTGGTTCAACAGTATCAGAGTTCTAGTTATTATTTTTATATTTATTATTATTATTATTATTATTATTATTATTATTATCATTATTGCTACTATCTGATTGTGATGATTCCCTCCGAAATCTGGAAAAACTATTTGGACAACCTGGTTTTGAACTAGATATGACTTGGACTCCTTCGCTATGATGACATTCACTTTATTCTTGCCATCTCCAGAAGATTGTATTCAGCTTAGAGAAACTTTTCAGATCTGAGGTGCTAGCTATGCCCTTCCTGAACCCCTTCACAAAGGCTGGAGTGAGTAAAGTGAAAAATTTCCTGGTGACTACAGAGGGCAGGGGGTGATGCCTTCAGCCAGGGCGAGTAATTACTGAGTTGTGGATCAATAGTGATCATCCTGCAGCGTTCAGCACATACTAGGGACGTTTGTATAACCTGCCAGGAGTACCGGTTAGTGGAAGGTGGGTAGACTGAAATATAGAAGAAAAAGGTATTAAAATCTGCTGATACGTGGTAGTTGGTGGCGACCATCATCCACTCACTTTATGTAGTGCTGCCTACGTCTTCCTTCACCTTTATCATTCTTTTTTTGGGGGGTCTGCCCTCTTCTCTTCCTATTTCTTCCATCTTTCCTTTCACTTTTTCATACCCTTCTTTCCTTTCCAGGTGGTTTTACATTGAGTGACAAGACTGATGGTTTCCTGTAAGCCAGGAAACCATTTACAACGCTGGGTGGTAACCATATAACTAACACAAACGTGTCCCCTAATGTGTCAACAAGTGCGTTGACGGAGGGTTAATGCCCCTTCCCGTAAAACAACTAACTCAAACAGCCACTCCTTACGGTATTATGGCGTCTGGATATAATAGATAGATAGATAGACTGATTGCACAAGGATCATTAAAATAGGCAAGCTGATTTTGCCAGTTCCAGTCTTCTCTTAGAATACGAAACACAGTTGCTTTTAGTACATCCATGTCCTCATTTATACCACCGGGTGAACAGGAAAAAAGAGGGAAAATCAGCTTCGTCCAAGAGTCTGACCGTCCGAAGAATCTAAATTCAGGTTTATGGCAACCTGTGCACTATTGGCCCCCTTAAAGAAAAAATAATGTGAGGTATGAGGCTAAGGCAAATCACTTCACTCACTCTTCCACCTGACCACACACAAGGGCCACAGAGTATTACTGGAGGGTGAGCCTTAAGACTTTGGCATCTAATGTGGTGAAGCCTGATCCAGATACGGGAAGAGTTCTAATGTGGTGAAGCCTGATGCAGATACGGGAAGAGTTAAGGTGATGGGGAGGCGGGGGAACACGAAAATGAACACTTCACTTCACACTTTCCATCAGAGGAACCACAAGGGCCACAGTTAACGTCTTCAGCGCGATGACGTCTTTTTTTTTATGCTGGCTGTCATCAAACGAGTTTATTGAAGTTAGAAGATGGCTTTTCGAGCTGGAGGAGTTAGATGTATCACTGGTAGTCTTCAGTAACCCTTCCACTACAGCCTGAATATATAATTTGCAGACGACAAGAGCAAATTAAGACATGTTCATATGGAAAGGATTTAACACTCAGACTCGTATAACCCTTGCCTACATATAATTGTCTGGCGTTAGCTGCAATAAAGTATTCGAGTTGCCTAGGCCATGAGAGGGTTAATGGTAATACAGTATACTCATTCCGGTGAAGTCTTCTAACCTCATCTGGAACAGAACACCAGCGGTGTCCCAACTGTGAGAGGGGTAATCACAGGAGGCTGAGGTATAATGTATCAGGTGGGACTAAAGTGGTGCCTGTGTTGCTAGGCGCTCCGATGACCTCGCTGGCGGCCAGGCTCTAGAAACAGCACAGAGGGCACAGCCAAGAAGGGGTGGGTAAGGGAGGATGGCAGAGGAGATAGATTTATAGGGGATGGTGGCCTGATGGGAGAGAGGCAGGGAAAGACTCATGGCGACTCGGTGGCTCGGTCGGTTCGGTATTAGCCTCATGTTACGAGGGCGTTCTCTCGTGCGTTCGAGTCCCCCTCCTGCCTTTGAATTTCTGGAGTGGACGCCGACAGTGTAACGCCTGTTCGCAACAATCAAATAACTAAACCTTCACCAGACCAGTGTCCACAACCACTCCATTGTTTCACCGTTTATGCTTTGTGTTTCTCTTGGTTATCTCCTAACCTCCTTGTATCTTTACATTTATGGGGGGATGGTGGGTTGGTGCAAGGGAGGGAGGAAAATACTGATAGCGACGAGTTGGTGCCTGACGTTCCGAAGGACATTGGAGTGGTTTGGAGTCCCACTGACTGTCGCTGAGTTTGTTGGGTGGACGCTCATAAAACAAACGCCTTTCCTTAACGGTCAGATAACCAAAACCTAAACCATACCCCTGTCAACTACTACTTTCTTCCTTTTGACAGCCATTTCCCTGTATCCAGTATCCGTCTTACCCTCCTCCAAACCCTCATAAGAATTTTCTTCGGCTGGGAAGATGCTGACTGGAGGATAGAAATGGGAGAAATGGGGTTGTCACTTGCTTCTTTTATTCCTTTTTTCAAGGTAATAGTTTGTTAATCCCTACATGTCATAGGCATGGGAATGCAGTTTGAGTGAGTGAGTCAGGTGTGTACGGGAGAAATTTATGTGGGGAGGACAGACTGGATAGGGTAAAAAATACCAAGATGCGGAAAAACGTAGATCCCTTGAAGAGTGTGCTTAGAAGATACTCACTGAGAGAGAGAGAATGGATATGATATAGGTGGTGAAGGGGGTATACAGTATCTCAGTAAGTTTGAATAGTCTGGAAGCAAATGGTCTGCCAGTAATTAAAAAAAAAAAAACTGCACATCATCGTAGTGAATGAGATACGAATCCGGCCATTTATTCTAAACTACATCGCGTCGAATACAGTCGTCTGTGCTTATACGTACTGCAGAGGGTACCCTATTGAAGGTGTTCTTTGACACTAGTGTATTTGTTTACGTCTCACATCTGTTGAATTGGAGCAACCCTGTACACATCAGGCGTAAAAAGAAACATTGGTGTCACGTCAGACTCCCAGCTCACCACCCACTGTAGCACTTAGAAGTGGAGACTGTCGCTACTTTCAGACGTACCTATTCGGCTTGGGAGAGACTCTTTGAACCGTTGGGGTTAGATGTAGCCTTCATTAACCAGCTGAGATCTTTTTCCATCTTTAATAGAATCGTCTGACTGTAGCCTGAGCTAAATATAAAAAGATCGTTATCGTAGTCAAAGGGCTAAGATTGAGGGAAGTAAGAAAGAAAATGATGTAGGGGTTAGCTGCACAACGAGACAGTGATGGAGACAGGAAGGGAGGCACGGAGAGGGAAGAAGGGAGGACTGGAGAGAGAGAGACAGAGACAGAGACAGTGAGAGAGAGAGAGAGAGAGAGAGAGAGAGAGAGAGAGAGGAATGGAGGCACGGAGGGAAAGAGGAAGGAAGAGAGGCACCGAGGGAGAGAGAGGGAGGAAAGGAGGCACGGAGGGAGAGAAGGAGGAAGGAAGGCACGGATGGAGAGAGGGAGGAATAAGGGAGGAGTGAAAGTGATGCTGTAACCCGGCCCCAGCGCTGCACGTCCCAGCTCATTTGTACACTGGGGATTATCTCTGTACACTCATTGCATCTTGTACCACTAGCCGTCCATTAACCATTTTTTCTGCTTATCATTACATTTCAGGTCAAACATCCATTATACACCAACCTGCCATTCATTTACCCCAGGACATAGAGTATAATAATATTTTTACCACCCAAAGTTTTAATATGTTGTTTTTACCCACCAGTTTATAAGGTAATCACCCCTGCTAATACCATCACATTAGTCATGAATGAAATAGCTATAGCTTGTATTTGTTATGGATGGTGATTATTCTCACTAAGCGATGATGTGTGAGGGTGTGGCATGTATATGATAACCTATAATGCATTTTTGTCAGTAAACTACTACCAGTACTAGGGGGACTGGTGGGACTCAAGGAACGGACTGTATTGTCGATATCCAGTGTAAAAGACATTAGTTAAGTTGGTTGCAAAATACTTTTAATACACCTTAAGCAAATGTTACTAACCATAGAGGTAAAATAATCATCGTATAAAAAATACCGAAAACGAAAATTCCCAGTGTTGGCGAAAAGCCTAATTTTAAGGACTAAATGTCAAATCCCTCGCTCCTGCCGATAAGCACTCACTATATTGATCATTGGGATTAGAATTATCTGGAGACCCTTTTGTCTAAGCCACCTCTACCAGGATGCGGTGTTAGGCATCACAGTTGACAGACAGCTAAACATACTGTTCTGAAAGGCCAGCACGTACATAATAATTCAGAACATTCAAAATAGTCTGTCCATCTTAACTGGGCGGAGATTTTCCTTTCCCAGCTTATTTCCTGTAGCTCACTGTCAGACTAAGTTAACGGTACGGCTCTGCATCTTTTCATAGCACGTCTTCTCTGCATCTTTTCTCAGTGTCGCAATCTGGTGTTACTGTCATTAGGCCCAGTGGCAGGATAAGACAATAATACAGGTCACATCTTTGTCATAGCACCTCTTCGTTACTACCGCATATTCTAGTGTTAATATTTTACGACCGCTCAACATTCAAGATCGGAGAGACTGCAAGTTTAGGACAGCTTGAAGTGAAGAGTATATAACATCTGCCTTTCTGTCTGTCTGCTTGTACCCAGACACCTAATCCCAGAGCTTATACAGGGTGACCACAACAAAAATGCCTTCAGGCTCCTCTGTCACCACCATCTCCACTTTCTTCTGACGGTATAAGATGCCTTTCCTCTTATACTCTGGCCATGTATCTTTCCATTATATTCTTAGTCTTCCTTTCCTCTTATACTCTTGCTGTGTTTATCATTTCATTATATTCTTTGTCTTCCTTTCCTTCCTGTTTATCATTCCATTTTATTAGTCTTTCTTTCCTCTTATACCATGAATCTTTTCATTACATTCTTAGTCTTTCTTTCCCCTTATTCTCATGCTGTTTATCATTCCATTACATTATTAGTCTTCCTTTCATCAGTATCCCGTGTGAAAATGCAGTACAACATTCGTCCACCTTAAGTAGACAGGAATTTTCGTCCTTTTGCGACAAAGTAGGTTAATAATATATAACTCCCACAGCTCCTCGCGGTGACTAGCATCCTCAAGCTCAGGATTCAAGATGGAGAGATGGCAATTTTAGGCCAAGTAAAAGAAGATGAAGCATAAAAAAATCTAGCTTCTCTCAGCTACCTCATTTCCTCTTGGACACATATCAGTCCCTCACACCTGACACTTAATCATTTATGTTTTAACATTTTTAAGCTGGTCACATCCTTATCACTTTTTTCTTGCTTGTGGCAGACGATTTTATTCAGATTAAAAGAGGTTTGTGGAACTAGAAGGGTTTGATGTAGCCTTCATTAACCCCATTTTTACCGCTAGAGATCCATCCGATTTTAATTACAGTGTCTGATGTTACGAAAAATCAATACAAAAGTATGTTATGGTCGTAAAGCGGCTAATTCTTGTGAGGTGGAAAAAAAGATGAAGTTTCTCTCAGCTACCTCTCTTCTCTTGCACACATCACACCCCCTCAGGCCTGACAGTTGTGCCCATATATGCTTTAAGTGTTAGCATCATCTCCCCGCCCAGCCACCCAGTCTCCACCGCCGCACCCAACTCGTTGCCGGTTACGAAACAGCGTTTATCAAGGGGGGAGGCCGCACAGGGGTTAGGGAAAGGGTGGGAATGAGGAATTGTTTGGGGTAAGGGATGGTAGAGACGGTCCATGAAGTTGAATGTGTGTGTGTGTGTGTGTGTGTGTGTGTGTGTGTGTGTGTGTGTGTGTGTGTGTGTGTGTGTGTGTGTGTGAGAGAGAGAGAGAGAGAGAGAGAGACAATCACGTAATTGAGAACTTGCATAACACACTTTTGATAATACTTATACCTCGTCGTTCAGGCTGGTAAGCTTCCTCAGTTTGTAATTCAACGTTAGACCATTGTTCGTCGTTATGGAAGCTTTAACCCTTTATCACCTTCCTACAGTCTCAGCAGAAAGTCATTGGTCTGAAAAGGCCGTTCCTGGTTACGACATGCAATACTCGATTTGGCATTGTCTAACTCCTCTAACACCAATCGAGTATATTTACCTTATGAAAGACGTCCTTGAGCTGAATGGTTTGAAGCAGTCATATATACCAGGCTGTCAGTTCTAAATATGACTGTCTGGATAGGCACAAAACTCACAGAAATGGCGTGTTTTGTATTCTGTGCTACCTTAAGACGCTTTATTTTTGAGGACTTTTCGAACTGGAAGAGTTAGATATAGACATCAGCAACTGCATAAGAGAGGCCTTCCTGAAATTGAATAAGCTTATCAAGAGGTAGCAAGTATAAACTAATGACTGCGACACCTGCTTCGAGGAGATTATTCCTGTCGTGATCGGGACAGCTCTGCTTCACGATTAGATTCAGCTGAGTGAGTGCAGGTAAAATAACTGTTTATGTTGTCACTATTAACATTTCATAGTCAGTACTCCAATATTCTAATCCAGCTTGAACTAAACAATTTTATCCAGTGGAAAGTAAGTCTTAGGATCCTGGGTATGTTAACGAGTAGCTGACAATAAAAACAAAAGGTGTAGATGGGCCCGCTGTGTCGTGGTGGAGGAGACTGTTTCAGTGGTGACGTCACCTTCGCGGATAGGGCAGCCACGGCTTATGTGCCCTGTCTATTTCACACTCCCGAAGAATAGTCAGATCAAAGAATCATCATCTTCGTCATCATTATCATCATGCCGACCCTTATTCCCATCATCATCATCATCATCATCATCATCATGCTGACTCTTATTCCCACCTAAAGATGGGATTAAGGGGCGTGAGAATTTTAACACCGTACAAAGATTGTGTCTGGGGGAAGGATAATAATAGTTTTCACTCGACTTGACCCACGTCAGGTGTAAACAGGGACAGGACATTTGCGTGTACGTGTACAGCTGGGGACATAAACATTTACTTGCTTAGTTCACTATCTATCTATCTGTCTATTGCCAGACGCCTCAATCCCGTTCGGGGTAGCCACAAACAAATCGCCTCCACGTCGCCCTGTAGTTCACTACTATGATTAAAGAAACAGTGAACAATGACTTCCGAAACTCACTGATGCCACCTTCGGAACCCGACACTCTTCAGGATATTGTGTAAAAGTTTCATATTTATTCGAGTAACACATGGTGCGACTTTGTCTGCAACTGTACTGTCTCCTGAAAAGTGTGCTAAACGTCAGTAAGTTATTTTGGGGGGTAATTTAATGTAATGAGTGGTATAGCAACACTAATGCAAGTCTCAGACGTCACGTAGCTACAATTACTCATGACCCTAAGGATGAAAATGGTCTCCCTCATCCACCCATGAGGTCATCGGTATATGTAGCTACGTAATGGTAGGGAATTGTGCCATGGTGATGTAGCGTTTATTGCACATTATTTGCCCGAGAATATCATCCTGGTGTTTCGCGCAGTTTTCAGGGGACACCTTGTAGGCTACTGTGTGGGTGAAGGAGGAAGGAAAGGAGGAAGTGTGAGTGGTAGTAGTAGTAGGCTTATCTGAATGTGAACCCAGTGGACTGCAGGCTGAAGTTACCCTTCGTCTGCTGTCCACCGTCCTCGTTTTAGGGGCTAAAGACATATGTTTACCCAGGCATATCGGTGCCACCACGTGAAGGCGCCCTTCCCCCAGCACCAGGGAGGATTGAGAAGGCTTAGGTTAATGCCTGTTGAATACACGAGGGGCAGACAATCAGTTCGAACCAAGTCACAATCTTCCCCTAGAATTCGACACACAACGATCTAATTTATATCTAGATCCCCTAATAAACAGAGACAAGGGAGAAATAATATGTGTCCACCTATCTGACCGGCGCTAATAATGAGAGAAAGGAAAGGAGGGAGTGTGGGAAATAGCTGGGTTGATTTTACCACATCGGGCCACCCGGACCGCCACCTTTACCCCCCGGCCTTCTTTGGGTCTCCCCACGGCCATCATCATATCGTACCTGTAATATGCTGGGTGTGTTTTACTTTGTTTCGTCGCGGATCATTTTCAACCCTTAACACTTTCAGTTCGCCGACTTTTTCTTTCTTTCTTTTTTGTAGTTTTTCAGTATGTATTGTATTCTTGTTAGCGCCTGAGCCTTCATTCTTCATATCGCAGGAGTTAAAAATTCACTCCTACATATCCAAACTCTACAGTCTCTCTCCGTATTCTCCCTTACATAGCGTCTCTTCCCTTTTCCTGTTTAATCTCCCTCTTTCTCCCTTTGTCATGTAGTGTCTCTGTTATCACTCCCCTTTTTTGTCTCCCTTTTTCTTTTCGCATACTCTAATATCTCACCAGCTTCCTGACATCCCACCTCTGATATACTAATTCTTTAATTCTCCAGTATGAGGGAGGCTTTTATGTGGTGGCACCGATATAACTGGGCGATGGAGATGCCCCGGTTATACGAACGTCCCTCAACTTCCTCCTTACCCGCGAAAGGAGGATGGTGGACTACCGGAGAAAGGCAATTTCAACCTTCATTCCACGTTTCAGATGAACTTCGAGGTACAACAACAACAACAGCTATTATTACCACCACCTCCACCTCCACTACCACAACCATCACTACTACTACTATTAATACTGCTACTACTACTACCACTACCACTACCATTACTACTACTACTACTACTACGAGTCTCTCTGCTAACTCTTCCACCATGCGTCTCCTTTCTCACTTAACTCCGAGGCTCATTTTCTCGTTTGGTTAAGAGATTGGCTAGCATTTTCTTTTATCGACACACTTTGCAACTTTGTCTTGCTACGCTAACGTATGTAATATATGTTCTTTAGATACTGAATTTAACTACATAAAGAACATACAAGTGACCATTAACTTGCCACTCCAAGTATGCGTCCACATGTGTGCTGGAGCAAGTGTTGGCATCATGTAAACAGCACAGCAACGAACACACTGCAGACATGCTAGGAGCAACAGCGTTCAGATCATGTTGGCAACATCATGATTAAGTCTCAGCTGCCTGGTATGGACATACTTATCCCATCACGTCTGCTGCCAGGAGGTTTGAAGCTGCACTGTAACATGTTTACATACATCTGTCCAAATACTACTGCACACATGTATCCAAACAAGTCAGCTGTGTTGTCAAGACATGTTCGAGTACACGTCTGGACGCGCTGTAACCTAATAAATATCCCTTATCAGTTTTAGCTTGGTTGATGGCTAGATGTAGTCATATTGGAGTGTCAGTTCAGTTAGTAGCCAAAGAGACACATTCCTACCTCATGACAGCCACGAGACACTTCAAGCTATGGGAGCATTCTACTTCCATCAGGTAAAAACTAACCTACTTCTTGAAAGAAGAAGTCTTAAGGAATCACGTAAACCGGCGGGAACACGACCCCACATGTTCAGGCGCCCACTCATATAGCCTAGTTTATGCACTTCCCTCCACCCCACCCTGTCCCTGGCCCGCCACTGCCACCACGAAATGTCGTGTCATTCTGTACTCACTCACGCCATAATTGCAGCCCGCACCGGGAAACCCCTCACGCTGTGCCTTTGAAGTTTTTGCCGAGGAGGAAGCTTTTAGGCAGGTGAGGGGTCAGTGAAGCAAGAGGTGATGGTGTAGGAGGGGAGGGTGTAGCTTTGTGGGAAGGGAGGGTGTAGGTGGTAACTCCCTGCCTGCCACACCTTGCGCCCCGGGCTGCTGGTTCACGTAACCTGTCGGCGCCGTCTGTACCACGTTTACCACGACTGACATCCGAAGTTAGAGTGAATTGCATATCCAAAGAAGGAGACGGGTTGAGATAAGCAGAATAATAAAGATAATAACTACTCTTTTATTATCCCCATCGGGTCTGCGGTGGAAATAAGAGAACTTGGCCAGTCTTTCAACATCAATACCAAGTCGTGGTTGCATGAAATTCGATGACCCCATACTTATGAGTTAGGGATGAGTCTTCTTGGTTGCTAGCCAGTCAGATCAACTTTTCAATCTGACTACACCGTCCATTAACAGAGGGGTTAGGAATCATTGGTATGTTAAAACAAACGTGTTATAGGCTATTGAATTCGGGTCATTGAAGACGTAGAAGACCTCGGTTCATCCCTGGCAATATTTGCAGACAACCGAAAAAACTTATAGCCACCTCATTGATTTTGAATCGTGGTGGGTTAGCTCACGCTTTCCTCCAATCTTAAACCTCTGTCAGCCATGTCAAGGGAGTTCCAGAGTTAATGTAAAATATAAACGTACAGGTAAAACATGGCCTTGATAAACAGAGTAACATGATGATTTTCCTCATAAGTAACAAGTGGTTTGAAAAGTATCTGGGATGTTTCAACACTTTTTTTCGTGTCCTCCCAAAACATTTCGTACTCTGACGTCTGACGGGGATTAATCGTTTGTGAATCTTACAGCCCACAAAGCTTCCCACTTATAAAGTTATAGAGCATATTATTTTCATTATTAGAATTATTATTTTGATGATTAGAACAGATTTTTCGTAATACTTTTCGCATTATAATAATGCCTATTTCTGCATTTTTAGCGGGAGGCATAAATTCCCAGCGTTTCTGTAAATGCTTAACGCCTTGAATCCGGTTGCCATTTTTAGCTTACTCTTGCAATCTTTAAATGATTTTATTCAACTTAGAAGGATTAATCTCCTGAGTACCACAATTTTTTTTTTTTTTAATTCTTACTGACTCCTGACGATCAAATCAGCGTAACAGTAACCAGTTGTTGTGAAATGTTTTCAGAAAGTCTCCATCACTCCATTCAGTACGACGCACTTCACCTAAGATGAATGGAAGTGTCTGAAGTCAATAAGATTAAAATAAAGACGTCAGGATATTAAGAGGGTTGGAGAGGGCGGCAAAGGGAATTATCTCACGTGTTAGTAAACAAAACACCAAGAGCTGCGTGGGAGGCTGGGTGTGCCGGAGATGTGCAGGAGGATGGAGGAGTGAGGGAGGGGGGAGTGAGCCAGGATAGGTGAGGCAAAGTTGATGAGGATGAGTGCTGAGTGAGGCAGGGTAGGTGAGATAGGATGGTGAGTGAGGCAAGGTGGTGAATAAGGCAGGGTTGTGAGTGAGGCAGGGTAGATGAGACTGAGTGTTGAATGAGGCAGGATAGGTGAAGGATGATGAATAAGACAGGACTGTTGGTGACAGGTAAGGAAAGGCTGCATGTTAGATCGGGTAGGAAAGGCAGAGTGATGATTAAGGCAGGGAGATGATAGGTGACTTAAGGTGGTGAGTGACGCAGTGTAATTGAGACATGGGTGAGTGAGGTAAAGCAGGTGAGAGAGGACGATGAAAGAGAACGGATAGTGATTGAAAAGATGAAAGGAGGAAGAATAAAACGATGAGTGTGAGTTAGTAGGTGGAGTTCGATGAGGGTACGGTAGAGAGGGGGAGAAGAGAGAGAGGGGTTGGTGAGTGCAGGGAGGCGGGAGGGATGAAGCCAGGCAAACCTTGAAGATATTCATGAGGGAGCTCGAGTGTTGTAGCCGGCTATCCCTGCTCTCCCTCTGCGCTAGGAACTATATTTTCTAACTTTCCTGAGCTCAGGTTGTGTATAAGGTTACTTGTTCATATTTCTCTCTGCACTCATTCAGCTGCCAAAAACGTTACAGCCAAACAAAATTGAATATTAAAGTGAAAATATACGAAAGGCATCTCGATTTTTGATATTGTCAACTGCTTTGGAGCCTTGTTTATCCTGGGAATTCGTTAAGATACTTGATAAATACGAACCCAGGTCCCCGAGAGATGTGCGCAAGCAAGTCATTACAGTGTTCGCGTCCGTGTCTAAGTGGTCTCTTCCACCGTCTCGTAAATCACACCATACGCCGCTTTAGATTTGTTCTTTTACTGTAGAAAGCATTGTTATTCTAGTCTGAAAGCTTGAATAATGAATGAATGTATGCTTCATTTCACTGGGTACCCTGCCCATACCTCTCCTGTTGTTATGCTTCATACTCATATTCTTTAGCTCCTACTCGTCTGTGTCCTGAGACGATATTAGAGCTATCAGTAAGACTAGCACTTGAGGTTTCCCTCCACTGAGCCAAATAATACAGTCAAGCATTTATCTTGCCCACTGTTCCAGGAAGTATATGGTTTTTCACTAACACCTGAACAACAGCAAAAATATTTTCATGCCTTTTGTCTTGAGACCTGATCATACTTCAGTCAGCGTTTAAAACCAGCTGCTTTGTATAGAAGCTGTGTTGGATTTGAGATGGTCTTGATAAAAAAGCTATCGACACTACTTTGAGCATTACAGTCAGTAATGTTCTGTACTTTATTTAAAATCGACTGTAACAATAAGTTGTATTATATAGCATTACACTACAGTTGTGAAGATCTGACCTCAGTCATAGGCACTCACAATTATATTACCGTATGTATTGAAATACACAGCGTAGTAGTATGTGAATATACGTGAAACTCAGAGTCCAAGTACAACTAAAACTTGTATTCCAGAAACATTCTCAAGTACATTATGTCACTTGCTTCCAGATAACACGACGATACGGTCATATGATGAACATCTCTGCTTGTGGCAGAATGTCGTCTGTAACTGTACACTCCTGGAGAAGAGTTGTCTTATTTCTTTGATGTACTTTCATCATTTTATCGCTTATTAATGAAGTCTACAAGTTTAATTTTATTTTTCCTTACGAAAGGATATTGTTTGTTGTATCATTAAAATGTCCATGAGTGTTCGTGAACAAAGTTCTTCATATATGCAACCGTGTGAAGGTAAACTCATTTTCCGTATTGGGAATATTGAAGGAATGAGTCAATAAAAACTCAAGGTCTTTAATGAGAGAAGTTTATTTTTGTTACTCCTAGAGGATGAGAACGTAACAGCCCCGACCAATCAGCATAATGAAACCTCGTTGACTTTATCTTCATTACTACTAATTTAGATAAGAAACCTTGTTGATCAAGCCTTACAGTTATATACTAGTCCGACTAAGGATATCTCAAAAAACTAGAGTAGAATTGCACTGGGACCTGCGGCGAGGCTCTCTTATGTCTCAATAGGCTTAAATTAAGCACGTTTCCTAAAGTTGTCGCGAGACGACGCCACCTCATGTGTCAGCTGATGGCAGATTTGGATTCTCCATGTCAAATTACCTTATATGGGATAACTTTTATGTCCCCAAAGGCTTCCTTTTTAACAAATCCTCCAGAAGTAAAAGAAGAAGAAGAACTTTGGCCACTTACTGACTTGCTGGTTGTCGCCTCAGGTAAAAAAAATAAATAAATAAATAAGATAAATGAATTATGGACTATCGTTGACAAGGTTTGACATTAGGCCTAGGTATACACAGACTTACAACTGCTGGTGGCTGCTCTGAGTGAGAATTATATATCTAGCTACTAACTTTGGCCATATATCAGGTTGTGGTTAGCCTTTTCGCCATGGATGAGAAATTGTATTTGTAGTAGTTTCTCCTCCACGCTCATCTGATCATGAACGCAGTGGACCGCAGGTTGAAACTCCTTTTCTTGAAGTCCGCCATCCTTCTTTCAAGGGAGGGAATTGAGGGACGTTTGTAAACACGGACAGCTCCACTGCTTGATCAAATCGGTGCCACCACGTGAAGGTATCCCTTTCCAGCGCCTGATGAGAAAACTAAGGCTAGCATTGATACCTGTTGCCTGCACAAGGGGCCTTAAGGAAGGTTGGCCATTTTTAAATAAGTCCAAGTCGTCCCCGAGAACATGAGTCGCAAGAGTTGATTTTTAATTTTTCCCACCGACTCAGGACATAGGCTTAACAGTCCGTTCTCTGTGCCCAGCAGTCTTCCTGTGTACCATACTTCTCCACGTGTCACCACTTCGGCGCTAACACCTACCGTCCTTATTGAATACAAATTAGGGCCGTACCATACAGAATTGATGTATCGGTATTAGCGGGATATTCCTACATGTCGACGAGTTTTTGGTAGATCAGTAAAGTCTGCGTTAACGAAATTCAAATCCTTCAAACTGTTCCCTGCCCCAGCCGGGATATGAACCTGCGTCCATTGAGACAGTAGACTACCTCTCTACCGACTCGACAACCGTCTCCTCCAGCGTCCTAGTTATTCTGACAGGGAGGACAAAAACAAATGAGAACAATCTTAATCTGTCCGGCCAGCGTCTTTTTCTGGTGTTTGTGTATGTGTGTGTTTTTTATCCAGACCACTTATTCAGCATACAAAACGCCTCTCCTACTGAAGGGGTTATTAAAATCTATATCAGACGCCAGTTTGAAAAAATCGCGTAGACAAAATAAAATAGTGGTGAACCAGGGCAGTGGGAGAAACTGGCGTTGATCGTCATGCAATCGGCAATGGAAGTTCCCTAACATATCTTTCCCACGGATTTATTTCTGGATGTGGCACGTATTTCTCATGTAGGTAATAAATCCAAAGTAAATGGACGTTTAAATTATATAAATAACATACAAGAGAAGATTGATGTGAAATAAAACAAATAAATAACAACGGAAAGGAGGACAAAGAATACTAACCTTGCGTGGATGGTACCCTAGTTGCGCCATCTTCGACGCACTGTGTTTATGGCCGCCTGTTGTTGCCGGGGCCGTGGCACAGAAATGCAGTATTGATTAACCTCATGAGACCCAAGACGTCTTTGTTGCTTTATTCTTGTTACCACCTGGGAATTTTATGGAGGATTGGGGATTTTTGTCATTCGTTTTATGAAGAAGTTTAATGGAGATTGCTCAAAATTAAATAGAATCTTTGGGGGTGGGAAGAAAACAATAATAAATAACGGCGTTCTGGTAATGAGGGGTTAATTAAGATAATGAAGACGGCGTTTACCCCGTTGACTGTGAAATGTTTCCGCAAAGTTTAATAGAATCGGCTGGAGATAACAAGGAAGAATATGAAACCATTGTAGTGAATCGATTAAGTGTAGGGAGATTACTTCTAGCTCCCTTACTGCAAAGGTTTTCTCAGATTCAGGCAGAGCTGTCTGGTGATAGCAAGGGTAAAAGAAGAAAAAGACGTCCTCATAGTGAAGAAGTTAACTTGCTGTCCTCCAGAACCTGTTGTCGCTTGGGACTCTCTTGACATTTTTGCTTTCCACCTGTTAGTCATTTGAAATTGTGAAAAACTAACTCTTCCCACCAATATTTTTGTCCTTGAAAACCACTTCGCCCTGCAGTTATAAGTCAGAAGTTTATATTTGTTTTTCAGAGGTCTGGTGTGTGTGTGTGTGTGTGTGTGTGTGTGTGTGTGTGTGTGTGTGTGTGTGTGTGTGTGTGTGTGTGTGTGTGTGTGTGAGAGAGAGAGAGAGAGAGAGAGAGAGAGAGAGAAGGAAAAACCCGAAACATTTCTCAGACTGTCACACGCAACTATCCCTCTACCATCCCGATCCCCATTTCACTTCTAGGTACAATCAGACTTAGACAAGACAGATGAGAGATGTCAACTTTTTTCTTTATAGCTCACCAATTTAGCCGAGCGACTCTTAGTGTGTACGGAATGTATGGCAAATAAATTTCTGTCATTCGAAGTTTTGCGGAATCCCGTATAAAACTTGAATCCTTTTAGTTAGGGAACGTATTTTTCTTTATATTCTTGCTGCCTACCGATGCCTGTTGTCATATTTGAGAGGGACGCCTGACATTGAACGGGACATAAATAGGCTCCACTCATCATCTCTGAAATGAAAGATCCTAAAGCTGTCTAAAATCGTCTGATGGTAACCTGATTAAAGTGAAAAGGGCGTCATCGGGGTGAAAAGGTTAAGCCAGGTATGTTAAAACAAAATCCTGCTAGATAAAGACGGAATTAACAGTGACAGTAACCTTTAAATAATGCAATGTTACCTCCTTAAACGTTTGGTGGTAGCAAGAATCAGATAGAGAATATGCCACCGGAATGAACGGGTTAATGAAAGTGGTGACAAGCTTTTATATTGAACCACCTCAGTACGATGGCTTTTTGTATTGCAACTACTTTCAGACGATGCTGTTCAGTTTCTAAGTTGATTTCGAAGTTGTGAGATTTTGTATAGTCTTCATTAACTCGTACAGTATCAGAGTTCTTTTCCAGCCTGAATAAAATCAAGAGGAGGTAGCAAAAATAAACGAATAAAATGGACGTCATCGTACTGAGAGGGTTAATATGTTTCTGCAAGATTTTTCAAAGGTCTAATCACGACCAGAGTTGCTGACAATCGCCAGCGTAATGTTTTCCAATATTTCTCATTCCTCCACGAACGTCAACAGTAGCTCCTTCTTTGTCGTGCTTTTTTGTTGGGCATTTCATGTTACTTTCTAATACACACACACACACACACACACACACACACACACACACACACACACACACGTGTGTGTGTGTGCAGCGTGAAGGTGTATTGGTAACAAACAAATAATTCAGCACATACTTGTATATAATTACAGAAGAGATCTTTGCTCTGTCACTTATATCTGCTGTAGAGAATATCCCTACAACTTGTAACCGTCAGCAGGTGTGTAGTTCAACACATACCGTTATCTAATTGCATAGCACCGGCGTTCTCTTTCAGTTTTAATTGCTAATGAGAATACCTGCACAGCGTGAAGGTGTACTAGAGCTGCCAGTAAGAATCATGAGTAATGTGCTGTGACGGTGTGTTTGTGTCAGAGTGGAGGCGGAGAGAGGGTGATAGCAGGGTAGAATCCTCAATGACGGCCCGACCTTGACTACTCTTCCACCCTGTCTCGCCTCGCCCACGCTCACCCGGCCACCTCACATACCTGGGCCAGAGTTCACAAGCTTGCCATCAAACTCTTCTCCTTACTCGGATTTTCGTATAGCTTGAATGGCAACAGACAGGGGAAGTTGTGCATCCTCCCATTTTGTACTTATTCCCAAGATAAATAATAGCTACGATAGTTTTCCCTTCTATCCTGGATTTATTTTTGTAGGAATAACAAGATTCATCATAAATTAAATATTGCGAGGATTCGAACCAGCGCTTGCAACTGCGTGAGTACAGCATCTTACCAAGTGAGCCATTTAGGCACCCTGGAATAACAAGATACTTGTGAAAAATCAACACTTTTCCTCTCCTTGCCCCTCCTGCAGGAACATATATGACTTGCAAGAGAGAACTGATAGTAAGGTTCTTTGTTATTCTTATGATCATCTGCATAAGCATAAGAATGTTATCGCATTCCGTAGCTGTGTAGTCCACCCTCACCGAGAAGTGGATTTCACAACAATAGTCACTATTGTGGGATGGAGTAGACTGGTAAGCATGACGATACAAGAAGAGTGCTTATATAGTATATCATTATAGTGTCTGCATCTGGCATGTAAAGATCGCACAAAAGTGGCCTCCCAGAAATGTGCATTCCATAGTTTATTTAAGTATCAGTCAAGTTTGACTTAAACGGTCTCCACAATTTTGTTTAAGCTTATGAACAATTAGTGAAGAGTCCGGATTCACAGGCTTACTATCAGTTCCCTGTTGTTTTTCAAGTACACACACACACACACACACACACACACACACACACACACACACACACACACACACACACACACACACACACACACACACACACACACACACACACACACACACACACACACACCGCTCGCTGGTGCAGTGGTAACTTTCTCGCATGCCAACTGGTGGACGGGAGTTCGTGCCTCGCTCAGGTTGGGAAAAGTTTCACTGACGAAGTGGGTGGTTACTGTCCCCCTTGAGCAAGGGGACGGGTGTGTGCGTGTGTGAAGGTCACAGCCTTGCCCTTAGATCGGACTATATGAGTTCTCAGCTCCCTTCCGGGAGGGTAAAAGCTGACGATCACGACCATCAAGTGATCCTGACCGACCCGGAGATCGATAAATATACTCGTATATCATCAACCTGTAACAGTTCACAGACCTCTCCCAAACATACTCGTAGTTTTGTTTTGGATGAAACAGCCAACATACTCTTCTTGGCTGGATTATGACTCAGGTGATGGGAGTGTTTTAGGCTGACTTCTGCTAATTGGCCCTGTCTAATCTGGCTCTACTAGATTGAAGCAGTACTCAAGCCTGCTCACCACTGTAAAGTAGCACTCCACGAACTGACTCTCCTCTACCTCCAAAGGCCACCACCTTTCCGGTCAAGGTCTCTGGCTCAAGAGGGTCTCGGGAGAGGTTGGGGATGAGGTGGCCTTGCCTTCCTCCTCTGCACCCTCCTCGTCCCTACCCCCAGAAGGGAAGAGGTGAGTGAGGAAAACAGCCGTCATGCGAGCACCTTTCCTGGCTAGATTGCGACTCAGAAGGGAGGGAGTGTTTTTAGTCTGTTTGCTGCTAGTAAGTCCTTCTGGTATGGTTGCACCTGTCAAGCCTGGCCCTACTAGGTCGTAGTACTAAAGCCTGCTTACAACTGCAAGGTATCACTCCACGAGCAACAGCTCAAAACAGACGAGGAGCTCGGGGAGGAGAGACCCGATGTGACTTTTGTGGGAGGCGGTGGCTCAGTCGGTAGAGAGGTGGCCTGCAGTCCTACAAGACCCAGGTTCAAATCCCCGCTGGGGCAGGGAAGAGTTTAGGGATTTGAATTTCATAAAAAGCAGACTTTACTGATCTACCAGAAGACCCGCCGACATGTCGTAAAAATACCCCCGCTAATACCAATACACCAGTCCTGTATGAGACAGCCCTAGCATGTATTCAATATGGACGGTGGGTGTTAGCGCCGAAGTGGTGACATGTAGAGGTGTATGGTATGCAGGAGGACTACTGGGCCTTGATAGCAGGCTGTGAAGCCTATGCCCAGTCGGACAGTAATATATATATATATATATATATATATATATATATATATATATATATATATATATATATATATATGTGTGTGTGTGTGTGTGTGAATTATACATGTATGGAGGTAAAATATATATATATATATATATATATATATATATATATATATATATTTTCTACAGTTTCCTTTTCTCGACATTCTTGCAAAAACAGTATGAGAGAATCGAGCGTACTTTTCTTTTTTTCTTTTTTTTCTTTCTTTTTTTTTGCGTATCCTGATCCTGGCCAACCTCTGAGTCCAATTATTGTGGTTTCTGCCCAGGTATGTTGGTGGAATATATTGAGAAGATCTGAATCGTATGAACCATAAATCCTACCGCATTTTTCTCCTTTACTTCAGGTTTTTGAGTTCTAATACACCTTAGGAAACTTTATGGTATGTAAAGATCCGGAACCCATTCAAGTATATACAAGCACCATTATACATCCAAAATCTCCCATGCACCAGACATGAAGGTCGGGGGGGATAGTATAGTTGTGGTGGAAGGTGATGTCAGTTGGCTGAAAAGGTTAATATGGAGAAAAGTAAAATAATCGAAGATAAAATGTGTAGGCATGATCAGCAGTGCGTATTTTGGAAAGTGTTTTTCCCTCCTTGATGACGCTGTTCCTCTGGCTGGGGAAGCTGCAGGTGGAGGAAGCTGATCGTTTGAGTATGGTCGTTCCTTCCCGTTCTCCTCTTCTGTTTTGAGCGAACACCGTAGTACTGATGATTCTTCCATACTCTACTCCCGATGTGACTTTAGGTTGTATTACAGGTGGCACAAGAGGCTTCGTAGCAGGTCTTCCTTGGCGTTTCGTTTTACATATTGCACCTTAACGCTGTAGTGAATGTTATATATACTGTATTGGCATAGTATAAACATAGTCTATATCAGTGACATACAAGAGGATACGGACGTGTAATATGCAGAATAAGGCGCTTAGGAAGAGTACTGCAAAGGCATCAAAGCCACTAAGTATGCGACTTACTAATAGGTCCAGGTGTGAGAGAGTAGCGTAGTAGTACTGATGATCCCACCACTTCCTGTTCTCGGTGCGACCTTGTCCTCACAAATCGCTCGTGGTAGTGGATGACTTGCCGCTCCACCGCTACATCATTCCCACACCCCCTCCCCTTCCTTCCTCTCGCTTGTCGTTGATCGCGGCAAGACTCGCCCACGACCAACCATTCATTAATGCGGCGCTCTGTTTACGAAGGAGTGACGACAGAGTGGATGTGCTACCCGTGGCACTTGCAGTCAATCCTTTGTTACAACCTAGCGTGAAAGTACCAGGGAATTATGTGTTGGTTCGATTGGTTTGGAAATACTATTGGATAGAGTTGCACCAAATAAGGCGTAATGACTGAGGAGCAGGTGATTAAATTTTGGCCAATAAAGACCATAGGTCGTAGGTATAGGACAAAGTCGTTAAATTTTCGAGCCAGTCTTGACCTTACTTTGTAGTTGGGTTGAGAGACAGAAAAGGATGAAGTGATTCAATTTTAAGAACAATTGGTCCGTGGTAAAGGTCACAGGGTAGAGCCAAAGGCTCGGTCCTGTTATTCAATCAGATTTTATTTTATTTTTTAACAAACTTGGTGAAAATGTTTTAGGATAGCGAGAGTTGAAGCGATTCAGCTTCCAGAACAGTAGGTCAATTGGCAAGGTCAACTTAAATATTTTTGATCCATTTTGAACAAACTTGGTGGATGGGTTTGGAGTCAGGCAAGGATGAACCAGTTTTATTTTTAAATTAATCACTCACAGGGTAAGGTCACAGGGCAGGGTCAAAGGTTCATTCTTAAATTATTTGGAGGGCGCGAATGTCGCACTCTTTTCTACTTTCCCTTCCTCCCCCCCCATCTATGGTTTTACTCCTACTCGAAGTAATGTGAGAAATTGATGACGCTGAGCAGTCTAGCAATCGAAGAGCCTCATTTGGTCTGGTAATCGAAGACCACCTGTCAGGATGATTGATATGTACGGTACTGCACACAGGTTCGAATCCCCAAAAGATGAGAGGTTTTTCGACCATGTAGTCCCACTAGGAACATAGTTAAGTAACTTCATGTTCACTGTTTTGGACTACGGAAGCCTAGCCAATGACTTCTACACCACGAAGGAAGAAAAATGGGTCAGACTGTTACCGACAGAGGTTAACACATTTGCGCCCAGTGTCCTTAGCATAGGACGGAACTGGACTTTTTCAAAAGCTAATAAAGAAGGGAACCCCGGGGTAGGGACTTATGAGCTTCACCAATAGGCGGAGGGCAGTACTCTTAGTACCCTTCCAGCACAATCCCTCACACAGGAACCCTGGGAGCTATTGGGTTAATGGTGATGGTGAAGGCGGAAGTGTAGCATGATACAGTTCCACATAAACTTAGCGTGGTCAATACCTATCCTCACGTGACACCCACTAAGAGGCAACACCACTAGCCAGCCCGGGTAGGTCAGGGTGTGCCATGACCATCGCTCACTCCTTCCTGGCTTGTGTGTGTGTGTGTGTGTGTGTGTGTGTGTGTGTGTGTGTGTGTGTGTGTGTGTGTGATTTGGAAGATGGTTAGAGAAGATATTTGACCCAAACGATGCAGAGGGTGAAACTGAAAACATTAGTAGAGCCCAACTGTTCGGTGTAGGTTACTTGAAGTTGATAATGTTAGGGACAGGTGTTCTTCCTCGCTCTGCCTTCCTTCCCTAATTCTTAATCTGTGTACCGTTTTTCTTTATTTTCTTAAGTCGATCCCTTTCCCTCCTAAAAACTACCCTTTCATGCGGTCACGCCTCTCCCACTTTCGTCCTCTACGCATTACCTTCGCCCTTAGCATAACCAGCACCATTTTTTTTTTTGTTCTGCCTGCATTCCTAACCTGTATGTCTTTTTTTTATATTTTCTCATTATATTTTCTTTTATGAATCCCATTTCCCCTGGACTGCTATCCTCCCTTGTAATCATGCTTTCCCCCCTTCACCTTCCTCGCCCCACCCTCCCCACCTGCCAACGCCTCTTTGTTCCCCTCGCCTGAATTCCTAAGCTGCTTGTTCTTGTTCTTTTCTTTTCACAACTCCTCCACAGACCCAGATCTATCTGCTCCACCTACTTCCATCGCTCTCATGCAGTCCCATCTTCTCTCTGCCCTTCTTCCACACCCCACCCTTCCTCTCTTAGCACAACCAGCTTCATGTTCCCAGCGTGAATTCCTAAGCTGCTTGTAGTTTTTATCCCTTTTATTTTTTCGACCGCTCCACCCACCCTGACCTATTTTTACCCCTTTCCTTCACCCTTCCTGCAGTCACTCCTTGCATTCACATCCCGTCGTGCCTCTCTACTGTAAACATAACCAACGCGCTTTTCCCCTCCCGTAATTTCCAAGCTCTGTGTTCTTTTTCTCGTTATACTTTTGTCGGCCCTGGTTCATTCATGCCGACTAACCTCCTTTGCAGTCACGCTTTCTCCCCTCCCCCTTCCTCTTCCTCGCGCCCCGCCCATCCCTTTTAAGCATAGTCACATCCAGTTTTTCTCCGTGTGAATCCTTATGCCTCGCCTTTTTGCCATTTCCTGGCCTTTCCACACGTCCAGGTCCATCTCCTTCACCATATCCTTCCCTTGTTCAGCTCCGCCCTCTCCCACCCATTTCCTTGTCCTGCCTCTCCCCCTCCCTCTCTAAGCATAACTTTTCGCCATCTATAATCTGTTCCATCTCTCTCTCTCTCTCTCTCTCTCTCTCTCTCTCTCTCTCTCTCTCTCTTTTGGTCCCTTTTCTTCCATTTACTGATCCATCTTCTGAGCAGCTCCAACTCTCACTTTCGTGCAGTCCATTTATTGCCTTGCCTTCCCTTCTTTAGTTTGATCTTGTCTGAAATCCATATCTCGTACCTCTTTTCCCTTTTCTTCTGTCGGTCCATTTCCTTCTACCCATCCTAAGTCATCTCCTTCACTCCTTTCCGTCCCTCTTGTGCAGTTCTTTCTATTCCTCGCACAGGATATCCAACAGCGGGCATCTCGCTTTGTTTTTTTAACTCATGTCTGCTTTTCAACGATGTAACTCTTTCCTTTTCTTTTGCCTGTCCCTTTCCTTCCACACTCCTTAGCCCATCTCCTACACTTCTTCCCTCCTTTCCACGCCCACACTGCCCACTCCTGTCTTCCTGCCGCCCCGTCTTAGCCAGACAAAGCCGCTGTGGAGGTCAAAGGAGGCAGGAGGGAGGGGGGAAGGAATTTAGGGTAGGGATAGAGAACCATTGAGATTTGGGGTCGTATTCTCATGGGATTAGGATACTTTCTGTCACCTCTTCCTTGCTATGTATGTTTCTGTTTATTGCACATTATCTTTTTATGCTATTTATTCACATTGTATCCATGCTTAAAGACATGAATAAAATACTGGAGAACATTAATATCTTTACATCAGTGGCGTATTAGTTTAATATATTCCTGCTTCCTCCAGCCAATTTTATTCAACTTAGAAAAATCCCTCAAGTTTGTGGGCTTAATGAATGCCATGTATAACCCCTCTATAGTAGGACTCGCGCACGTCGCGGCCGTGGCGCGGCCCGCACCTGTGTACAGTGTTGCCACGTTTTCTATACCGTTATCTCTCTCTCTCTCTCTCTCTCTCTCTCTCTCTCTCTCTCCTGGCGGGAAATGTGAGCCACCCTGAGTACTTTTGATTCTTTTATAAGTTATTTATAATTGTGCTTTCATTTGTTAATTTGGTTTTGTCATATTTAGTAGTAGATGGAGTGTCAAAGTTACTGTCTGCTGAGAGGTTTGTTACGTTACTGATTCATACACCCCGACGTAGTGGGGTGTGGGTGTAGGTGTGGGTGGGAGTGTGGATGTGGGTTTGTTGGGGTGGTGGTGCTGGGGGAGGAGAAGTGTGAAGAGGATTGGACCTGTGACACCCAGGAGGGAGTAAGTAGGGAGGCGAGGGGGAAAGGGGGGCTGGATTCACCTACCACGTGGTCAGTATTAGGAGAGAGAGAGAGAGAGAGAGAGAGAGAGAAATTACGTGTATAGATATATGTGCATCAATAGGAACAATGTATATCAGTGTGTGCAGTATGTACAAAGGAACAAATGAATACAAAGAAGGCAGTGACAGACCTCTCTCTCTCTCTCCCCTCTCCCTCTCTCTCTCTCTCTCTCTCTCTCTCTCTCTCTCTCTCTCTCTCTCTCTCTCTCTCTCTCTCTCTCCTGGCGGGAAATGTGAGCCACCCTGAGTACTTTTGATTCTTTTATAAGTTATTTATAATTGTGCTTTCATTTGTTAATTTGGTTTTGTTATATTTAGTGATGCCGACAATGCATTCAATGCATGCCTCTCTCTCTCTCCCTCTCCCTCTCTCTCTCTCTCTCTCTTGGGACATTGAATCTCCTCATTCTCCCTTGGGACATTTATTTTAGGCCAGATGGATGTGTAAGTATTGCCACTCACAAGAATTACATGAATTATTTCTTTTACTTTGGATATTGGCATATTTCTTCTTTTTTCAGGCTCATTATCTTATATCCATAACTGTGATATCATTACCCACCCTAAAACTGCGCTAAAAACCATTAAAAGTGACTACAATATCTTTTAGCAACACTGTACAATATGTGTGCCATGTTTCTGTGTTACTGTATAAATATTTTATGCATAATAAGATTACTGTTGATTCATCCATCAAAATACACAAGTGTAAGTTTTATTCATCTGAATTTATCGAATTTGTGATGCCTTGTACATAAATAGCTTCCGTTTCACATCGCAAGTTGGGGAAACGTGGCACCATTGCCCACAGGTGCTGGCCACACCCCCGCCGCAAACAGGCGGGAATCCGACTATAGTTAGGAAAATCTCCCCTGTGGTGAATAAAATCGTTAGTAGATAGCAGTAATGGAATACAGTATACGTCCATAGGTTGAAGGACTGACTGCGGATTATAAAACACAGACCGTTAAGAAACAAGTGTTATAGTTCTTTCACTTGGTCCAGATTTTCGTTTTACCCTTTTCACATAGCTCGGTGGCAGAGGACGCCAATGCTACTGCTGTATATCATTTCCACTGCACTTCTCAGTAATTAGCATCATATCGTAGTGTTGATGTATTGCCTCAGCTCAGCATTCAGGATGGAGAGATAGTAATTTTAGGCCAAGTTAATGTGAAAAAAGTATATGGTAAGCTCCCTAAGCCAACGACAGAGCGGCCTTTGGAAAGTGGGAGAGACTGAGTGTATGGGGAAGGAGTCGGGCAGAGAGAAGAGACATTGTGCAAATTGTAAATGGAGGGTGTCAGGTTGGGTGGAAGGGAGGTTGTGTGAGGAGAGAGAGAGAGAGAGAGAGAGAGACAGAGAGAGAGAGACAGACAGACAGACAGACAGACAGAAACGAGAAGGAAGGGGGAGGGAGAATGGAGGGAGAGCTGATGCGCATTGTTAGGTAAGGGAGAGGAAACAAAGACTGTAAGGATAGGAGTTAAGAGTAAGCTAGACGCGAAATGAGAAAGAACAGTCGCAGAAAGATTTTGTAAGCCAGGTAGATGAACGAGAGTCAGTACAAAGAAGTGGGGCGAGGCTTGAGAAGGCTGTACAGATATTATGTTTTTTATGTGAGGGGAAAAGGTTCAGAGAGAGAGAGGAGAGACAGACAGACAGACACAAGGATAAGAATAATTACAGTATAAGAAAGAAATGATAATGGAAACTGAAAAGTGGTACTCACAGTGAGGTGGAAGTTGTGTGAGGGTGTTTGGGAGGGGTTACGGTGAGTGGTCAAGGTTGGCAGGGACAGAGGGAGGTGTGACAGACCGGCCAGTGCTCTCTGTCCTGTTGAAGTATAAACTTAGCCAGCTATGCCAGGCATGTTACACTCTGCCCACGCACCCACATCTTGTGTCCCATCTCTCCTGTCTGTTTGTACACATAAGTACGTTTGTCATATTGATGGTATGTCAACTTAAAAGCTGAGTGTACCTTAAAATATATATATATATATATATATATATATATATATATATATATATATATATATATATATATATATATATATATATATATATGTATATATATATATATATATATGTGTGTGTGTGAGTGTGTGTGTGTGTGTGTGTGTGTGTGTGTTTGTGTTTATAGTTTGATAGCAAATAAATAAATAGATATAGATAGACAGACGATAGCTGTGAGTATACACTCGACAGTATATATATATATATATATATATATATATAAAG
Source organism: Coenobita brevimanus (assembly GCF_032717465.1). Taxonomy (NCBI): domain Eukaryota; kingdom Metazoa; phylum Arthropoda; class Malacostraca; order Decapoda; family Coenobitidae; genus Coenobita; species Coenobita brevimanus. Next base: position 48,788,871 of record NC_136966.1, read on the forward strand.
AGATAGATATATAACGTTTTGCGACAAGCGAGAATTATATGGGTCTTATGCTTCCTGTCTTGTCCGCAGGAATAAGAAACATGATGTTAGATATTTAACATCGCTAATTAAGCGTTATTTTATCGTACATGGTGTCAGGTTATATCAGGAGCACAGCCCGTGATAACAGGATTCATGTTGCAGGCTGATCCAAGAAGATACGGTCATCACTGTTTGCATGGAGCGTCTGTACGGTAAAATGTATATTGCATGTTATTAGCGACTGTCAGTGACAGTAGTTAATTAAACCTTCACTTTGTTGACACTTCCATTACGGTAGTGGGAAAGAAAGTAGAGGTCGTTCTGCGGGCAAATATATCTTTGGCAGAGAATCAGAAACTGCCACAGCTGGTGATTCATATGCATCATTTCAGTAGACGGATGACAGTGGTGCGGCAATCAGAGTGTCATGCAAGACCCCTATTAGTGGTCAGGGGTGAGTGAGGCCAGCCGCCGTCACACACAAAAAATTGTCCTCGAGGAGTGGCGGGGCGGGGCTGGGCGGGGCAGGGCAAGACAGCATGCAAGATGGGGCAGGGGATGGTTGAGGGCGGCAGGACAGAGCGTGGCAAGGTGGGGTTAGGGTAGGATGAAGTAGGTGATGTAGGGCAGAGTAGGGTGTAAGTGGAGTGGCCAGGGTAAGGAGGGGCAGAGTTTAATAGGACTGGGCAGAAAGGGAAAGGATTAGATGGAGCAGGACCTGGTAGAGTGGGACAGGTCAGGGAGTGGTAAGGCGGTGATGGGACAGGGTGTGGCAAGGCAGTGGCGGAGTAAGGCAGGGCAGAGTGGGACAGGGCAGGAATGGTAAGGCGGTGATGGGGCAGGGTGTGGCAAGGCAGTGGCGGAGTAAGGCAGGGCAGAGTGGGACAGGGTAGAGAGTGGTAAGACGGTGATGCGGTAGGGTGTGGCAAGACGGTGGTGGGGCAAGGCAGGGCAGAGTGAGACAGGGCAGGGAGTGATACGGTTATGGTGAAACATGATGGTGTTGTGGCAGGGTGGTGGTGCGGCAAGGTGTGGCAGAGTGGGACAGGACATGGAATGATAAGTTGTTGGTGTTGCAGGGTGGGACAGGACAGGGAATGGTAAGGTGGTGGTGTGGCATGGTGGTGGTGTGGAAAGGCGTAGCAAAGTGAGACAGGTCAAGGAGTGGTAGGGTGATGGTGGGTCAGGGTGTAGCAGGGTGATGGTGTGGCGAGGTGCGGCAGGGTGATGGTGGGGCGGGGTGTGGCAGGGTGGTGGTGTAGTAGGGTGGCGTTGGGCTGGTTGCTTATTCACTCCTTCATCACATGCAATCAGGGTGGGTCATTCATGGAGGGCACACGATCCCTCATGGCGTGATGCCTTCCTTGACTGGCCCTACACGCACATCACACTCATCTTGCACTATCATACCCGTTCTGTTATCCCATACACCTTCACACCCACCCTCATACTCACTCTCATCTTACACCTAAACATGGCACTTCACAGCTTATCTTAAACCCCCCTTCTCTCTCTCTCATATACTACCTCTCACCTCCACCTTACACTCTCACTCTCATTCTTACACCCTTGAATGAACCCTCACCTCACACCTTCCTCACACCCTCACAGTGACTCTTAAATAACACTTGATACCCTCACCCTCACATGACACTTCACACCTTCACATTACACTTCACACCCCGACATTCGCACCCACATAACACTTCACATCCTGATATTCACTCTGGCATAACGCTTCGCACCCTCTCACATACCCTCATATAAACCTTCATACCCTCACATAACAATTCACGCCGTCACACTTACCCTGTATTCACCTTCGTATAGCACTACAAACTCTCGCACTCACATAACATTTCACATCCTCACAAAACACTTCACTCACTCAATCCACGTCTTAAATCACTTCATATCCTCACATAACACTCCAGACCCTCACACGCATGGTCACGCACGCGCTAACACATACTCGTACAACCTCATAAAACACTCCATACCCTTACACAGATACCCTCACAAAACACTCCACACCCTCACACACACACACACACACACACACACACACACACACACACACACACACACACACACACACACACACACACAAAACACTCCACACCCTCACCCACATACCCTCACAAAGCACTCCACATCCTGACACACACACACACACCCTCACCAAACACACCACACCCTCACGCACATACCCTCACAAAGCACTTCACATCCACACACACACCTACACAAAACACTCCACACTCTCACATACATACCCTCACTAAACACTCCACACCCTCACACACATACCTTCACAAAACACTCCACATCCTCTCTCACACACACACACACACACACACACACACACACACACACACAAAGCACTCCACACCATCACACACATAACTTCAAATACACACATCCTCACAAAACATTCCACATCCTCACAAAGCACTCCACACCCTAACAAACAAACACACACACACACACACACACACACACACACACACACACACACACACACACACACACACACACACACACACACACACACACACACACACACACACACACACATTCCACACACTCACACAAAGCACTCCACACCCTAACACACACACACACACACACACACACACACACACACACACACACACACACACACACAAAGCATTCCACACCCTCACACACATACCTTCAGATACACACATCCTCACAAAACATTCCACACCCTCACACACACACCCTCACAAAGCACTCCAAACCCTAAAACACACACACACACACACTCACACACATACACACACACACACACACACACACATCCTCACACACACCCTCACATAACACCACACTTCACATAACACATCACATAATCACACCCTCATACACACTCGCAATATCTTTTCACTCCCTCACACTATCCTTCACCTCTCAGCCCCACATTCACCGTGACATGATACTTCACACCTTCACGCCTACGTTTTTCCCTTTAATTTCACGTTATTTACAAAGAGAAAGAACAGCATGAACGAAAGCTAAAATGTTACCTTCAAAACCTAGTTCTACTTGGCTTTCATAGTTATAGTTATAGATAATAGATTGGATTGTTATCGGCGGTTGTACTCTCTGCACCGGTTCGCCAGATCATTCAGTTGTAGAGCAGACACGAGGCCCCTTTTATCAGGAATGGACCGTCTTCTAGGTGGCACTGGAGGCTTGGTAGCGCTTCCTCCTCAACAATCTGTTTCGCATATTACACCTTAATTCTCGTATTACACCTTAAGTCTCGTATTACACCTTCAGTCTCCTATTACACCGTAAGTCTCGAATTACACCGTAAGTCTCTCGTACTACACAGTAAGTCTATTATTGCACCGTGAGTCTCTCGTATTGCATCGTCAGTCTCTCGTGTTACACCTGAGTCTCGTATTATACTTCAAGTCTCTCGTATTACACCTCAAGTCTCGTATTACACTTTTAGTTTCGTATTACATCTTAAGTCTCGTATTACGCCTTAAGTCTCGTATTACACCTTTAGTGTCGTATTACACCTTAAGGCTTGTATTACGCCTTAAGTCTCGTATTACACCTAAGTGTCGTATTACACCTGAAGTCTCTCGTATGCTGTTATATCGTTTTAATAATGATACAATATGCCATCGTAACTTACAAGAGTGTACTGAGGCGTGATGTACAGAATAAATCACTAAGGAAGAAATATTGCAAAATCCCCAGTCATTAGAATTCGACCCCATAACACTTTAGGGCACCGCTTGATGATACAGTTTAATGCGGGCGTATCCGAAAAGCCTCGCAGACAACAGGCTGGCAAGAAATTGATGGAAATTAACTCTTTCAGTCCGATTATTTTTTCCTTTTTTTTTACTTATTCTTTCTACCTGCAGACGCTTTAACTCATCTTACAAAGACTTTGCGTAAATATGTGATTAATGAAGCTTACGTCTGGTCCGTTCATTACTGATTCTCTCCCAGGTTGAATCCTATCGTTTAGACGTAAGAATGCAGAGTGATAAGATGACGTCAGCGAACTGAAGTGGTTAGATAAGTATCGAGGATTATCATTGATCGATGCAGCTGTGTGTGTGGATGATGCAGCTGAGCCTTTGTGTGTCTAAGAGGAGTGCAGCCTCAAAATTAATTAAGTCATTGGGAAACCACTGATGCATATTATGACATTAAATACGCTTAGCTTAATTGGACTACCTTATAATTTGTGTGTGTGTGTGTGTGTGTGTGTGTGTGTGTGAACTGAACTGAATCAACTAACAATTAAGGATCGAGTTGTCAGTTATCTTCCGCTGCAGGTAAAAATATCTTGTGTCTGTAGCAGTGGAGGAATTGATCAAGGTAATATTAAGCCCTCTGATCGTAAGAAGAGTTTGAATGGTGGAGGGTATGGCGGTAGTGAGCCAATAATACCTAAGTGGACTCGTAACGGTGGCATGGGTAATATATTTTGTAGTTGAGTAATACCTATATGTAGTCTCTGCACTATGCCCCTATACTGTATACCGAGAGGTGCATCAATACCAACCACAGGGGTAATAGAGTCTTTGTGTGATTGATATGTATGTCTAATTAGATTAAATGTCTGCGCTCCTACCCTAAATATCGAGAGGGGTATCCATAACAGTGAAAGGGTTAATCGATTCTTTGGGTGGTTAATATGTAAACGTAATTTGTTTCTGCGTGGTGAACCAAAAATGTTGTGATGTGCGTATTGTGGAAGAGTGACAGGGTTTCTTACACCTGCACTGAATCACTGTTCATAAAAGACACCTCTGAATTATGGTGATGTAAACTTCCGCCTATCTTTTTTATTATTTTGGACCCATGAGGACGCCACCCCAAAAGCTAGTTGGTTGTGTACGTATTTTTTTTTTACCTGAATTTTTGCACTTTATCTCTTCAGTCAGTCGGCATATTTCTCTCTCTCTCTCTCTCTCTCTCTCTCTCTCTCTCTCTCTCAGACGATTTTATTCAGCTTAGGGAGAGACGCCAGGTTGTGACGTAGTTAATGGAGACTGTATCTCAGTCCATTTTTTTCACAAACTTTCTCCAAAGCTTCACAAAATCGTCTGAAGGTAGCAAGAATATAACTGCAATTTCGCCATCGTGCTCAAGAGGTTAAAACTCCCTTTAACAATACCAAAATACCCCTTAGTAATGCCAAAAACCCCGATAGTAATGCCAAAAATCCCCTTGAAACACCGAAGTTCCCCTCAGTAATACCAAAGCTTCCCTTAATGATGCCAAACCTTCTCTTAGTAATACCGGTACCAAAACTCCCCTTAAAGCTTTCCTTAGTAACGCCAAACCTCGCCTTAAAACTCCCCGTAGTAATGCCAAAACTCCCCTTTTAAACTCCCCTTAGTAATGCCAAAACTCCCATTTTAAGCTCCCCATAGTTATGCCAAAAAAAAAATTTAAACTCCCCTTAGTAATGCCAAAACTCACCTTAAAACTCCTCTTAGTAGTGCCAAAACTCCCCTTAGTAACGCCAAAACTTCCCTTAAAACTCCCCTTGGTATCGTCAAAACTCCCCTTAAAACGTTCCTCAGTTACGTCAAAACTTCTCTTAAAACTCCCCTTAATAAAGCCATGACTCCCCTTAAAACTTCCCCTAACAACGCCAAAACTCCCTTTAGCAATACCGGTTCCCTTAGTAACACAAGAACTTCCCTTAGTAATGCCAAAACTTCCCTCAGCAATACCCAGACTGCCCCTAGTAATACCAGTTTCCTTTGTATGGGGAGTTTTGGTACCTATGCTCCCTTTAGTAATGCTAAAATTCCCCTTAGCCCTTTGAATCCGGCGATGTCTGTGTTAGTTTATTTTTCCTGCCTCCAGTCGATTTTCTTCAGCTTAGGGGAGACTCTTCAGAGTGTAGTTGGATAGGCAGGATGGCCCATACTTAACACTCCTCTTCCATTCCGCCAGGTGCTTTCTCTTGTGTTGTGGGAACGGCTTAACCAGCGTTATCAATGTCTGACGCAACGATTACTCATTCCTTACTCCCATTGCCACATCGACGCCCACATCAGCAGACTGAGCGTCCCCGCAACACGTAAAATAACACCTGACGAGATTCTAGTGTAGTGCTATTTACGGGCCACCCTGGGTATAGCCTTTATTAGCCCCATCGAAACGAGAGATCTTTCCTAAGTTGAATAACAGCGTCTGATGGCGCCAAGAAGAAACGGAATATACGTCGTCGCTTTGAAGGGGTTAGTAATGCCAGAACATCTCTTCCTAATGCCAGATTCGCCTTAACAATGCGACAACGTCCCTTAGCTGTGCCAAAATTCAACTTAATAATGCTAAAACAGCCATTAGTAATGCCAAAATTCTCCTTAATAAAACCAAAACGCCCCTTAGTCATGCCACCAGTAAGCTCCTAGGTAAGTGAGGCTGAGTGTAACTGGCGTGGCACTGATGTGTAGTGTGGTGGGCGTAGGAGTGAGTGACTGAGAGTCATTGTTCGCGCTGCTCATGCGCCATGACATCATTCATAATATTGGAACAGTGCTGCTAAGGTTCACCGTGGCTGCCTTTCCTCTCGCTACTCTTCTCAAGTCACAAAATTAATCATATCGGTGTTATGAATCTTGTCAGTCTGTTGATGTATTTTGTATTTTATGTGGTACTTCTAGACGATCTTATTTAGTTTGGAAAAATTCGAACTCAAGGGACCAGACATTGCAACTGAATACACCCGTCTAATAAAATTATCTGGTGCTGGCCTGAGTTGAAACTTCATTACAATGAAGGGACCCAGCTGATTAGAGAACGCTGTGGTGATGAACTCTTGTTCTTAGAATGTATTGGCCTGGGAGAGCTTCAAGATAAGCGACACATGACGGAGACCGAATAGAACTGATGTTAACTAGAATTAGATAATGGAGGTGTTCCAATTGTAAGAGTTAATGGTGACTTTTAACATACTCAGGCACCTACACTCACTGTTAGCCAAACAGAATTGCCTGGCTGTAGCTGCAATAAAACAATCGAGCTGTCCCGACCATGAGAGGATTAACTGCAGCTCTTGCGTCACTGTGATCGTTATATTCCGAGTGTTATATTGACGACACAAGTTTCATATTGCATGAGATAAGACTGCTCTGAGCAGCAGCAGCAGGAACTAAAGTGTAGAGCATCTTGTAACGTAGTAGCAGCAGTAGCAGCAGCAGCAGCAGCCCCAGGTTCATGTGAATATGAACCTAATGGACTGCAGGCTGTAGTTGCACTCTTCCTGCAGCTCACTATTCTCCCTTAGGAAGATAGAGAGGGAGATGGGAGACGTTTATATAACCGGTCAGTAGATTCGTCCGGTTATATCAGTGCCACCACTTGAAGGCGCCCATATCTAGCACCTGTAGCAACGTAAACGCCTGAAATATTATGATGAGCGTCGACTGGCAACATTGAGTCTGTGTGTGGTGCATCGACAGCCTCACTAACACGACCTTCAGCACCAATATACAGTACTTTGAGAGGGACTTAGGTGGCACAGGTAACTACTTAACACCTATTCCGTAGTGATTTATTTTACATATTTTGTCTTGGCATCTTCTTGTATGTTATTTATATCATTTTAATGTCGACTTCGTTTACATCAGTAACGTACAAGAGGATGGAGGTGAAATATACAAAATAAATCGCTGAGGAAGAACTGTTACGAAATCACCATAGCCACTAAGCATACGATCCTACGCTAATACCAGCGTAAATTGGCAACACTGAGCCTGTCTGTGGTGTCGCAACAACCTCACTAGCATGACCTTCAAAATCAGTGTAGTGTACTGTATATTATTCGATGGATCTTGGTCTCAAAAGAAGTTACATTAGCCCCTCCGATCCGATGGCATATTTTTCATTTTAATCAAGCCACCCTCAGAAGATTTTATTCAGTCCAAGGATCTGTAACAAATGGGCTCATTGAAAGCTATACGAACGAAAGGTGTCGAAGAAGGCCAAGCAGGAAGGGTACATAGGAGGAGAGGGATACACTGACGCTTACGCGGGGCAAAAGTTATTGCACTGGTTACAGTTACAAACACAGTACGGGAGCACGAAACTACACGAAAAGAAAATAAATAAATAAATAAAAAATGAAGAAACGTAGTAGAAAAACATACACAGCACACTCATTATTATAACCCTCCACTTCTACCGCATGGGACAGGAGTTGAGTGTCCGCTGGATTCTGTGTCAAACAAATAAGACTACGGGTAAAAAGCTGTAATATATGATTCTGTCCCCTTCTGCACCAACACCACTGCTGCACATCACAGCAGTGAAGTTGTTGTGGCGTCTGACAACACAATACATCAATCTTCACACGTGTAACCCTCATCGTTCTTCATTACCTAGCAGACAGGCAACTAAGCTTTGTTCAGTTGATTGAGCCGCATCTACCTTATTGTGAATGCGCGGTGTAAGCAAGCCCCCAGTATTTGACGGTGGCCCCACCTATAGCAGTTAGATGTAATCAGCCTGAGTCCCGTGTTACAGGATATGTACAGCAATGTTACAGAAGAATATGTTGTTGGCATCACATGCTTCGGATATTATCATCCCAAGCTGGGAACTTACCATCTTTTCGTCTCAGTTTTAACACTTTATTGGTATGGACAACTCTAGTATTCTATTCCAGCTAACATCAGACGCTGCATCTGAGTATGGGAGCCTGAGTGTTAATAATGCGGCCTTACAATATCTGTTTTTAGCGTCACAGTGAACAGCAGCACATGCGGACGGTTGCACCCAGGCAGCGATGAGTCACTGTGTACTTGTTTGAGATGCCTCGCCACAACCCTCGTCAGCTTAGGATAACCCAGATCGCAGGAACCTAGTAGCTAAATCAGTATATTGTTCCGACTAACGCTAAACGATTTCATTCAGCTTAGGGAAAACCACTGTAGCAAAGCATTAGCAGTTTCACTATGACATGTCTGTCTAATGGTAATAGGAACACGATTTTTTTAAGGGGTTCTTGGGGATTCGTTTTAAGTTTTTCACCGAGAAACGTCTTTTTATAAATTAAATGACCTCGCCAGGTGGTAGCAAGAGTAATATTTTGAAAATCACCGTAGTGAAAAAGGTTAAAATTAACTCATACCTAAAATGAATATACTATAGTTCGTGATTATAAAAAAGAGTACATGATCAACGTATTGCATTCTTACTAATTTTTTAAAATGTTCTTGATCTGGTTTTTCAGGTTACTTTCAAAGTGGTTAACGCCTCGAAGTAGTGTTATATTCACAGTCTTGGTTCTTTCTTGTCTTGTCTTTGTATTTACACTGTTTTCCGTGTTCATACGTTCTTCTTTCTCTGGGAAAGTTGGTCCTTCACAATACATATTCCATGGTCAGATTCCAGTTTTGTAAAATTCCCATCTTTCCCTGACACTTTCACCTGACTTGGTTTGCCAACTTTTTTCCAGTTATAATTAAGTTACTTCGTTTTTTTTCCCCTAATGTTATGTGACAAATCATAAGTAAACTAAACATCTAACGAGCAGTTTAACTCCCTAACCGAGATGACGCCTTGTTTATGATTTCTCGTCACCGCTGGAAAATAACATTCTCTTTAGGGTAGATGTTTTGTGATTAACGGACTAATGAAGGCAATAGTTAATCCATCCATTTTCGCTTGAACTGCACAGAAGTAGAGAAAAAAGTAATAAAAATTCGCTTGTGAAGGTAGGGTTAAGTGGTAATTATTTCATCCTTGCGTAACAGCGATCGCCATAAAGATCATAACCCTCCCTGCCCTTTATCCTTTCAGTTCGAGGACGCCATTTTCACTTTCTTCTTGCTGTCAGACGATTTTATGCAGCTTAAGAGATCATTGTAATAACATTGGGAATAAAGAAGGCTATATTGACACAATTCAGTGGTAAATGTCTCTCTTTGCTGTAATAACGTAGGGATAAAGAAGGCTTTAAAGATCTAGTGGAAAAGGTCTTTACTTCCTGTAATAACGTAGGGATAAAGAAGGCTATATTTAAACCGTCTAATGGGAAGTCTCTCCTCGCGTAACAGCCACCGCCATCACAACCACTCTCGCCATCTCCCTCGCCTCTAATATCGAGGTTATCGCAGTCATAAACCCGGGGTACGGACCTCCCGTCGTAAACGCGAGGCTGCCTGTGTATGGGTTAGGCCTTGGCTTGTCCAGTGTTAAGATGAACAAGGTTTTTACCTTACACTCTTCACCCTACCTTGGCCAAGATTTTCATCCTTTTGTGGCTTCCTTCCTGTTACACAGTGGCAATAAAGAAAACACTGCAGCTGTACATCCTTACCATTGAGCTTCTTCGTGACTAGCATCGTTCATATGTTAAAATGTTGCCATAACTCAGCACTGAAACTGGAAAGATAGCAGTTTTAGGCCAGCTCAGAATGAAAAGGCCATGTCATATCTCATTTGTAGATTTATCATCATACAGACTTTCATGTGTTTGGAAAGTGTAATGTCTTATACGAATAATGATAAGAATACTGGAATAACTCAAGATAGAAAGTATGATTCATAAGGCACGCCACAGTAGTGACGTGGTAACATGGAGTCACACATACAGGCGTTGTGTATTCATGTAGGGTTATATCAGAAACTGCAGAAGGAGAAGTGACGTTGTGGTGAGTTGTGCGGAAGTGGAAGAGGATGTTCAGTCACCTCACCTGTCTGAGTACTATCCTTTGTCTGTGCGACACACACACACACACACACACACACACACACACACTCTCTCTCTCTCTCTCTCTCCCCCCTACACGTTTACGTTGCATTTTGCTGCTCTAAAGAGGCCCTGTCTCGTAAAAAGCAGTTTTATGTGTCATAAAGAAATTGTGTCAGGAGAAAAAATTTAGGCCAACACAAGTAAAAGGCGGAATATACTTGGATTTAATCAATGTGCTCTATGTTAAATTCGGAACTACATTTTGTTACTGAAAGCAGAGATGAGACGCTTTAAGGAGGCACAGAACGAAATACAGTGAAAAATACGGTGGTGACTTGTAACACTTCGCTGCCACATCCCCGGCGTAGAGAGGGATCTGCCCACGACAGGAAAGTTTGTAGCACTTCCTTCTTAGCAATACTTTTTTTTTTTTTTTTTCATAATACAGTTTAGCATTCTTATATGTCTTTTGTACCGTATCTGTTTAATATTCAGAATTGAGAAGATGTTAAGGTGAAATATAAGAGATTAATCGTTGAGATGGATGTGTTACTTAATCTAGGCAGAGGACAATACAGTACTAGGCTTATACAGCAGTCTGAAGTCTACGTTTTGTAATGCCATATGTAAATTTTCATTTATATGCCAGCGTAAGGCCACGAAGTTGTCAGCATGCAAACCGTGGAACGTATAATTCTTTAGCATAGCGTGCGCGCACACACACACACACACACACACACACAGATGATTCAGTTACCAGAGGAAGTTCTGTGTCCTGTATTATTTATGTGGACAAAGAAACGTATGACAAAGTAGGACAAGAAGTTGAAACAATACGAGCATGATTCAGCCGTGTAAAAATTCAAATTAGGTAAGAGCACACACACACACACACACACACAAAACCACCACATTAATAAGAACAACAACAGCAACAGCACCCAAACTCTCTTGTCATGTATTGTCATGATCCCTTCAGTATGATGACGCCTTTCATATTCCATTCTTCCCTCCTTCAGTTTTATCAGACTTACGATAGGAGAGATTCAGTAAGGATTTTAGTAGAAGGTCTTTTCCTAGCGTAATAAAATCGTCTGGAAGTAACAAGAATTATATGAAAGAGTTAATCGCACTGAAGAGGTTAATGAAGGCTATACCTAACTCATGTACTTCGAAAAGCTTCTTCTAGGCTTAATAAGATCGTGAGAAGGTAGCAAGAATAAGTTTAAAAAGTCACCGTAACTGAAAGATTAAATGAAGCTTGCATGAAATTCCTTTAGTTTGGAAAGTATCTAGTAATCTTAAACTGAATAAAATAAGTTTGAGGGACGTAAGAAAGAATTTGACGAGGTGATCGGACTGAAAGTGTTATCGAAAGCTATATCCAGCGCCTTCATTTTGAAGTCTCGGCTAAAGGAAATAAAACTGAAGGCCGATAGAAGAAGTTCGAAAAAAGAAATCATATGAAAGGGTTTGAAGAAGGCTGTATTTAACTCCTCAATTTCAAGAAGTTTCGTCTAAGCTGAGTAACACTCAGAAGACCTATAGAATACGCTGGGGGAAAAAAAAAAAAAAAGTAATCGTATGAAAGGGGTTGGTAGAGACTATATATAACTCATCCTGATCGAACAAAAAAGCTTTTCCTTGGCTGAATAAAAGAGTCTGAAAGCAGATGAAATCATGTAAAAAAAAAAAAAATGTCATTGTGTTGCCAAGGTTAGTTTTTGTCCAGGCAGGCCCGGGTCAGGTATAAGAAATAAACTGGTATTACGGCTGAGGCACAATAAGGGTAACCTTGACTGGCAGTGTGGGCTACAAGGAGCTCCCATTCGTATGCAAATGCCAGCCTCTAAGAAATCTTTATTATGCTTCGGCAACCTAATGATTACAGACAAGGACTGAGATCCACAGAATAATTTACAATTATGTTTTGCTCGTAATTGTGCCCGGTGGTAGAAGTCAGGGGCTGGAGTCCGGCGTGAGTTAACGCGGTGCACTGAGAGTTGGATTTTCTGTCGTGTGAGACATGGGAATTTTCGTAGAAAAAATACGTACATTTACCAGGAATAAGTTAATGAGTGTAGAATCAAACCACATATGTTTCAGACGTTTCGACATTGCAGTGTCATTATTAGTAATCCAAAATCACACAACGACAAATAAGTTTATTCTTATGAAAATTGTAAAAATTTGGGGAGACAAGAAGTTTTAAGTTGTAAGGGAGAATTGAGCTATAGTGACAGGTATTGAGGTCTTCATATTCTTACTTTGAATTTTTTCATCTTATCGTAAATTGAGTAATATTTTTCAGCAGTAATTTGTGCAGCTACTTAGAGTATGACAATTTTCCTTTCTAGGAATAATGTTACAAGATAAACAGTTGTCCCTTTCGGCAGCCAGCGACTAAGCCAAATTGGAGTAATATGGGTTTCGCTGCTACTGTTTAAAGTAAAATTGAGTTTTAGAGGAAGAACACAAGACATAGAGAATGTTTTGCATGCAGTGAAAGAAAAACTTATCACGATATGGATTTGTTCCTAAGTGTATTTATGAATCGACGTTAAGGAGTTTATCAACGAACAGGAGGCTTAAGTGAACTTCGGATTATCGTATAAAAAGGAGAGAAAGATAATATGTACGATACAAGCCAGCTGCATATCGTAGAACTTTACTGGTGGATTTTATGTCATTTGGATCGATCTTTCCTAATTCGGATAACATTGCAAGAATAAATAAGATACAGGATGGTCCCTAAATAGCGCTTCACTAGAAACTCATATGCCAGAATCTTATGTGTTGCGGGGACGGCTTCGTCGGCTCGAGAGGACGTGGTTTTGTCATTTGGAGTAGGAAATGAATAAATGATAAAGGGTAGATACTGATAACAATGACTGAACCTCCCAACACACGAGAAATCGGACTGGAAGTTAAGCGTTGTATATGAGCCACCCTGTAAATAGTACTGAAGGGGTTAGCACAGATATACTCGTTTACACTAACTTGGCCTAAAATGCCTTCTCTTCATCAGGAATGCTGAGTTGAAGAATACAGTTACCACCAGATTATGATGCTTGTCACTAAGAAATGCAAGGGAAAGGATGTGGAGTCGTGGCATTGTCATCTTCTGCCACTGGGTTACGTGAAATAAGCTGCACAGGGACGAAAATCCGGGACAATTTTGAGTTGAGGGTATGGTTCCCATCGTTTTCACTACGCACAGGCTTCATTTAGCCTCACTAAAGTCACATGGAAATAGTCAGAGTAAAACAAAAAGATCGAAGCGCAGTGCATCGGTTAACCCCTTCACTTAGATGACGATTTTGAAATATCATTCTTAATATCTCTGGACACTGTTATCCAGCTTTCGAGAGATCTTTCAGACTAGAGGAGCAAGATATCCCTTAACTGTTAAACAGCTTCAGCTGCATTGGTTCGTCTAACAAAAATCAGATTTTAAAATACGGTCAGTTATCAGATTGAAGACCTTAATAACTACATTCTGAGAGGCCCATCCTATGTTGAAGAGAGAGAGAGAGAGAGAGACGAATGAGGGCAATGTTCACTTAAGCGTCCCTCACGTCCATGAACTTTCGTTAGTATCGGTTACACATTCGTGATAGTTCAGCCATTTTGCTCAGACAGCCGCTTTTATCCCTTATTTTCCGGATTTTACCAGCGTGTTCGGCTTGTTGGTGCTCTGCTTGAAAAAAATCTCTATCTTAAATCTTTCCCCGCCTACACTACCCATCATACAGTGCCCATTCACAGGGTGCGCCCACTCGTGCCCCACCACACCACTTTCCACCATCCCAAATCATTTCACCCACCTCTTTCCGCCCTCTCCATGGCTTCATAGGCCCCTTCAGTACGGTAACGCCTTGCTATCTCCAGACGATTGTAACCAGCTCGAGACAAACTTCTTCGAACTACTCGTACAGAGGATTGATAACCTTCAGTAAGCCCTTCAGTAATAAAGGACCTTCCTGACTTGAATTAAATCATCCATTGCAGTGGAGGGCTTAACTCTAATCGATCAGAAATGGCCTGACTGGAGCTGATTATCATTAAATAAGGTGGAAAGATTTGATTTAGATATAATGAAGTCGATGCGGAGGAGAACCAGCTTGGAGATGAAGACCCATATGCGGAGAAGGAGCAACGTGTTTATTTAACCCCTTGACTACGAAGACGTTTTTTTGTTTTATTCTTGCCATCCAGACAATTTTCTTCAACTCACGAAGGATCTCTCTTACTAAATGAGTTACAGATATTTGCCATTGTCCTGTACAGTATGAGAACGTCTGTGTGCTTGTGTGTGTGTGTGTGTGTGTGTGTGTGTGTGTGTGTGTGTGTACACGTCAACAATGACGTCATATAAGCATATTCATGCCATCGCTAAGCTGTTTAATTCAAGCTGAGGGAGATCTTTCTAATTAGAGAAGTAATGTTTACGATCATTTGTAGGCGATACGATAAAGCTCTTCTAAACTGAATAAAATCATCCGCTTGATAGGAACACACATGACGTGGACTTGTCTTTAAGGTAAGGGAAGGGTGAGCCTGAACTGGTGTATCTTGTGTCTAAATACAGGTGAGTGACCCCGAAAAACTTTAATGGATACAGGCTGACCTGAATGCTTATCAGTGGAAATTAGTGGTCCAGATTACATGTGACTGGATCTGAAAGGACAAAGTGGCCTGAATGGACATAAATTGGGCTGAATGGAGGTGAGTGGATGTACATTATTCAGATTGGCTCTAAATAGGTGTGAGTGGATCTGCATGGACTGGAATTAACCTAAATTGATCTGACTTGAGCTGGATGGACCGGGATTGACTTGGGACCGAATGTATGTAAAGGATCTGTATGGATCTGACGTTATTTCAACGACCAGAATTGACCTAAATTAACGTCAGTAAATCGGTACTTGCCTGATGATTGGACCTGAGCTTACTAGACTGAACCCTAATGGATGTGACGGGTACTGAACTAACTGGACCTCGAATAATATCAGTGGACACCCAATGTGGCTAAAAAAAATATCCTGAAATCGCTGGAATGAACCTAAACTAACGCAGCTGGACCTACTTTGACTTATTTGGACCTACTCTGACCTGAATAAACGTACTGTATATTGGCCTAATTGGACCTGCTGTAGGAATGAATGATACAAATGATCCGAGGTGACTGATATAAATTCTCTATAAAAGCAGTGTTTACAACTTGACCGATGGACTAACTGGTTTATTTCGACATACATGAAAATAATTGGGTCACTTTCTTGTTATTCCCTAACGATTATAATGCCGTAGCGCAAGTACGTTGTTGAGGCACGTTTCTGTATACACATGTCTGTATACTTCCATTTACTATATTACATAAGACTGTGCGGTATGATTTTATCAACACGTATTAAATTCTTCTTTTCTTAACCTAAGTTTACCATCTCCAGATCATTTTATTCACTTCAGAAATGGACGGGGTCAAGTATAGCGTTCATTAACCCCTTCACTTCTAGGGGGCTTTCTTAAATGGTAACATAAATAAAAATGATTTTGAAAGGGTTGTACGAGTATATGACTTTCCATATTAAGTTATTGTCATTTACATGGTAATACTGTTTCATATATCTTTAAGAACGAGGACGTCCTTTATTTCACTTTGTCTATTGTGCTTGACGCTACACGATTCTGTTCAGTTTAGGAAATATATCTTGAAACTGAAGAAATTAGCAATCACATGTCATTTTGGGCGCGGACGAGGAGCCTAAATGTGATGGCGCAGTGCATCATGAGTGGAGCAGCTCCAGTGTCCACCCGGTAGCCAGACCTCATATTACCCTGCTCCCCGCTTGTGGGAAGGACCCGACATTGCTGATGCACTGTGTACCACAAGGGGGCGCCTGATCCCTACACTGTGTATATATGTATTGTTCTGTACTTATAGACGGCCTCCACAGAAGCATTTGCTTACATGTGATCGACGGATCTGTTGGCCAGACATCTGATTTAAGCAACAAGAGCAACAATACATCCCGTCCAAAAGACTGGAATCACACGAACACTGTGCAGTTTGAATAAGCATTGTTTTTCGAAGTGCGTAGTTCAACCCAGGTGTGTTTGCGTGTTCCTTTGCCTGTGTGAGCCCGTGTGCAGTCTTCGTGAGGGCATCGACCCCAGGTGATCAATAATGATGTTTACCACCCAGACACACCCGGCCCGCAAACGACCCCATGCCCTCAAAACACAGACTGAATTGCATTACCGTGTTGGTTTAGTCT
The DNA here is from genome assembly GCF_032717465.1 of Coenobita brevimanus. Lineage (NCBI taxonomy): Eukaryota > Metazoa > Arthropoda > Malacostraca > Decapoda > Coenobitidae > Coenobita > Coenobita brevimanus. The sequence goes on from NC_136966.1 coordinate 48,805,884, forward strand.
CTCCCTTGTGTTTATTTGTGTGTGTGTGTGTGTGTGTGTGTGTGAGAGAGAGAGAGAGAGAGAGAGAGAGAGGAACTCACCTGTAATAATTCTCTCTCTCTCTCTCTCTCTCTCTCTCTCTCTCTCTCTCTCTCTCTCTCTCTCTCTCTCTCTCTCTCTCTCTCTCTCTCTCTCTCTCTTCATGTGTATATGTAAACTCTGTCCTCTGTACACAAACTTTCACTCTCTGTGTTTATGTGTGCAGATATGAGTGTGGTGTGCAAATTCATTGCACAACTCAGTGGTATTCTCCGACAATTCTCATCCTGTGTGTGTGTGTGTATGTGTGTGTGTGTGTGTGTGTGTGTGTGTGTGTGTGTGTGTGTGTGTGTGTGTGTGTGTGTGTGTGTGTGTGTGTTTCCATGTAAGCTTTCGCCAGTGCATCATTAATAAGCTTCAGAGTAGGCAACAAAGGGAAAACAGTATTACCAATCAGGAGTATATGGTAAGGATAACCCTCTTCTTCGGACATTCATTGCTGAGTGTCGACGCGGTTCTTCTACTTTCAGACAGTTCCCAAAATTAAGTTACATAGTTCGTTAGTTAAATTATCGGTTAGTTTGGGAATTAGCTACTTATATTAATTGCCTACTAACTTGGCTCTACCGATGATTATTTGGTTGGGCAGTGACAGTGATATGAAGTAGTTTATTCTTTCATAGGTGTTTTGTTGATAGCTCCCTAGATATCAGTTTTTCTTCTCTGATGTTTGGACTCTGCCCAGGCTATGTGCAATACTATATGGTTAACTAGAATGGAAGTATGATGACCACGATGGCTGCCTATCCTTGTATCCGTCTGTCTGTCCATCTGTCTGTGTATTCCGTGGCGCTGTATGTTGAATGAATGTGGTGGCCTCTACCAATGGACCGCCAGGTATTTCTGTCCCTACCCAGTAACAGTCCTGCTTCCCACAGCACACCATCCTCCTTCATATACTCTTGCACCTTATCTCTCCACTTTGTTCTCAGTCTCCCTCTCCTGAGTTTAGTCAGCAAAAAAGTATTGGAACTAGATCTGAGCGTTGTTTCTCCATAGAGTTCAGTGCATCGGGTAAATATGAGTAGCTACATATTTAATCTGATACCGTATTGTTTAACTTTTTTGAGCGGCATAACGGAAAATGTTATTTGGATCTTGAAACAGGATATTCTTTACAACATTCAAAACCCTTCGTCCTTTTTCGCAGTGCACAGTGAATATATGCTTTTTTTTTAAATTAATTGTACATTGCTCATAATTTAGTCATTATTCTTTCTTACTAACTGTGTATGCAAACTCCGATCTCCCCAGTTAGACTCCCATTCAATAGAAATGTATTATTTTTTTCTGTTTTCATGTATTCTATGCGTCTAAAAACACTCATCAGCATTAACTCAAACGCAAATCGAACTTCCATGCAATATTTTGTTCCAGTTTCGGTATGATTAATAACTACTACGGATATGTATTTTGTGGAGGATAGGGTATATGGCACAGCTCGAAACTTGGTTATTTTGATTCCAGTCAGCTTAATCGCCTCCTTACTCGTGCCTCCGTAATTTTCCTTCATTAACTTCCATCTCCACCTTGCTCTTCTCCCCTCCTCCTCCTTCCCTCTTCCTCTCTCCCCCCACCCCATTCTCTTTCCCTTTGACTCTCCCCCAGTTTCCCTCATGTTTCTTCCCTCCATCACATTCCATCTGCCTCTCCCCTCCTCCTCCTCTCTCCCTCCCTCTCTCAGTTTCTCCCTCTTCCTCCTTACCACTGCTCTCCCCTCTTCCATCTTTCTCATTTTATTCATCTCCGTTTCCGCCCGTGTCCTTCCCCTCCTTGGCTGTTTTGCCGTCAGTTTCCTCAATTTTCTTCCTTTACCCTGCCATTCAGCCCTTCCCTCACTGTTATTCTTTCTTGTCCCATCCTTCCTCAACTACTCTGTCGTGTTTTCCCACTGTACTTGATTTGGTTAAGCCTGACGAAACTGGGTCACTCCCGCAACCTATATACTAAGTTGTGATTGCATGAAATTTTATGAGCCTTAGTTGTGAGGCAGGATTGATTCTCTTTGATTATGGGTCATCTAAATCCACCAATCTGACTACACCTGGCCATAATGTAAATTGAATGGGGTTAGGAATCTTCGTCAGGTTTTTAAAAAATTCGTTATTGCCTACCTCCACTCTGTCCACTACCGTCCTTTCCTTGTTGTCCGCCGTCCTTTAACACTGCCATGCCTCCTTCTCTGTCCTTCCCCACCATTCTTTCCCCACATTTCTGTACCCCACTCCGTCCTTCCTCAACCATTCTTCCCCATATTCTCCGCTACTCTTTTACCTCATTGTTCTTTCCCTCACTGCCCTTCCTCAATTTTTTTTTAATACAATGATTGGTAGGTAGAGAAGTTATAGTAGGTGAAACAGAAAAGAGTCATTTAGTTGTATGTTAGCATGCTAGTGCCCTCTGGTCCATGTCCTCTCCAGTGCTGTCATCCTGTATCCCCTGATCCACCCCTTTCCTACTTCGAGTGGTCTCCCTGTGCCCCCTGATCCACCCCTTTCCTGCTTTTGCTGCCTAAACCCCCTGCCTCACTCCCTCTCCTCTGCTTTTACTGATCTGCCTTTACCCTCTGACCCACCCCCTCTCCCCTACTTATACTGATCTGCCATTACCCCCTGACTCATCCCCTTTCCCCTGCTTTTACTGGTTTGCTTGTACCCCTTGATCCCCTTTCTCCTCTGCTTTTAGTGGTCTGCTTACCTCTTCATCCCCCCATCCTCCCTGCTTTTACTACCTAACACCCCCTTCCCTTCTGCTTCCAACTGTTCTCCCTTTACCTCATGACCTCCCCCCCCTCCTCTTCTTCCCCTGCGTTCTGTTGGCCTGCCTGCCTGCCTGTGTCGCGTGCCTGGCCATCGTTGCCGTGCCTCCAGGTTGCCCCCCATCACAGTCGCCCCGCCTGACCCTTCCTCATTGCTGCCAGAATTATCTTTTAGTTCTAATTTAGGAATGTGGAAGCATAATTTCACCTTTAGTTAGCACCATCGGTAGATTTTCAATAGCTATTATTATTTTAAATTATATATCTTCATCTATATCTACATCTCTGTATATATCTCTAGATGGATAGATAGGTAGACAAATATGAAACGATGTCTAGCATACCCCCTACTGGCACTGCATGATCGAAATTTTTTTAAATACCTCTTGGTGATCGACACCATGCGCGCAAAGCAAAGCTGTCATTCCGAGTGGTGCGTTCTAACCACTAGACTACCATGCGCCCATTCCACCAGGCAGTGTAGACCTATTCTTTAGAGGGAAGCAGGATCAGAATATAAAACCATATTTGTGGAAGCGGATCAATTCTCCAGGAATAAAATGTGGATCAGTACCCATTTAGTACCCGCCCATGTCAGGCTTGTATAACCGGCTGCTAAAAAACATACATTCATACATATACCAGTTTGACTTCCATTGCTATCTTTATGGCAATATAGGGGAAAGAGAGAAGTCAAATATATTAGGGTTTTGCGGCAGTGTCTGGGGTGGATGAAATTACTTACTTTTACTGATACGTGTGTGTCTAGTGTCTAGTATGAGTGAAATTGATTATTTTAAACTGGTGCTTGTGTGTGTGTGTGTAACTGCAGGTGAGCACTGCCCCCTCCCCTCCCCCGCTTTGTGCTATGGCAGGGTCACCTGGATTCACGTATGGCCGTATGATTCACGGACCCTACTGTGAAACAGAAGCCTGTATTTTTGTCTGGTTAAGTGGTTTTCTAGCCCAAGTTTCTTATCATTTTTTTTTCTGTTTGTGGTACTTTAATATTCTTGTGTTTCATTAATGCAAATTGTGTCCATATTTAAAAGATACACAGACACGGAGGAAAGTATTCTGAATATTATTTCTTTCTGGAAGAAGTTAGAAGGCTGTGTCACATTAATATTATTTCCCTAGTATTTTCGGCATCATTTTTAGCTGACGAAACTAGGCCACTCCTACAGTCTGATTTCTCTGTCGTAGCTGCATGAGATTCGACAAGCCCAACCTATGTGATAGGACTGAATCTCCTTCTTTAGTAGGTAAAGTCGTCTCTCCAGCATGACACTTGGTCATCAACTGAGCCAAAAGGGTTTAGGGATCGTCGTCAAGTTAAAATAAACACACTAGAGTATGTAAATCTGTGAAAGTTGAAACTGACCTAGGTAGAGTTGTGATAATAAGGCAGAGAGATCTTGTGTCGTATTCAGGTGAATTTAGGAGGTTTTATGGCACCTCTTCCTTACCAGTTTGTTTCTTTGTACAGCCCATTACTTTTTGCTATTATATTCTATGCCACATATGTTCACATTAAAAGGATATAAAAGGCATAATGATGAATATGGAGATAAAATGGGAATAATAAACAATCAAGGAAGAGGTGCTATATTCGTTTACTCCTACTTGTCTTAAAATCACCATCTCTCCATCTGTTGTTCTCAAGAACTGTGCTTCTGTGCTTACACCCTGCCTAGGCAAACTCTTTCGCCTTTGTCTGTCAACTTGTACCTTTCCTTCTTGCTGGAAGTTTGCTCTCATTCAGCCAGTCCCAAAGAAGGGTGACCACTCCCAACCCTCCAACTATCGTCCAATTGCTTTAACGTCCTGTATTTCAAAAGTTTTCGAGTCAATTCTTAATAGAAAAATTTTAAGGCATCTTTCCTATCACAACCTTCTTTCCGATCGTCAGTATGGGTTCCGTCAGGGACGCTCCACTGGCGATCTTCTCACCTACCTTTCAGACTCCTGGTCATCCTCCTTTCGGGACTTTGGCGAAAGCTTTGCCATTGCACTTGACATCTCAAAGGCTTTCGATCGAGTCTGGCATAAATCTTTAATTTCCAAACTGCCCTCCTACGGTTTCTATCCTTCTATCTGTGCCTTCATCGCTAGCTTCCTTTCTGGTCGTTCTATAGCCGCTGTTGTAGACGGCCATCGTTCTTCTCCTAGATCTATCAGCAGTGGTGTTCCTCAGGGCTCTGTCCTATCACCAACTCTCTTCCTTTTATTCATCAATGATCTTCTAAGCTGTACATCTAACCCTATCCACTCATACGCTGATGACTCCACCCTTCACCTTTCCATTCGGTTCCTGCAACGCCCATCTCAGCAGTTACTTCAAGAAACAAGGGATGAGGCTATGGCACACCTAATGTCTGACTTGGCTCGTGTCGCTGACTGGGGTAAAAATAATATGGTTGTCTTTAATGCATCTAAGACTCAGTTCTTACACCTATCAACCCGACAAAATCTTCCACAGGTATACCCATTAATGTTTAATAATATTCAGCTTAATCCTGCATCATCCTTGAACATGCTTGGGGTTTCATTTACTCGGGACTTATCTTGGAAAGACCATATTACATCTCTTGTAAGATCTGCGTCCAAGAGATTGGGTGTGCTAAGCCGACTCCGCTCTTTCTTTACCCCTGCACAATTGTTGACTCTATACAGAGGTTTTATCCGCCCCTGTGTGGAGTACAACTCTCATGTGTGGGGAGGCTCCCCACATGCAGCTCTTCTCAATAGGGTGGAGTCAAAGGCTTTTCGTCTCATTAACTCTCCTCCTCTTACTGACTCCCTTCAACCTCTGTCTCTTCGCCGCACTGTTGCATCTTTATCTCTTTTCTATCGCTACTTTAATGGTCACTGCTCTGCTGAACTGTCTGCTTGCATTCCTCCACCTCTACGACGGGCGCGTAGCACCCGTCTGGCAGCAAACTCTCATCCCTTTTCTGTCCAACTCTCTAATGCAAGAGTTAACCGTTGCTCCCAGTCTTTCATTTGTGCAACAGGTCAGCTCTGGAACTGTCTCCCTCTATCTGTATTTCCTGCTGCCTATGATCTCCAGTCTTTCAAACGCAGTGTGTCCAGGCATCTCAAAATGATCGGATCTTGAATTTGGCTCTCTCTTGTATTTTGTTTTTCTCTTGGAGGGAACTGTTACTGCGGGCCATGGCCTTTGGTTCCTTCTTCCTCGCATAAAAAAAAAAAAAAAAAAAAAGAATACTGAGTTGTAACACAAGATTAACACAGGTACTACTAATATCATGTTATTTACCAGGAAGTGCTGTGTAAAGGATGTAGAGCCGTAGTATTGTGTTTTTCTCCCACTGAATTACGTGAACTTTGCTGCAGAAGGACAAAAGTCTGGACCAAGTTACGGTAGAGTGTATAGTTAGCCTCTTAAGCTGACGGGACTAAGGTCGCTTGGCTCACACGTGCATTAGAGTCGTGACTTTGGGAATGAGGACAAGGTGATGCGTGAGAAACCTGAGGGAGGAGACGCCACAAACAGAGGGATTGCTTTGTCGTAAAAATTGGCAGTTTTCTGTTCTCTTCCTTTACTTTCTGCTCACTCCCTTTCAGTACGGTTTCTACTTGGGCTATTTATTTTTGTTACCTCCAAGCGGTTAATACAACTTACGAATATTTTTTTTTTTATTCGACAAGTTGAGTGAAGGCTGTATCTAATACCTACAGTTCGAAAAATCACTGGTATTTTGAATTAAATCGTCTGGAGATAGCAAATATACGTGAAAATGCGTCATGCGAGGAAATAGTTTATTCTTTATGACGTTAACGTGTATTTTTTATTTTTTTTCTCATTTTGCCTGTTTATTTATTACTTGCTACCTCCAGACGAAATTGTTCAGCTAAGGACAGAGCGTTGATAGAGGCTCGGTTAAAAAATCTCCATTAACCATTAATTGCAATACCTGGGTCATTCTCCTTGCTACCACCAGACGATTTCATTCAGCTTAGGAAGGACCTCTGATGGTGGCTGGGACAAGATTATACGGGTCAAAGGTGAATGTAATATAATTATGTGTCCCCCTCCCTTTAGGTTAAATAAACAAGAACTGTAAGTGGGGCGAACGGTGGAAGGATTATACACTACCTGCAGGCCTTGGTGTTTTCATATTCCTGTAAAATTCCTGTCTATGTATCTATGTTGATCGATCAGTAGATAGATAAATAAATGGATATCTATCTCTCTATCCATACATGCGTATACATACTATGTAGGAGCCGCTGAGAGCCGTGTGGGCGTAAGCCCAAAAGTTAGAGAAAATGTCATGTAAAGGTTGCGATCGTTATTACTCGAACCTCCTGACCTGATTTTGACGGTGCGACTCTCAGGTAGAATACTTGAAGGTGCTTGATGTGTTGTACAGAAATCAATAGGAAACAGTTAATGGATACGTGCATGAATCGAAAAACCATGTGATTCACTCGGACTACAGTAAACTTCACTCATCTAGCCAAAATATGATGGTTCTTTTTCTGCCTCCGTAGCCATTAAATACAGTATTTAATAATTAGGAACCAGAGTTTAACCGTTTTAATTGCAAATCCATTGAATCACATTGACCCATAGGATGTCTGGTGATACTGAGCTTACCCTTGTAGTATTATTAGCATAGGTACTGTCGGATCATTAGTATAAAAAGGGAAATTTGTTTGTCAGATACTTTACATTGATGGTGCTGTCTGTCGATGCGTGGCAGAACTATTAGAAATAAGACAGAGCATAGGCTTGGCAGTCCTTTCCCTTTAACTCACAACACCAACAGCTATTGCACACGTCTTCACATGGCTTCACTTGGGCACTGATACCGAACCCTGTTCCGCAGGTGGTATAAGATGGAAGTGTTCCATTCCAGACTGATGTGATGGTATTAGGAAAGGGGTTTTAATGACATACATGTATGCTTGGATGTCATAAAAGAATTGTGAAGATTTTCAAAGAAATTCGAATCCTCCTGTTGCATCTTGCTACAATCGGGACTGGTCGCACGAATTTATGATCAACAGTCTCATCTAACCCCTTGAACACCATGTAATGCTGAAATACAAAGAAGTTTCCTTCCTTTCTTGAAGAAAGAAAGCTTATGGGTATAAAAGTCTTGCTTGAATAAAAAATTTTACCAGGACACACACCTAAGTGTGTGCTATTTCTAGGTCCTGTTAGGGATATTTTGGTTTGCATTACAAATTCTACAATACTTAGTAATGGGAAAGCTCGGATGACGATATTACAGAAGATATAAAACAATCACAGACTGTGATAACAACATCCGGTGTTGGTGCCGTACGCTGAACATCTGCAGTTTAGGCTTGAGGTGTGTGGCTAGTGGGTGTGATCGCTGCGCCTCATATATTCTGGACTTTCTCACGAGAATGCCTGCCTTGTCCCTTGTCTGCGGGGCAGAACTGATGTAGAGTGGTGTTTGTGGCTTGCATGTTACAGTTACACGTTTTTTCGTGGAATTATGGTCGTTTATTTCATCGCAGATAATTGAAAAATATGTTTTGTTTGTTCAACGTTCATCTCATCTGTGCCTTACCATTTAGAATCTGTAGAAAAACTATATAATCTTGAACTAGGAAACATGATGTAAGTTAAAGTAGCGACGACAGTTGTGAAAGTGAGGTGTAGCGGCAGGATGAGTCGCCACCTCTATCGCCAGTTGTGGGGTGAGTTTTCCCAGTTTTCAGTTACATCACTCAGGAAACATTTTTCAGAGTCTCATCTGATGGTCTGGGATTTATTATTTGATGTGCTTGTATGTAGCCATTGGATTATGCTGCTGCATACCCGTTGGGATATTTCACGTAATGAATACACAGTAGATCTTATGCCGTGAATTAAAATAAATTTCTTGTGTAGTAGACAGTTTATTTTCCCTGAAATCTGAAGATTTTACTGGGCATTACACATGGATGCATATATTTATATCAATATATCTTTGTTCTGTCTATCTACCTTCATCTATCTATGTATTTATGTACCCTCTCTCTCTCTCTCTCTCTCTCTCTCTCTCTCTCTCTCTCTCTATGTATGTATGTATGTATATATGATACCTTCTCCGGAATTACACTGATGGATCTCTCGTGATTGGCCCAAAACATTTCCACATTAAACCGGGCATGAAAAGTCTTTACACTTCAGAGCACGCAATTTCAGTGTCCTTCACAATATGCATTAGTCTGTATAATTATTCTTCCGAGCAGGTGCGTAGTTGCATTCATGCTTGCATTTTTTTCTTTTTTCACTATCGACTGTGTTGTTCCGTAAGATATTTTTACTCGATTATCATGTTCCCTCTTCCTGTGTATGTTTAATCGTCTATGGAATATGGAGCACTATGTTATCGAAAAGAAAATATATATATAATTTTTTTATTTCACGATGTTAAGTATAGTTACTGATTAATTAATTATATTAGTTTCTTGATGGTTCAACAGTCCTGTATTGATATTGGTCTTTGGTCGGTTAGTCCCTGATACTGGGCAATATTCGTAATGGCTTAGGAAATTTCATAGTACGTTCCATAACGATCTAGTTTTGTTTACTGCACCTTGATATCCTCTTGTTTATTTTGGAAGCAAACTAAATCTATAGTAAAAGCTTTGAATATCATACAAATCAGTATTAAGTTGATATGGGAAATAAATCACTAAGGAATAAATGTGGCCCTTTAATCCAAGTATTTCTGACTCGATTTGAACCAAACTTGGTGAAGGGTTGAAGGATTGCCAAAGATGAAGTGACTGTATTTTCAGAACACTAGTTCAGATGTCAAGGTCACAGGACACAACCAGCTTATACAGTTTATATCCGTTTTGGACCTAAGTGGATGGAATGAGCAGCAGGTAAAGTACAGTAACTGTATTTTGAGAGGAACGAGAGGTCAGGGTCGTCTTACAGGCTCAAAGATTCGGCATTAGATCGGTAGTGGGGTGCGGGTGTTGCATTCTGATTGCTCCTACTTGCTGTTGCTCCTTTCAGATGATTACCTTAGGACAGAGGTCTCGTTTTTTCAAGGGTTTAACGAAGGCTAGATCTCCCCCCCCCCCTTACTTTATTTCGATCATTCGTATCTAGGCTGAATAAAATAATCTGTCGATAGCAGGAAAGTGCTGTAAAAAAAACTCCCTGGAGCTGAGAGGGTTAACTGAACGTACTACAATAATCTGACAGGTATATGTGAGGTGGGGACAGGATTTCGAATGCTTGAAGGATGCGTGAATGATTGTGTGGCCCGTGTCAGTGGGTGGTATGTTGCGGATAGTCCTCACATTCTCATAATTTCGCTCTCTTTGTTTTCAGTTCCTGCCTCGCCCCGCCTGTACAGTAGTTGGGGTTAATGGACAGATGATGATGATGATGTTGATGATGATGATTAAAACTTCTAGAGTATACAATTAATCATTTTTTATTTTGTTTCAGGTATGTACTGTATATCGGGCACCACAAATGATACGAGTATGACATACAGTACCTGGAGGTCCGTAAGTATTCCCCGTATTAGACTACTGTACTTGTGCGCCACATGTTCCCAGTCAGTGGTACAGCCGTGATCAGTAATCTCTTTACATTTTTGATGTACTGAACAAACAAAGAAATTATCTCAAACCATCCAGTCCGCATGGATATAAATGATTTTGGTTTAGTAAGATCTGACATTGGATTTAAATGGTTTTGGTTTAGTAAGACATTGTTTACAGACATTGTAAACGAACTGTTGAACACGACTGTAGTTGAATAGCCCATGACAGTTATTGCAAAGGGACAAAAAAGAAAATCGTCTGTTTTAACGTGCGAATTAGTTAAATCATTTAACAAATAAAGTACAAGGACGTATTTTCATTTTCATTTCGTTACAGCCACATCGCTATACTAAGTTTCTGTGGGACCTCTCGTGGTGTTGAGGTTGATCTCAGTCTAACCTCCTCATTTAATTAGCGTCTGAAAGTAGCTAGAATAAAATGAATATCACCGTCATGAAGGATTTGGTTTACTATTCTCTCTTCAGAATTGATATACTGTGTAGAATATATATATATATATATATATATATATATATATATATATATATATATATATATATATATATATGTGTGTGTGTGTGTGTGTGTGTGTGTGTGTGTGTAGAGCCTCCGAGTTGCTGATGGTAGAATTTAAAAAAAATACGGAACTTTGTCACTTATTTGTGACGCATAAGCAGCTACAGATTATTACTGCAAACGGTGGCCTACGAGTTAATTTTACTGCTCGTTCAGCGACATAAACAAGTTACATTTGTTGCAGAATAAGATTTTAATTCATTTATTTAACTGCTTTCACCCCTTCAGTACGATGACGTCTGTAATTTATTATTGCTACAGTTGGAAGATTTTATCCTGGTTAGGAAATCCCCCCAGTTCAGTACTGCAGACATTAATGAATGCTGTACTAACCTTCGTTTACTAAGTCGGTCCGAAGCCGAGTGAAAATATCTATCTATCTATCTGTCTATCTGCCTATATGTAGCTCAGAAGGTTAATCATCGAAGTCAGGTGATAAGGTCAAATTTCTCGTTATGCAGGTACTTCTTATTATAAATCAGGGATGTGTTACAAAATATCACAGCTTTTTCGAATCACTGATGTCGTAAACTGGAAAAAAATAGTATTTCTAAATCAAAGGTAACAATAAAATCTTCAATGGGGAATATCTGAGTATATGTTTTGGACCTTCGGTGAAGCAGAACCTCAAGAAGGCGACTTGTGAGGAAGATATAGTTTTTTACATTTGAACATTAACCATTTTACAACGATGCACATTTATACGTTTAATCAGGCTACCATCACACGATTTTAGTCAGCTTAGAAGAGACTCTCAGAAATGACGAGCTTGCGCATAGCCTTCTTGAAGCCCTTCATTAGAGGAACTCACTCTAAACGAAGTAAACGTATTTGGAGTTACCAGCAATAGGCTGTACCCAAGCATGACATCTTTGGAGTGAAGAACCTTTCCACTTAGCTGTTTGGTTGCAGTTTGTTATTTTGTATAGACCAAACAGAGGAATTATGAGGTATCAGAGAAATCAGTAGTGTGTATAAAACTGTTTCAATTAGCCCTTTTATTACTACAGACGCAGTTGATTATTTCTTAATAAACAATTGATAAACATTCTTGCAGAGCCGAGAACTATTCCTACAGTGAAGAAGTTAATTTGGGATGACTTTATAGATCATCCATCTTCTCAGTGATCCGTTATCACCTTGACATATTGGTTCTGTAGATTAGGAATACATATCCTCCTTTGAGGTAAATGTGAAGTAAGCAGTACTCCAGAACTATCGTCTTTTTATGTAAGGAAACGAATCTCTCTCTCTCTCTCTCTCTCTCTCTCTCTCTCTCTCTCTCTCTATATATATATATATATATATATATATATATATATATATATGTGTGTGTGTGTGTAAGTTCTAATGTTCTGGGCAAGAAATGGTAATAAGCGATGAACTATGACCGATTTCAATAGAATAAGGCTTCTTGTCTGTGTTTTTTCATCAGCTTAGGAAATTGTAGAGATTTTTATTGGAAGAAAGTGGTACCAATAAAAATGAATGTCTTATAGCAAGAATAGGAATCATGCAAACGCCATGATTTTGATATATATATATATATATATATATATATATAGATATATATATATATATATATATATATATATATATATATCATTTCCTGTGGCACCCCACGGGATGCATAGGGCCTCGATGAACTCTCTCCACCAATATTTGTCTCTTGCCATCTCCTTCAGATCCCACCAACACTCCTCTCCTGCTTCTCTTTTCATTGTCCTCAACCAGATTTCTCTTGGCCTACCTCTACCTCTTCTTCCTCTAGCAGTCCACTCTGGCACATCCTGTATTAAACTGCCTTCTTTTCTGTATATGTGCCCCAGCCACTTCCAGCGAGACAGTCTCACATATTCATTAATTAGTTCCACTCTCGTTATATCCCTTAATCTTTCATTTGTAATTCTGTCTTGCCACTTTACCCCAAGAATCCTTCTCAGTATTTTATTCTCAAAACCTAATACTTTCTGATCTGTTGCAATTGTACTGTACCATGCCTCATGCCCATAATTTAAAATTGGTCTAACCATGGACTTGTAAATTTTCACTTTAGTATGTACCGAAAGCATATTATTCCAAACAGATTTCAACATTCCAACAGCTCGCCAAGCCTGTCTAATCCTCTCCTTAATTTCATTGTTTAATGATCCATTAGATGATACAATCGTTCCCTGATATTTAAAGTTTTCTACATTCTTCACCACATTATTCCCAATTACATAATCGATTTGGTTCTCCACGTTCATATTTATAATTTCAGTCTTTCCACAATTTATTACCAATCCCATTTTTTCTACTTCCTCCACCAGACAATCAAGAACCCTCTGCATCTCGTAAATACCTCCGCAAATCGGTACAATATCATCAGCGTAGTCCAAATCCATCAGCTTCTTATTTTCTTTCCAGTTAATTCCTACACCTATGTGTGTGTGTGTGTGTGTGTGTGTGTGTGTGTGTGTGTGTGTGTGTGTGTGTGTGTGTGTGTGTGTTAAAGGAAAACAATAATAATAATGTATATAATAAAACTGGGTCGTTATGGAGTGGATGATGTGGCTACAGTGGGGGTAGATGATGTCATGCACTAGCAGCTGATGTCTTCTCTTACCTCCCGCCACGCCTCCCTAACCCTTTGTTTTGCCACGCGGGAAATGCTGGGGTTCATTCACTGCCGCCAGTGAAATATATTACATTGTGTATGAACACAAGGAAATTTTTATTGGACTTCCCCCGAGATGGGGAAGGAAGGCTTGAATTATAAGTGTGTGGACGTGTCGCTTTTTCTTCTTCTTCGTCATCGTCTTCTTTTACTAGCCACTGTTTTATAGTTCTTCTACTTTTTTTGTTTTCCTCTTCCTGTGTCTGAATCCCTCCTACCTGATATAAGTGGGAGGGACGGGTAAGCTGATGATGAGAAGGAGGAGGAAGATAATGATGATGGTGATGATTATGGGAGGATGTGAAGTGAAGATTGCACAGCGTGGCGTGACCGTTGCGCCAGCGGAGGAAGCATTTGAGATCATGACATCACCGCCGCCCACTCTCACCCTCAGCCGCCCCTCTGACCTTCCAGCTGGCCAGACCAAGTTTCCGTTACCGGCTGTGAGGGAGTGGCCATCATACCTGTGCTAACCGGCCCGCCCCTCACACTAAATATTGAGATGATCCAATTGTTTGCAGTCTCCCGGATTGGATGATTATTTTTGGGTAGCCATTTCACTAGTACAGTATCAGGACTCGAAGCGAATTTGGTCTGTGGCATGAGGAAAGGCCATTAGGGTATGCCATATGAGAATGGGTGTTGTAGGATTAATAGTTTGAGCAGTTAAGTTTTTTTTTTAATAAAGTTTTCTCGAACAACAATAACAGAAATGGGAGCTTTTTTTTTCTTTTTTTTTCGTGAACAACTGTAACAGTAACGATAACAAGATAGTCTCGCTTTGATCTCGTGTAGTAGGCATCTTCTGTGGCGCAGGTAAAAACCTTTTTTAACATAGTGATACGCTATCTATTTGTATGGCATAGGAAGTGTGGACGGGTGACACTGATTGCAACGTATACAGATCCCACACATTCCATGGCATTACTGGGTGACATACACGGTCCAAACAATTTACAGCGTCAGGTGGAGGACTGTAGTGTCGTAAAGTTGGCCAGGTTGGATTCTCTGAACGGCCGCAGCATTCGCATTGAATTGTTCACATTCTACTCGTACCCCAATGAACTTAATTTGACGACGGTGGAATACCTGAGTGAATGATCGCCGCATTCCTGATTTTTCTGTCAGGCAGTGTAGGTTTGGTAGCCTTGTTGTAAAAGGTTTCCATATCCGATGGAAGCTAGATGATAAACAGCTCCTTGATTAATATCCAGAGACCACCGAGTAACCCTCTGATCAGCAGAGATTTCCGAAAGCTGAATACAGTCGCTCAGTGTCAGTCAGAATAATGTGTTCCATCACGAGAACTGTTTATCTTCTTTAACGAGACACTACCACGTTTTATTACCACGAAGCGGTTAACTTATTTCCTTGTGTCGGGGCCAAGCTTCTTAAGCAAAGTTTGCATCAAAGGTGGTTTTGTGTGAAAACCTGCTTATGTTGTTTTATGCCATGACTGTATGCCGCTGCATTGCGTTTTATTACGCAGATTAATATACAGAAACAGGCAGCTTGCAAGGCCAGTATAAAATAAGAGCATTTATGTCAGAGTTAGCTAGGGCGGGTGAAGACTAAGCTCCTCTTCACCGGCCTCCGCCCACGCTGGGTTTTGAAATGCATCGTCACGTGTTTTGCCGGTCCCACCACAAGGTCACGTCATCCCTGCATTAAGCGACTGGCTGTTGAACAAATCCTGGTAATTATATGCATGTTTCCCAATGCAAGGGATTGGTATTTTGATGCGTGTTTTTCTTATTGTGTTGAATTAGTTGTACTGGTTGTCAGTGGTGCCAGCTGTCTGTTAGGTCTTGGCCTCGCCTCAAGGAGAAACATTATCAAATATATATATATATATATATATATATATATATATATATATATATATATATATATATATATACTAGTGTGTGTGTGTGTGTGTGTGTGTGTGTGTGTGTGTGTGTGTGTGTGTGTGTGTGTGTCTATGTGTGTGTGTTTGTTTACGTCAGGACAAATAATGTGTATGAATAAATCGGGTCATTGTGTAGTGGATGATGTGGCTACAGTGATGGTGGATGATGTCATGCAGTCAGCAGCTGCTGATGTCTTTTACCCGCTCTCTCATCTTTTGTTTTGCTGAACTGTAAATAACAGAAAATACCAAGTCATGAAACGCCCACGGTGCCTCTTAGATTATAAGCCTCCTACTGAAACCCTATTTAATCTTATATATTCTTTTAAATATTCCACATTTGTGTAATGGAGTAGTAATTCAGTGTTTGGCTGTAATGATTTTTTTTTTTTATGTGTCAGAGTCCGGGGATTGACCTGACAGTTCGTTCCTTAACATCCAAAAGGCCTCTTACTTTCTACACATCTTCACATGTCACTATTTCTGTCCGGATGCCGACGTCCATATTAAATACATGTCAGGCCCGACGTATTCAAGACTGGCGTCATGGTATTAGAGAGGGTGTTTTTTATAACATGTTGCTGGGTCTTGTGGAAACTTACCAAAGCCTGTTTTGGATCATCAGATACAGTCTTGTTCCTGGGGCATCTAAGCTGTAGGAAGAAGAGTAGTACCAGCATCGACACAGAGATGTTTGTGTCGATGCTGGTCCTCCTTCTCCTCCTCCTGAAGTCTGTTTTAATGAAATTTAAATCATCAAATTGTTCTCTGCCCCATTCTGTGGTCGAACGCACGTACTTTCAGACAGAAAATAAAGTAGATGTGTAGTGCTGACGTGGGGTGCCGTTCCCTGATGTTATCAATACTTGCGGGGTATAATCCACTGTATAAACATCCTTTCTCTTCCCATCATTTCCTTTCCCGGAGAGGAGTCAACAGTAACAACATTCCCTCTCCCACGTCTGACTTACGACAGTATTCTAGGTGGCATAAGACACTCCCTAACAAATCTTTAACAGTTATATATTTCGCACAATGCATTTTTTTTTTTAAATCTTCAAACATACAAGTTACCGGTACTGAGACAGTGTATGTCGGTATCAAGATGATATAGTCAACATACATGAGAATGTCAGTGTGTAATGCGCTTAATAAACCCTGAAGAGAGAGATGGTACTAAACCTCTTTTCCCATCTAGAATATGGACCTTAACCTCTTCAGTTCGGTAACATATTTTTCATTTTAATCAGGTTACCACTAAGCAGTTGTAATCAGATTTGGAAGGAACTCATGTATTAAAGGGGATACTAAAGTTACAGGTGTATCCAATCTCTGCTGTTCTTAAATATCCCATAAGCTGAATAAAATCGTCAGGTGAAGGCAAGAATATCATATAAATACACCATCGTTGTGAAGGGGTTAGCCTCCACTCCCCATCCACACCACTTTGTTACCTTACTGTTGCAACCCCACCCCCTCCGCCCTCCCCCGACTTCCACATGGACCCCGTCTGTCTTGCGGGCGGGAAGAAGGCTTGGAATTAGTACCTGTCGATTGCACGACGGTTATAAAAGCATCAGTTGTAACCAAGTCTCAGTCTTCATTTAGAATACGATACACATCTATCAGATTTACATGCAGGTCCCCATTTGTACTGCAGAGTGAACTGGGACGAGGGGAAATAAACCGACCCAACAGCTGAAAAGGCGAGAACTGTGTGGAGGATTTTCATACCGCACTTAACATCTTCAACCCGAGGACGCGTTTTTCTGCTTTGTCCATGGTACCAGTGGACGATTATATGCACATTAGTGGAGAGTTAGAACTGGTGGGGTTAGATATAGGGTTGTTTGTTAATAGGCCTCTGAGATTTCGTTACACCTCTTCCTCACCGATTCATTTTGCACTTCACACTTTTGATAATGTTCCTGGTTTGATATTAAGGCAAACTATGCTCATACCAGCAATATATAGATGACAGAAATGGAATATCGAGGTGTAATGTGAAGAAAGAAAAAAATCGCAAAGGAAGAAGTGTCACGAAGTCCCCAATGCCACTCAGAATACCTGAACGTCATAGCTAATTTCTTCACAGCCACAGACCAATAATATCGCTGAATAAACATAAAGCGAGAAATACGTTATCGGGGTGAAGAAATTAAGCCTGTTAGCCCGAGGACTTTTTTTTTATTCTTACCACCACCAGGCGATTTTATTCAGCTGAGGGAGAGAAATCAGGTTGTGAAGATAGATTTTTTTTTTTTTTTACCCCTAGACTTCACCTGAACTCTTCAAAGTTTAACACAATCGCCTGGAGGTAGCAAGATTATAATACCGAATACGTCATCGCCAAAAAGGAATGTAGACGTTAGATTTTATTTTTTTACGCCGCTGATACACACGACGGAAAATAATAGAAGTGCCACCTTTCTACTTCGTTGCTCGCCGAGGTATACCAAGTGGAATGCAGTCTGTTTCCTCTCCTCACGGGTGTTTTGAAATTGACCGCCATAACTCTCAGTCCTGCACCTTTGTTTTAATAATACGCTCGTTAGTGTCGTGTATGACCTCATGATGACGTTAGCATTGCCACCAAGTTTTGCCTTAGAATACATAATGTTCGTAGTTCTCACGAAGTAAATCTATAATACATTTTGTCGTCTGTACTTTTGAAATGCAACAGATATGAGTGTGGGCGTTCCATTTTATCCCTTAAGTCGTGTGTGTGTGTGTGTGTGTGTGTGTGTGTGTGTGTGTGTGTGTGTGTGTGTGTGTGTGTGTGTTTCTGTTTTTACACGATTGCATTTCCTTTAAGATAGATTTTTCGAGCCGATGGAGTTAGATTTAACCCTCATTAACTCCACATCAAGACATCTCCCATAAACTGAAAAAATTTGCGTTGTGATAATAATGAAGAAAGGGACGTAACAAAAAGAATACGTCCTCGGAGTGAAGGGTTTATGTTATGGACTTTACTAATGTAATGGCCAGATTTTGAGTTATAATACTGAATTTTTAGCTGACTCTCTCTCTCTCTCTCTCTCTCTCTCTCTCTCTCTCTCTCTCTCTCTCTCTCTCTCTCTCTCTCTCTCTCTCTCGCTATCCCTTTTGAAGCATTAATAACAGGATAATGAAAATCCATTGCATGAATAAATAGCTTCGTGTGACTTTCTTTGCTCTTTCATCCTATAACTTAAGCATTAACTCGTGATTACGACTGTAATGTATTTTTAGCCGTGACTCAGGCCGGTCGATAAGTTATGCACGTATGTGGTGGTGGTGGTGGTGGTGGTGGTGTGTGTGTGTGTGTGTGTGTGTGTGTGTGTGTGTGTGTGTGTGTGTGTGTGTGTGTGTGTGTGTGTGTTTGTGTGTGTGTGTGTGTGTGTGTGTGTGTGTGTGTGTGTGTGTGTGTGTGTGTGTGTGTGAGGCAGTCAAATGGCGCAGGTAATATTGATACGTGACCCAAACACCTCATTACTGCTTGGTACAGGTGAAAGTGAGTCCTTGGAGTTTGAGTGTGTTAATATTTTCTGAGTTAACCTTCTCATGCAACACTAGTATTCTCTTCCTTATAACTCCAGACGATTTCATCCAGCTGAGTTAGTCGCAGAAACCATAGAGACTGAATGGAGGCTTTTCAATCATGCACATCACCCTAACCACACGTGAGATTAACAACAACAACAACGCATTAAAGGGTGATTGTTTTTCTTTTATTTTGAGACGACATACAAATAATTTCTTTAATGCACACCCGGATCATACGTCACCTTATCTCTGTGGTGGGAGTTATGGCTGGTGATAAAGAGGAGGATGAGGATGGTGATAACTTCTCTCTCGATAACTTCTCTAGCCAACTTTTCGTTCTGATGTCTTTCATAGATATTCTGTGTCCAGAACAATAGGCGACTAGGATGAAAATACGAGAAGTGAGGGAGGGAAAGAAGTATCCAAGAGAGAGAGAGAGAGAGAGAGAGAGAGAGAGACACACACACACACACACACACACACACACACACACACACACACACACACACACACACACACACACATGCAGAGAGATAGGAGGAAAAGAATAGTTACGGGGTGCGGAAGGGACAGATAAGAGGGAAAGAGAGAATGTCATGAGCTGGGTAAGATAATTTCAGGGTTGTGTTTTTTTTTCCACAATATCCCTAACTCTATAGACAAACAGGGACGACCATGGTGCTGAAAAATGTAGTCTGCCTGTAACGAGAATGAAATAATTGAAATTCCCCGAGGCCCAAAGGCGTCAGTGAAGAATGCTTCAATCCGCGCCACGCTGAGGCTAGTTAAATCGTCTGACGGGTGCAAGGATTAATAAAAGTTTAAAATTCTCCCGTCCTCAAAGGGTAAAGATGTTAAAATGTGCGTAGGGTTGTTTAGTTTATCATTTTTTCTGTTTTTTCTTTGTTTTCCCTCTTCTTTTCTTTCTTTTTTATTGATATCCTGAAAACGTATGCACCAAATTTAATGGAGTGTGTGTTTGGACGTGGCAATGGATTTCTGAAATGTGAAGCTAGAATTTGTTGGAAGAAAATTAAGCGTGGAGTGAGACCAAGATGGATGACGCCTTACGTGATCATTTCTCATGGGCCTTTGTCCTGTCATTGCCTTGTGCCCTGCCTTACCCTGCCTCCCTCAGTGACCCTGCCTTTCTCCTATCGTACTGCCTCCTTCTCTCTCTCTGCCTTTCTCCTATCGTACTGCCTCCTTCTCTCCCTGCCTTACCCCTTACCTTCTCTGTCTTTCTGCTTCACCTCTTACCTTGCCTTCATGACTGCCTCAACCCTCATACTCTGCCTTCCACTCTGCCTCACTCCTCTTACCCTGCCTTCTTCTCTACCTCATCCCTCTTACCCTGCCTTCCTCACTTCCTCACTCCTCTTACCCTCTCTTCCTCACTCCTCTTACCCTGCCTTCCTCTCTTCCTCACCGCTCTTATCTGCCTTCTTCTCTGCCTCACCTCTCTTACCCTGTCTTCCTCTGCCTTTCCCCTCTTATCCTGCCTTCCTCTTCCTTGCCCTTTTTATCCTACCTTCCTCTGCAACACCCCTCTTATCCCGCCTTCCTCTTCCATACCTCTCTTATCCTACCTTCGTCTGCCACACCCCTCTTATCCTGCCTTCCTCTGTCACACCCCTCTTATCCTGCCTTCCTCTGCCACATCCCTCTTATCCTGCCTTCCTCTTCCAAACCCTCTTATCCTGCCTTCCTCTGCCATACCCCTCTTATCCTACCTTCCTCTGCCACACCCCTCTTATTCTTCCTTCCTCTGCCACACCTCTTTTATCGTACCTTCCAGTGCCGCACCGCTCTTATCCTGCCTTCCGCTGCCACACCCCTCGTATCCTACCTTCCTCTGCCACATTCCTCTTATCCTGCCTTCTTTTGCCTTATCCCTCTTATCCTGCCTTTTCCTGCCTCACCTCTGTTACCTAGCCTCCTTTCCTGCTTCACCTCTGTCGTCCTTCCTCCCTCCCTATCCATCCGTCCTCGCTTTGAATTCCATATCCCATCCGTCTTGTCGGGCCATCCTCCCATCTTCACCATCTCATCATCCCTACTCCGCCTTTTTGACCATCAGCAGTTTCCCTTCATAAGCCCCTAAACAGTAATATCAGTACAAAGTAAATGTAGCTCTATGGGTGTTGAGAAATGGTCCCTGGTTGAAAAAGTAATTATTACTGAATATTAACCCAGTAATAAAATGCTGAAGTTTGGCACACTTTTTCCCAGGAGCCTATTTTTTATCGATTTCCATGTAACTTTTAACAGAGATAGAAATGTTCCTTTTCGTAAACTTTTGGTCAAGGTGGAGACTGTTTTTGAAATATTTGATCAGAAAACATAAATGTGCTACATCTGTTTCATATGTCACTGGGTTGGTGCAGTAAGTTCTTCTAACATCCCTGCGTGCTGATGTGTAGGGCCTAAGTCAACATCATCGCCCCGCCCACGAACCGAGGGATGGCATATGTCTAGCTGTCACCTTTGGCATCCCTCCCACCTTACCGACACACTCACTCTTCTGTCACACCTCACCAGCACATTTACTCTTTCGTCACGCCTCACCAATACACTCACTCTTCCCTCCCTCCTAACCAACACACTCTGTCGTTACACCTCACCGATACACACCCTTCCTTCACACCGTGCCAACACACAAACTCTTCCCTTCCACCTTACCAACACATTCACTCTTCTTTCACATCTCACCAGCACAGTTACTCGTTCATCACACCTCACCAGCACAGTTACTCGTTCATCACACCTCACCAGCACAGTTACTCGTTCATCACACCTCACCAGCACAGTTACTCGTTCATCACACCTCACCAGCACAGTTACTCGTTCATCACACCTCACCAGCACAGTCCCTCACCTCTCGTCCCATGGCTTATCGAGGTAACCATATTCTCGCTGTCACACATCACTAACACACCCACGCGTACTTCACATCTTACCAACACATTCCGACTTCACACCTAACCAACGCACTTGACTTTTCCTCTCACCTCACGGGTGTCCACGGCAGGTTTCTTCTTGGTGACACGCCTCATGAACACACTCACCCCTCCCTCGCCTCCCATCCCATAGGTACCATTTTTTTTTTTTTTTTTCAATATCAACCTCTGTCTTCCTCAGTTTTCATTAATCCTTTAATTCGGTGACGTAATTTTCTAGGTCATGCCTGTACCACGTTGAGTACACCGCTTCCCGTCCGATCAGCGAAGTTAAGCAACGTTGGGTCTGGTTAGTACTTGGATGGGTGACCGCCTGGGAACACCAGATGCTGTTGGCATCCCTACGTGTCAAGTGGGGTTGGTGGAGGATTAGTGCCCCTCCCCGTAAAACAATTAACTCTAAGCCCTTGGCCACCCCGTCTGGGATACATGGCGTCTGGCAATGAATGAATGAAATGCCTGTTGCAACTAGATTTTATTCGACGTAGGAGAATCCCCCATAGTGAAAGGGTTAATGAAGGCTGTATTTAACCCCTTCAGTGTGAGAAGTCTATTCAGAGGTGCTTGTAGTCGGATGGTAGAAGCAAGAATAAATGCAGAAATATGGCATGGGCGGAAGGGGTTAAACGTTTAATCATTTGGAAGATTATTCTCTTGCCGTCGCGCACCACCAAATTCATAGTCGTTTTTCAGCACACAAATCATCACGTACAATAGTCCTCTTTACACAACACCATTATCCCCCACCCGTTGTCATATACTGTACTTCAGTAAGGCATTCAGTTTCGTCACCGTCAGTCACCATCTCGTCTTCATCTCATCACAAATTATAACAACTACCATCTCCTCCCACAAGTGATACGTCATCGTCATCATCATCATTGTCGTCGTCGTCGCCGTTGTCATCGTTGTCGTCTTCAGCCTAACCTTAGTTCCCAGCTGAAAGTTGAAGTGAGATAGGATCCACACTTAAAGGAAGAACAAGTACAAGTATGGAAAAGTAGCAAACAGCATGGCCAGCAAAGGGGGTCACATAGTCATTCAAACCTTCGAAATCCTGACTCTACTTCACAAGCAAAATCTTTCGCACGCGGAGGTCGTGAGTGACACACACACACACACACACACACACATATATATATATATATATATATATATATATATATATATATATATATATATATATATATATATATATATTCATTCATTCATTGCCAGATGCCATATATCCCAAACGGGGTGGTCAAGGGCTTAGAGTTAATTGTTTTACAAGGAGGGGCACTAATCCTCCACCAACCCCACTTGACACTTAGGGATGCCAACAGCATCTGGTGTTCCCAGGCGGTCACCCATCCAAGTGGTAGGTGGGGGCGCTCACCATCCACTCACTCTATGTAGTGCTGCTGTCGGGTGTCAGCCCTTTCCTCTCATCCCTTTTTTCCTTAGATTCTCTTCTGTCTTTCTTTACTTCATTCTTTCCTTGTCCTTCTGCCTACCGGTGACTTTACACTCCCTCTTCTGTCTTTCTTTCCTTCATTCTTTCCACTTCCTTCAGCCTGTGGGTGACTGCACTGAGTGACAAGCCAAATGGTTTCCTGTGCACCGGGAAACCATTTACTACGCTGGGTGGTAACCATATAACCAAATTTTGGCACCTGGTGGTTTAGTGGGTAATTATTGCGCTCCAATCGGATTGAGCCGGTGAAGGTTTACATCCAAGGGATGGTTGGGGGTGATTGCTCATGTAATGCCACTCGGGGATGAGTGAGGCTGGTCACTCTCATCTTAAATGTCGGGACCAACTGCCTAGCCCCGGGCTCCTACTCTCCTCATGGGGCAATGTAGGATTGGATGATGGATGGATATATATATATATATATATATATATATATATATATATATATATATATATATACACACAAATACATATAAATATATATATATATATATATATATATACACACACACACACACACACACACACACACACACACACACACACACACACACAGTTGTCACCTCTTTATCTCACCACAAATATCTACACAATAATTATCCCTTCTCACAGTTTTTGCCACAGCAACAATAATCGGCTTGTTTTTATCAGACGCAACGCGGCCCCTCCTGCTGCTTCAATACTAAGTTGTGATTACTTGAAATTCAGTGAGTCTTGTTCATAAGGTAAGAATGAGTTTCGTTGATTATTAGCCAAGTCAGCCCTCCTCCTGACCATTAACGTGACTGAAAGGGATTATGAATCTTTTTCAGATTAAATAAACGCGCCATTATCTCTTCGCTATCACTCACGACTTCCATCCTTTTCAATGTTTTATCACTGAGATCATCTCAGCACTTCGCCCCTGACTGTCGCCCATAGCCGATAATGTTCCCAGTCTCTTATTACGCTACGCCACTGAACCTGTATCCCTGTCATCACTCTCCACCGTATGATATCCCTGCCCTGTCATCACCCAGGTCATCACGATACCCCTCTCCTCGCCGCTCACCCACCATCAGACCTTTGAACCCCCTTACAGCAATAATGACCTTCCCACACATCACTCCCACACAATCCTAAATATGGAACTCAGAGGGCTCATGGTTATATTGATTATAGTGGAGAAATGATGTTGCATTTCACTACAAGCCTACCTCCCCCCCATCTTACCCTGCTTTGTCACACCATCAGACGTCTCTACCCTCCTACATTAACAACAACCCTTCTCCACACACGCAAATATATGATTCCAAGGCTTTAGGGTTTTGTTTACCAGGAAAGAGATGACGCTGCGTTTCAAAATAGCTCTGCACTTCCCTCCACAACGGCTTTCCCCCCTCTGAGGTATTTATCTTCTTCAGCAACAACCCTCCCACACGTCACTCCCACACAACCCTATATATGGGATACCAGGGCCACATGGTTATTTTAGTTACGAAATAAATGGCATCGTGTTTTAATATATTTCACCTTTCTTTCACTTCCTCCACCTCGCCGCGGACGCCCCCCACCCCCTGCAAGAACAACAAACTAAATGTCACTCTCATACAATTGTAAATATGGGAGGCTAAGATTTCATCGTTATAATTATATTGGCTGGGGAAAAAATTACGTCGCTTGTCAATATACCTGTACAGTCATGGACAAAGGTTGGACTGCTCTTCCACTGCGTCTGCTTCACACATACGACAGACCCGTCACTTTCCTCCATGACTGATCATATCGAGGAGAATCATCAACTGTATGGACAGAAGGTACATACCAAGCCTCTCACAGCTTAGGAATATTAGCCAGCAGAAGAAAGTATGAGGTAAAAGAGATGAAATTTAAGCGAAATATTGTCCCAGACTGTACGTTTTCCTCCACCTCCCCCTCCTCCCCAAACGTTTCCACTCCCACAACCAAAACAACAACATCATTAACCCTCCCCCACACACGTAAATATGGGATGCCAAGGTCTCAAGGTTGTATCTACTTGGAAAGAAATGACGTTGCGTCTAAGTATACACGCCCCTCCCCTTTCTCCTCCCCCACAGACGTCTCCAACCTCCATAGCAGCCGCAGCAACTACCCTCTCACACACACACACACACACACACACACACACACACACACACACACACACACACACACACACACACACACACACACACACACACACACACACACACACACACACACACCAAAGGATTTTCTTTGCCTGGCAAGAGATGAAGTCGCGATTCTATATATTTGTGACTTTACTCAGACGTCGCCACCTTTCCACATCAACAGCAGCAACTGTAACAACAGCCCATCCCCAAACAAACGAATTTGAGATGTCAAGACCTCAGGATTGTATTTTGCCAGAGAAGGGATAGCGATGAGTTTCGTTATACGCATCTTCTCATCCCCTGCCTTCTCCTTGCATGGAATGAGTACGTTAGTTACAACCTGCTCATTAACAAGCAGCCTCGAAAGGATCAGTAAGTCTGTTGCTGCGTTTGCTTTCCTTTGTATTTTATACTTATTTGTACCTTGTCGCCTTCCTTTCCTCCCACCTCCTTGTTACTACCTCCATACCTGTCTCACCCCTCACCCTGCCCACTTCTCTGCCCCATGGACGTCTCTACCCTTCCACAACTGCAGAAACAACAACCTTCCAACGTGCCACTCCCACACACCTGTAAATATGGAATTCCAAGGTCTCGAGCTTTTATTTGCCTGGAAAGAAATGACGTTGTGTTTCAGTAGACACTCTTCTCTCCCTCCCCACTGTCCATTTCCATTTCTATCAGATGCCGCGCTTTTAAAGTGTACTGTTGAATTCACAAGTCCATAGTACAGTGGGGCGTACCTTAACGGTGTATGATATGACATTAGTTATGGGCTGCGGTAAATCGTAATCCATCAATCCGAACGGCCTGAAACTTCCTTAATAGTGGTCAGAGAATAGTATTACCTAAGCATTCCCTCTGTATTTACATAGGTTGATGCTTCAGGCCGCTGTACCAGGAAGTTCTGAGCTCAGTTGTGTAATTAGTAAATTCTGAAAGTACCGAGATCCTTACATTCAGTTACACTGAGCCAGAACAATATCATTCCTTATGTTTTGGTGCATTATCTGATATCCTGAGTAACGAAATATTCATGT
The DNA here is from genome assembly GCF_032717465.1 of Coenobita brevimanus. Classification (NCBI taxonomy): domain Eukaryota; kingdom Metazoa; phylum Arthropoda; class Malacostraca; order Decapoda; family Coenobitidae; genus Coenobita; species Coenobita brevimanus. Next base: position 48,832,525 of record NC_136966.1, read on the forward strand.
TACTGCCAAAATATATCAGTTCAGTGAGTGGCATAACAGAATGGATAGTGAAAAATTTTGCACAGTACAGAATTTCAAAACTTTTCGTTCCACAGCGAGGTTGGAGATACTTTTTTTCATCGTTTTATTGATGGTAGAACTCCATCACTGCGACTGCATCTTCATATTTCAATCAGGCTACTGCAAGACGTACTCAGCTTAGGAAGGATGTCAGGCAGCGATGGTGTTAATAAAGGGTGTATCTAAACTCACCCAATTCCATAACTATTTCCCCAAACTGAATAAAATCGTCCAACGATGTTAAGAATAAAACATAGACGTCATTGAACAGGATGGATTAGTGTACGTGTACGTATGTTTCCCCGTCTTTCCTGTCATTGGCGTTTATTAGGAATGTTGCCGTAATTTGTTCCAGTTAACTCACGTGCTTTCACCGCTTTAAAACGAGGTGGTCTATCGTAGGCTTCTTAAGGTTAACAAGGGGTAACAAAAATAAATGTAAGTTGTCATCATACTGAAAGGGTTCATGGAGATTGTTTCCAACCCCTTCACTGCAGTTGTCTCTCTTCTCAGTGTAATCATACTGCTGGAGCTAAAAGTAAAATACAAAAGTTGTGGTCGTACTGAAAAGATTCATTTCGAAATTGTCACATGAACAAGGATGAAAATTCTCTTCACTTATGGCTCAACCCCTACAGTCCAGGGACGTCTTTTTCTCTTATTTTTGCTCACACCATGCGATTTAACTAATATTAGGAAAGCCCCTTGCCATGACGGGATTAATGAAGGCTGTACCAAACCCATGCAGTCAGTCCAAAGTGGAATAAATTTATCAACAAACAGAAAAAAATTGAAAAGAAGGAAAAGGTGCCACCGTGTTGAAGGAGTTAAAACTATCTGACTGACTTTGATGGTAACATATGATACTGGCGGGTGAAATAAACAGGTCCATATTACAAAATTTGCCGTCGTGCCCTAGACATGTTTTTCCTTGACTTTATGAACCCAGTCACTGTGGCTGGCCTTGGCGTGTGATTAAAGGGATGTCAAAACGGCATAACGGTTTAACTCATTCAGTACAAGAAGCCTGCTCTTTCTTGAACAAAATAGGAGATAATAATACTATATTAAGGAAGGCGGTAGTAAAAAATTAATAGATTTTAAATAATATCATTCCACCGCAGGGATTAATAAGGATATTATTTTCAGTTTCTTCAGTACGAGAAGCCTGTCCGATGCTGAATCAGATCGCATGGAGGTAGAAAGAGCAAGATATAAAATGTTTCTTTCTACTAAATGGGTGGTGATGTCGGCCTGCATGTCGACTTGATCACAGCTCAACCCTTTGAAAATGATTATCTCTTATGTATTTCAGTCATGCTGCTTTCAGACGTTTTTAAGTGTTTCAGGCAGTCTTCATTAGTCTGTTCTAGATGATGACGCTTATTTGATTATTGATAACTCCAGATAATTTCATTCATTTTAAGAAGGATTTGGAGCAGTGATGAGCTTAATGGGAAAGCTGGAAGTGCGCTGTCACCCGTGATTTACGAAAGAATGAAAATATTCCACCTTAAATTACAGTATATGGATTCGTATGATATTTTTGGTGGCAGCTTCTCGTTTTCCCCCCAAATATATACTTTTTTTTTTTTTTCCACACGATCAACAACCCTCTCATCAGACTTGAGGCCCCTCAGTAAAAGTCGTGATCATTGAGAGGAGTTTGTATAAAAACTTTTCATTGCTCCACCACCAGACATTTCTGCATCAGAGTTGATCATTTATTTTTTTTTACCAGATGTTTTCGTAAAAATCATCATCATCATCATCATCTTCATTTTAATTCCCACCATGAAATGATGTGGATAATCACCATCAGATTCGTTACTCTGATCCCGATTCCCACAAAAATTAGAGTAATAATCGTATGCTAAATGTGCACGATCTAAGCCGTTACCCACAAGGATGCTACTTACGAGTATACTCTGAATAAAAAACTAATGGTAAAGCAATCTTCCGAGCTATCATGGAACATACACTGTCTTGAGGTAACTTTTACTTGGTTCGGGTAGCTGTTCTTGCACGTGAGCAGCAGAAAGGTTAAAAGGAACATTTCAGAAAATTTCCCAGGGTTGTGTGTCTTAGCCATGAGTACGAAACCATACAAAATGACGCACCATGATGTTTACATTGATCAGTTAATTTCTGTTGCTTGGTTAGTCATTTTGATCGACAATTTAAGGGAGACATTTTAATTTGAAATTCTTATTGCTGTTATTCATTCCGAATTCTAATAATGTTAGCTTACCTTTTGAGGGGCATATGTTCTGAACATAGGGAAAGTTTTCCAACCCATACTTATTATAACTTCGCAATCACATCACATTACTCAAGCAGATGAGCCATTCTTGTAAACAGGATACCTCAAATAACAACAACAACCATAACATTACCAGCTTTGCCGCAGTGACCACCGTTTAACCTTTAGGCTTTGTAAGGGGGGGGGGGTTATCATATGCGGGTGGAAGGGGAGTGGGTCTCATCATATGCATGCGTGGTGGTGCTTCACAACAAAGTCGACCCGGGGGGCACGTCATTACCCACATAAGTTACACAGTGTTCTGTGCTGACTACATGCCATTTTACCTTTCTGTACAGTCTTCTTTGTGTAATTTACCTCTGTGTAATATTCTGGGTCTTATTCTGACGATGCTCTCTTACGTATACCTTTTCCTTCCTAATTTTTTAATTCTTCTCATCGATTGCACAGCATGGGAAGCTGAGTTGGAGTGATAATGAATTTTGCATTGTTGCGTGTTTATGCGATAAAGAAACTCTACTGCATAGTGAATTAGAAAATGTAAAATTATTGAAGAAGGCAAAAGGCGTATATCCTCACACTAATCAGACAGATATTAAGATCCTTGCAATTACTATATATATATATATATATAGTAATTGGAAGGATCTTACAATATATATATATATATATATATATATATATATATATATATATATATATATATATATATATATACGGCCTGTGGACCCTCCAGGGAAACGTCGTCTGTGGCATTTTGGAGCCGCGGACTGGGAGGCCCTCAGGCTGTGCTTCTTTGATTTTCCCTGGAATGATTATTGCTTCCATGGCCGTGAGCCATCTGAGTGTGCCTTGCGCATTACGGAGGTTATTCTCTCGGGCATGGAAGCATACATTCCTTTCTCATATCCTTTGACTAACGCAAGAAAGCCTTGGTTTAATCACGCTTGTTCTAATGCTGTCCGCAACAAGGAGAAGGCCTACAAACGGTACCGGAGCCAACCCACCCCTGAATCACATCATCTTTACGTTTCTGCCCGGAATCGTGCTAAGTCTGTTCTTCGCTCTACTAAAAATAATTTTATCCATACTAAATGCTCTCAACGCTCCAACTCGAATTCTTCCCGCTCCTTCTGGCACCTTGCCAAAAACCTTTCTAACAACTTTACCTCATCATCCTTCCCTCCTCTTTTCTACTCTGATGGTTCTGTAGCTATTTCTTCTACTGACAAAGCAGATCTCTTCGCACAGACTTTCTCCTCCAATTCCACCTTAGACGATTCTGGTGCTGTTCCTCGATCACTTCCCCCCTCTGACTTCCTCATGGCTGACATTAAAATTTCTTCAGTTGATGTATTTTCTGCCATCACTGGCCTCAGTACTAACAAGGCATATGGGCCTGATGGGGTCCCTCCTGTTGTTCTCAAGAACTGTGCTTCTGTGCTTACACCCTGCCTAGGCAAACTCTTTCGCCTTTGTCTGTCAACTTGTACCTTTCCTTCTTGCTGGAAGTTTGCTCTCATTCAGCCAGTCCCAAAGAAGGGTGACCACTCCCAACCCTCCAACTATCGTCCAATTGCTTTAACGTCCTGTATTTCAAAAGTTTTCGAGTCAATTCTTAATAGAAAAATTTTAAGGCATCTTTCCTATCACAACCTTCTTTCCGATCGTCAGTATGGGTTCCGTCAGGGACGCTCCACTGGCGATCTTCTCACCTACCTTTCAGACTCCTGGTCATCCTCCTTTCGGGACTTTGGCGAAAGCTTTGCCATTGCACTTGACATCTCAAAGGCTTTCGATCGAGTCTGGCATAAATCTTTAATTTCCAAACTGCCCTCCTACGGTTTCTATCCTTCTATCTGTGCCTTCATCGCTAGCTTCCTTTCTGGTCGTTCTATAGCCGCTGTTGTAGACGGCCATCGTTCTTCTCCTAGATCTATCAGCAGTGGTGTTCCTCAGGGCTCTGTCCTATCACCAACTCTCTTCCTTTTATTCATCAATGATCTTCTAAGCTGTACATCTAACCCTATCCACTCATACGCTGATGACTCCACCCTTCACCTTTCCATTCGGTTCCCGCAACGCCCATCTCAACAGTTACTTCAAGAAACAAGGGATGAGGCTATGGCACACCTAATGTCTGACTTGGCTCGTATCTCTGACTGGGGTAAAAATAATATGGTTGTCTTTAATGCATCTAAGACTCAGTTCTTAGACCTATCAACCCGACAAAATTTTCCACAGGTATACCCATTAATGTTTAATAATATTCAGCTTAATCCTGCATCATCCTTGAACATGCTTGGGGTTTCATTTACTCGGGACTTATCTTGGAAAGATCATATTACATCTCTTGTAAAATCTGCTTCCAAGAGATTGGGTGTGCTAAGCCGTCTCTGCTCTTTCTTTACCCCTGCACAATTGTTGACTCTATACAGGGGTTTTATCCGGCCCTGTGTAGAGTACAACTCTCATGTGTGGGGAGGCTCCCCACATACAGCTCTTCTCAATAGGATGGAGTCAAAGGCTTTTCGTCTCATTAACTCTCCTCCTCTTACTGACTCCCTTCAACCTCTGTCTCTTCGCCGCACTGTTGCATCTTTATCTCTTTTCTATCGCTACTTTAATGGTCGCTGCTCCTCTGAACTGTCTGCTTGCATTCCTCCACCTCTACGACGGGCGCGTAGCACCCGTCTGGCAGCAAACTCTCATCCCTTTTCTGTCCAACTCTCTAATGCAAGAGTTAACCGTTACTCCCAGTCTTTCATTTATGCAACAGGTCAGCTCTGGAACTGTCTCCCTCTATCTGTATTTCCTGCTGCCTATGATCTCCAGTCTTTCAAGCACAGTGTGTCCAGGCATCTCCAAATGATCGGACCTTGAATTTGGCTCTCTATTGTATTTTGTTTTTCTCTTGGAGGGAACTGTTACTGCGGGCTCATGGCCTTTGGTTCCTTCTTCCTCGCATAAAAAAAAATATATACACACACACACACACACACACACACACACACACACACACACACACACACACACACACACACACACACACACACACACACACACACACACACACACTTCTGTAGTTGTGACCTGATATATAAGGATGGTGGACGTAGTGAGAAGGTCTTCTTTAACTAGCTGTGAATGCGTAGATATACATTACTCCATATCACTATAATGCCTTACTGACTTAAAGGTAGTTTCTTCTTATAAGTATTTAAATAGTCACACAACAAGCAGGCAGCAGTAAAGATGTCAGTGCCTTTTGCCTCTCTTTACAAAATTTCAGCGGATATTTGACCAAAAAAATACTGCGTTTCGGAAAACACTTAGAAACAGGACATAATTTCCAACATTTCATTAATGCCACAACCTGAAAAATCAGTGTAGGTACATTTTTTTTACTGTATTGCAATTTATTGGCCAACAGTTTGAGCAAAAAAGCTACAGGTACACCCAAAAGTCAGGTATGTGGTAGATAAACAAGTTCAGTCAAATATATAAATAAATAAATGAAAGTAAAACGATAGTATAAGTTGCAGGTATACCGGACGGAGGACAGCTTGCGAGTGAACATAGAGGTGTAGAGAATAACAAGCAAATAATGCAGTAAGTCACGTGGGATAAAGACACAGAAATATGGCATGGCGATAACTGTGTGGATGAAGGAGGTACAATGGTGTATTGAACAGGTATAGCCTATGACCATAGCAGGAGACAAGAAACGAGATTCTGATATTTGGAAGAATGGTGCATGTTACAATGAGATAGAATAAGTGTGTGTGTGTGTGTGTGTGTGTGTGTGTGTGTGTGTGTGTGTGTGTGTGTGTGTGTGTGTGTGTGTGTGTGCGCGCGCGCGCGCGCGCGCCTAACCGGATCGGAGGAATGATTTTTAAAGTTTATTCTGGCTAATCTCCGACGATTTTTTAAAAGAGTTATTGACTACCTTCACTAAACCATTATGGAAGGTCACATAAATGAGGGAAGTAATTTTACACATAGGTTATAAAGGGATGGTATAAGACTGTTAAATCCCATCCCAACGTGAGATCCTTCGTGGGCTGAATAAAATCCTCTGACTAGCAAGAATAATACAAAAAATATCGTCATGGTAGTAGGATTTAAGTATTGCACTTATATTCTCGTCTTGTACAGAGGCTCCCCAGCACTTCATCTGTAGCGATTTAGTTTTGGATATGGCATGTTAAATTATCCTTTATTTATGCAGAATATGGCGATGTTTGAAGGATTTATGTAACACAGAATAGGGCAGTAAGGTATGATAAGCTAAATAAATCGCTTAGGAAAAGGTGTAAGGGAGCTGCCATTCACTACGAGAAAAAAATCGTCTGCAGGTAGCCAGAAAGAGAGAGAGAGAGAGAGAGAGAGAGAGAGAGGGAGGCATCATAGGAGTGAAAGGGTTTCCTTGGTAGGATCCATACAGTAGTACTCAGCAGAGGACAAACTCGTGGATTTTCTAAAACTAAGAAATGGGAAGCCACAACGTTTGGATCAGCAGCTTCGTGACTATAAGCTAGTAGACGGAGTGCGGTACGCTAAATGCACTTCCAGGAATCCTCACATGTAATAACCCTGGACAGTAATGGGTAAATAAGAGCAAACCCATCTTTTATTTCCTTTTATTCTCTTTGCCTGATATTACTTCTCTTTATTGAGCAAGATCATCTAATGGTGACACCGCCTAGTGCTGACGTAAATGATATTCTTAGTTGTACAAATAGCTGAAAAGTAGTTACTCGAAATAATTTTGACTACTAAAAATTATCTCGGCTTAAGAAAAATCGTCTAGTGTTAGCAAGAATAAAATAGCCAAGCGGATCAACCGCAGCATCAAAGAGGAGTGTTTGAGGTGTTTAAATCATATCTTTAAACAAGAATGTGGAAGGCTGGAGCAATGTAAGAGAGAGGGACAGGTGTTGTGAGAGCGGTAATATAATACTGTGCCCAAACACGTGTATCTTGTTGAGTGATCCCCCCAGATCTAGTCCCCCCGCCCAATGCTATAGGTCCGGACACCTGATTCCACTACTCCTTGATTCTGTCGTTGTACGGCCGCATTCCTAGTGAGAGCTGAGCGGCAGACTGCTTTTACCACCACCACCACCACCGCTACCACCACCACCACCACCATCATCATCATCATCATCATCATCATCATTACCATTGTGGTGCTGATGTGGGACGCTTCTGTGCAATGGCACTGATATAGCCGTTGCTTAGTTATACTATCGCCCCATAACTCCCTTCCCCTCTGCTGAAAGGAGGATGGTGCACTGTATGAAAAGTGCAGCTTCAACATTCTGTCCACCGGATTCATGTTCAGGTGTGCTAAGGGTTGTAACTACTACTACTACTACTACCAGCATTATCATCGTGATCCAGTGTCAGTAAAAAAAGTTATATAATGTGGGAGAATATTCTAAAAGATTTTTTGAGGTGTCAGTAAAGTCTAGTACAGGGGAGTAGGATTCTGTTTCGGATAGTAATCAGGGAGATATGAACAATAAGCGATATTTTGGCCGTGAAATATTACTGCCAGTAAACATCGATGGTTTGTTTCTCTTACGAACTGTAACTATGCCGTATTTTAGCACAATAAATGGACTTAGTGTAAAAGATGATGGTGGCATATTTCAGAATACTTCATTAATGTGAATCTTTCTGTTTAACCAGTTATTATTTAATCTTGTTTGTGAGCGTATGCTTTAAACTACAGAAATAATATCTCGAATTAAAGCACACACAGCACAGTCACAATGTGATTATGACATAAAGGTGATGCTTTGATGCAGAGAAAATCTGAGACCATTCTTATCTGTCTCACCTGTTTTACCCTACAGCCTTGCTTGAATTAGAAGGCAGCGTTGCAGCGATTTTTCCCGTGTTACTGAGCACGAGCAAGGAACTAAGTCTGTTTATAGTCGTTTGCATGTTACCTGGGAATCCATCAACATCTGAAGCTGCTAGACCGTCGCTTTCCCCGTATTTGATGTCAGCTCGGCAGACGTTAGACTTGAAGATGGTCCTGCTGTTGCCTTGCGTCCTTGTTGCACTTGATCTGTACTTTCTACGGCAGGTCGATGTAGGGATGCGACCCATCGCGAATGACTCTTGTCAGTCCGTGCCACATATCCCCCTTGAGAGAAAACAACTTGTGCTATCCAAATGCCAGAAGATGCCGTCTGTCATTCGTGACAGTTTCCTAATGCATGGTTTATCCAGTCCTTCTTGTTTGAGTCATATTTATGAACGGCCTCCCGATCAGGAAAGTGTATGCAGCCACGACCCACAAACAGCCGGACTGGTCTACTGTCAAGCTCTCCTCACACTGTTTTGCAACCACTTGCCAAAGTTCTAGCCAATCCTACCTTGTAATCCCTTCCTGCCCCTTCGATGACTGTGAACACTTTCTTGTGACCAGCTTTTTATGCTTGCTTTTGGACCGGCCCTTGTCCTCACTGTTTGTCTCTTTGACTCGCTGTATACATTACTGCCTATTGTATGTTGATGCTTAGGCACATGAGTCTGTTGTGTTGACTGTGTGACCTTTCTGTTTATTTAGCGTTAAATTGTACAATAATGCGTTTATGGATTCTTGTAACTCCGATAGAAAAGCATCCGTGTTAGTCACGCTATATTTCACACTGTAAATAACTTGGCAGATTCCACAAAGCAAAAGAGTTATTTTAGATTTATGAAATATATTTTGTAAATACTTCTAAGCCACTGTCACTCATGTACTTCTTCATTTTTCCTTCCAGTTCGTTCTTGATTCGATATTCTGCTTGAAATGCGACGTTGTATTCACCCACAAACAGAAGTTAACAATAATTTTAGTTATCTATGCAAGCTCATCTCAGAGCCAGTGAACTCTGCATCTCTGTAGCTATACCTCACATAAAACACCGTGCCGTAGATTTCATATTTTGTTTATTATTGTTTTGCGGAATAGTTCAATAACTGATAATTATATTCTGTCATAAGCCTTCACTGCATGATGCACTAGCAGCTCTTGTTTGGCTCTGTTATAGTTTTCAGCGTTTCATTCTGCTGACTTATTATACATCTTAATGAACTTGCTGTCGGACAATTTTTATTCAAGTTGGGAAGGACTTCTGATGGTGAGAGGGTTAATGAAAGCCGAATCTAACTTACCATTCGAAACGCTTTCCCTAAACTGAATAAAATCGCGTGGAGGTAGCAAGAATAAAAAAAAAAAACGTAGATCATCGTTAAGAATATACAGACTGAAGCCATATACGGTACGTGATGTGAGAACGTGATGTGGTTGTGTTTACCTGTTACCATGGAGGCAGGAGTAACGTGCCTGTGACGTCAAGCAACAATCATGTGGATCAGTAAACTCTAACACGCCCACTTCCTTCCATCGCTTTCTCTATTTTCTTATAGTTTTGCAAAAAAAAGATCAATGAAGAAAATGATCATAGGGGAGTGAGGATATACAGTATACAGTGCACAGACGATGATGCAGAAGATAGTGGTGGTAAAGTTATATTATGTTAGGAGGACGGTAGGACAGAAACAAGGCACTGACGGTGAAGCAGGTGATAGTGAAAGTATACAGTGGTTTGGTATGAGGAGGACGGTAAGACAGATGCAAGGCACGGATGTGAAACAGAAGATAACAGTAATATACGGTGTGGGTTTGGTTATACGATTATTGCGGAGAAGCATTACCTTGAGAGAATCCACCCCATGAAACTGACTAGCAGCCAGTGGACCCGAACTCACCACAAAACATCTTCCTAACGTGAAGCCAGTATAAACCCGATCGAACTACAAAACTACCTGACTTCCTGATATGTTCTTTCCCCCCTTCCTCCCCTACTGTCATTCTGTTGTTTCCCTTTGACACTCCTCTTACTCCAGATCGGCGTCCATCCTCTCCACTCCCATTTTCTGTATAATTCCCCTGTTCCCTCCCCTCCCCGATATTCTATTTTCTCCCCTCGACCTTTTCTGCCCCAATCGCTTTCTGTCCCCCCCTCCCTCTCCATTTCCATTATCCTTCCTGCATCTCCCTCAGTCACAGACACTCCACCCTCCCAATCCACCCCAGTCTCTACCCCCCATTTTAAAGTCCTTTCATTTCGATGGTGTATTTTTAATATTATTCATGCTCTCTCCAGACGATTGTATTCACCTTCGATAGGGTATTCAGGGTAGAAGGTTTTGATAATAGTCTTCAGTAACCCCTTCACGGATGGAAATACTTCTTGACATAAATAAAATTTGGTGGCAGCGTCAGTAAAATACAAAACACACAATCGGAGTGCAGTGGTTTGTAATGGATTTCGTAAGGATGAGAGAGGTTTGGGAAACAGTATATAGCGGGTTACAAGGAAGACTTGTGGTAGGTGGTGGCGACCATCATCCACTCAAGTGATGTAGTGCTGCCTACTTATTCCTTAGCCTTTATTATTCTTTTTCTGTGCCTGCCCTCCTCTCTTCCTATTTCTCCCATCTTTCCTGTCACTTCTTATTGCTTTTCTTTCCTTTATAGGTGGCTTTACATTGAGTGACAAGCCAAATGGTTCCTGTAAGCCAAGAAACCATTTGCAGCGCTGGGTGGTAACCATATAACCAAACCATACGTGCTCCCTACGTGTCAACAAGTGGGTTAGTGGAGGGTTAGTGCCCCTCCCCATAAAACAAATAACTCAAAGTCAAGTGGCCACCGCTTACGGGATTATGGCGTCTGGCAATAGATAGATAGATAGATAGACAAGGAAGACAGTGGTAGGACATGTGTGTATGGTTTTGGTTCTGTGGAAGATGTATAGGATTCTTTTCTCCTCTTCAGTATACTCATTATATTTTGATTTATGCTTGCTATCTCCAGACCACTTTACTCTGTTTTGAAGAGATCTTTTGAACTGGGAGGGTTAAATATAACTGTCATTAAGGCCTTCGCTTTAAGGTGGTCTCCTACAGAATGATCAAGATAATTATAATTAGACGTTAGCAACAACAAAATTCAAAAGTCGTCTTCGTGCTGACGGGATAATTTATTTTCATGGTACTGTACCAAACTTATTTCTCTCCTAACCACATCCCTATTTTTCACTCCAGTTAGCCCTCTCATGATCGCGTCTTTTATTATTATAATAATAATAATAATAATAATTATTATTATTATTATTATTATTATTATTATTATTATTATTATTATCATCATCATCATCATCATCATCCGCTCATCATTAGGGAACAGTTACCTCATGCACTGTACTTAGAAGTTTGTTCTGTACAGATTATTGATAAAATTGGTTATGGAAGAATAGAAGAGAAGGATGGAGCTTGAATTACCCGTATAATTCTCTCGTGCTTCATAGTCATCTAATTAATATAAATGGTAACAGGTGGAGAGTATCATGCATTCCTTACCGTAGCGAGTGTTCCATCAAAAAGCCTCGTATTATCCAAAAATCTGGACTCATCGTTCTGACGGACCAGTTGAGTCGAGCAAAAAGATGTCTCGCTGGCAGGCATTCCGGCACTACTTCAGGAGCAGGATCATGTTTATCAAGGATCTTGGCTAAAAACGAGTCTCCATAGCAGGTGACTGTTATCAGAAATAGTTCTGTTTTTCATATTCTTTCACGATAATATTGACTCTAGTTTCAGATGGACAGTTGTGGGGCAGCTATGTGAATAAAGATAAATGAATGAAAGAGCAATATTGTCCACAAATTAAATATCAAGAAGGTTTGTAAATATGAACCAAATGATTGTATATCTCGCTTTACCTACGCAGTTCAAAGAGGTGCATCCTCGTTGGCGTAGCACACTTCTTATTACATTATAGTTCTCGATTTAATTTGCATATAACAACTTATGAATCCTTTTTTTTATTTGCTTATTTTTACTATGTACGGACGATTCTATTCACCTTAGGACAGATTTTTCAAACTAGGGGGATTAAATATAGCCGTCATTCACCCCTTCACCATCAGCATGCTCCTGTATCATGAATGAAATCGTTTGGCTGCAATAAAAGTAACACAAAAGATACACTTTGGTTTAAGAGCTTTTTTCTCTTTATATTATTGATTTTTTATTCGACATGGTCTGCATCAAAAACATCCAGAATGGACAGGAGATAGTAAGCTATATTAGGGATAACGGTCGCCACGAAATCTTTTAAGCCGATAAAAATTCGGTCCTAAATCAGCCATGTCCACGCTTCTCTCTGAAACCTGCAATTCTTTTTTTTTTTTTAATCAATCTATGTCACGGCATATAGTTATTCTAAGCGTTTAAAAACTCATGTTAAAGATAATTAATCATATTTGTTGTTATGAGCGGGGAAAGCGTATTGTTGAGTTGACTTGCCTAGAGTTTATGAGTCACATTATTGAGACTTATAAACCCTTAATCTACGGCTGTCAAACTTATTGCGCCTGTGTGGACTGGAAATGGTTAGATTGCATGCCAATTTGCAGCACGAAATTAGAAACGAAACGAAGGGTCAAACTTCTCTTATTTTTGTTCGTTTACTAAAGATGTAGAATATTGGATGCTTTTTTTTCCTTTTTCGATCTGAGGCTTAACAGTGTGCTTATATGTCTCCTGTGACCTCACTGGATGATAAGAAATTATTGGCTTAAGCTCTTTCCTGTGATATATATATATATATATATATATATATATATATATATATATATATATATATATATATATATATATATATATTAGTCTGGTTAGTACTTGAATGGGTGACCGCCTGGGAACACCAGATGCTGTTGGCATAACGTTCTCCCTACGTGTCAAGTGGGGTTGGTGGAGGATTAGTGCCCCTCCCTGTGAAACAATTAACTCTAAGCCTTGGCCACCCCGTTTGGGATACATGGCGTCTGGCAATGAATGAATGAATGAATATTTATTCATTCATTCATTCATCCAATCCTACACTGCCCCCCATTAGGAGCGTAGGAGCCCGGGGCTAGGCAAGTTGGTCCTGATATTTAAGATGAGAGTGACCAGGCTTACTCATCCCTGAGTGGCATTACGTGAACAATAAACCCCAACCACCCCTTGGATATGAACCTTCACCGGCTCAATCCAATTGGAGCTCCGTAATTACCCACTAAACCACCAGGCGCCAAAATTTGGTTATATGGTTACCACCCAGCGTAGTATATGATTTCCTGGTGTACAGGAAACCATTTGGCTTGTTATTCAATGTAGGATCACCCACAGGCAGAAGGAAGAGGAAAGCGTAAAGGAAAGAAAGACAGAAGAGGGAGTGTAAAGTCACCCATAGGCAGAAGGATGAGGAAAGAATGAAGGGAAGAAAGACGAAGAGGAAAGAAGGATGGAGGAGAGGAAAGAGCAGACACCAGAGAGCAACACTACACCGAGTGAGTGGATGGTGAGCGCCCCCACCTACCACTATATATATATATATATATATATATATATATATATATATATGCACCTACTTCGGACAAACTATTTTATTCACTTCATGATAAACACCAGTAATGAAGGGGTTACATACAACCTCCATTAACCCACTCAGTACGTGAATGCTTTCCAAGGCTGAATGAAATCGTCTGACGGTAACAAAAATAAAACATAAAAGACGTAATGATAATGAAATGGTTGATCTACGTCAGTACAAATTATATGTTCTCAGAACTTTACGTTGCTGTTCAGTGAGTCCGTAAAGCAGCAGCTATTTATGACAGAGCCAGAATAAATGCGAGTGCTGTAACCCCTTCAGCTCAAGTACTTTATTCCCCATGCTACCAGACGGTTTCTTCAGCTCAGGAGAGTAACTTGGCAGCAATTTGGACAGTGAAAGCTGTATCTAACCCCATAGTTAGAAAAGTCTCTCCCAAGTTACAAAAAAGTCAGAATTTAGCAAAAATTATATATAAAATACGTATGGCGTTTGATGGAATACAGTACGAGAGTTGTCCCGACCATGAGAGGGTTAAAAGCTTCATATCCCAAGAACGGTCAGGGCGGAGTCTGCTACTGGTTGAGAGTGGCTTGCAGCTACGGGTACATGTGTCTTATTTATTAACAACCCCACCATTCTGTAACGTTGGGGCCTGTACTTGAACCTGCTTGCCTCCTCCCCCCCCTCCTCTCTCTCTCTCTCTCTCTCTCTCTGATGTTGTTCGTAAAACCTTTTCAGGTACTGTTTGTCCATGTAAGTGCTTGTAGCTCTCCATTCTTTCCGTTTCTACGTCATCATAGTAAAGGGGAAGGTTGTGGTCAAGTGGTCAGATGGAAAGGACACGAGTTCGATCCCAGGCTAAGGCAGGGAATAGATGAATGATATGAAGTCCGATCAACAGACTTCACTAAACTTCCACAAGATCCATCAGCATGTCATAAAAATACTCCCGATAATACCATCACACCAGTCGTGAACGAGACTGTCCTATAATATATACATTATGATATTGGGTGTTATTGCCTAAGTGGAGACATGTATAAGTACTGACATGTACGAGGGTTGCAGTGTTTTAGGGAACGGGCTGTCAAGTCTATACCCAGAGCCAGGCAAAGAAAAAAATTGTATATAGTACTGCTTCTGTCGTGGTAGAAGGTTTGCGTGATAGACCAGCCATTTCTGAACCATGGGCAACCTTCGTGTTTCTAATGACCGCTCTAATGGCGCAATTCTTTACTGTTTGTAATGGCTCCAATATTTTGCCGGTACTATTATGCAAAGTTTTCTGTCTTGGATCGTCCATTTTTAGCACTCAGGCTCCTCTTACACACTTTCAGTTGAATAACACCATGTGGCGTTACCTGGAACTCAATGCTGAATATGTCCCGACCATAAGGGGGCTGATGCTAGCAGTATTATCACTCTCAGTCTAAGATGTCTCATGTGCACGGATTGAAATCGCCTGGCTTTGCTGAAGGAATGTCCGAGAGGTGATGCAACCATGAGGAGGTTAACACAGTAAAGAGCTAAGATGGATGAGTTTATGAAGGAGGGTGGTATGTAGTGGGAGCAGGTATTGTCATTGAATAGAAGTAGTAGTAGTAGTAGTAGAGGAACCCTCGTCTGTCTGGCCGATGAACCCATCTACCACAGGAAGCAATCATTCCTGCAGGGCCGTCCCTTGCAGTGGACCGATGTTCCTTTGCGGTGGATAGCGTCTCGCCACAGCAAGACGCGGGGAAGAGTGTGGA
This sequence comes from Coenobita brevimanus, assembly GCF_032717465.1. Lineage (NCBI taxonomy): Eukaryota > Metazoa > Arthropoda > Malacostraca > Decapoda > Coenobitidae > Coenobita > Coenobita brevimanus. The sequence goes on from NC_136966.1 coordinate 48,848,054, forward strand.
GGTTTGGTTCCCGGATGGACACCGCATTTACGTATCTCCACCCAGTTAACATGGGCACCATAATAGGCTCCATATCACCCCGTTATTTGGTTATGTGGTTACCACCAGCGTTGTAAATGGTTTCCTGGGTTACAGGAAGCCATTAGGCTTGTCACTTTAGGAGGAATTAGGCATCACTGCATCAGTGGCGTGGATGATGGTCGCCATCACCTACCAGTGAGTAGGAACAGATATGCCAGAGTGCCTTTTTGTTAAATCCACTGCACACACGATGCGCCGTCTGTGCCAGGATGTTGATATCTGTACAAACGATTAAAATACAACATGCTGTTACATGTGTATATTTATTTTGGATTTCATTACTTTTCATCACTATAAATGACGTACACAATTTAACAGCTTCCAGTTCTCTGTGCTTTGGCGTTCCCACTTTGTCACTCTTTTGAAAACAGAAAGAAAATACATAAATAAAGACTGAAAGCTTGTAGCACCGATTCGGTCAAAACAAAAAATCAAACTAAAAATGATAATTAAAATCGGTTTATTTCCTAATGTATTGATACAGATCATTTCACGGACTGAAGACTAAGCAGAGGAAAAAATACGGAAGACAATTGTTCCATAGTTTATTTGTAGTATTGCTTTACCGTGTCGATAATATTTGACGTTTTATTTCCTGTTTTATATTTACTTGCTCTTTTTCTACCCATTCCTTTTTAGCGTTCAGCATAGCCGTTCTCAGAGGCGTAGTTAGTGGATGTCAAAAGGGACGGCCACCATAGGGCGAGATACACAAATTCACATCAACGGCATATCGTAAATGTGGTTTGTTTCCCAGGCAAGGACAAGGAAAGAGGTGTCTGGAATTTCCTCATGTCCCCTATTCCTCCTGCAAAAATATTCCTTAGTTACGAGAGGAAAATTGTCGTAGGTTTATGTATTTGTTTTAGCGGGAAAGGCAAGGGAATAAAGAGGCACATGGCTTTAGTTCTTCCTACAAAAGCAAATCCAAGTGACGACAAAGGAATCAATCTTAAGTATGTTGCAGAAGCCCATCCCTGGCTGCCAGACAGAAAAGTACCCATAATGACAACCGAAATGTTTCACCGCACCTCCGTCACAACCGTTCCTCATCTCTCCACCTCATTTTCACAAATTTTGCTTCTGACTAAGACGCCATCAATACTAGTTAAAACTCTAATTGTTCCCTAGTGTGATGAAACTTGCAGTGATTGGTCCTTATACCATTTCAGTACAGATACATACTTTACCTGCTATATTCACGAAAGACATGGATTACAGGGAACTATTGCATTTATAAGTTTATTTCCCAATTTCATCCAACATTGTGCTTTGAGACGCCATTTTGTGGACCTTTCATTATTATATCCGGTCCTGACCTCACGCTACAGAGGATAACCCCCCCCACCCCCACCCAGTCATCAGCTCCACCTTCCATACTTCAGTGTTTTCTGTGGGTTTTTACGGTATGGCTGTGATTATAGTGAGGCACGAGACAGTATGGGCACAGCATGTTTTGTGTGTTGGATTGGACGATGTGCTTTGGAGCTGGGATGTGTGTGTGTGTGTGTGTGTGTGTGTGTGTGTGTTGAAGTAAGAGTGTAGGTGGTAAGTTGTTTTGTGTGTGTGTGTGTGTGTGTGTGTGTGTGTGTGTGTGTGTGTGTGTGTGTGTGTGTGTGCGCGCGCGTGTGTGCGCGCGCATGTGTCGGTGTTTTGAAGTAAGACTGTAGGTGTTAGGGGATTTGTGTGTGTGTGTGTGTGTGTGTGTGTGTGTGTGTGTGTGTGTGTGTGTGTGTGTGTGTGTCGGTGTTTTGAAGTAAGACTGTAGGTGGTAGGGGATTTGTGTGTGTGTGTGTGTGTGTGTGTGTGTGTGTGTGTGTGTGTGTGTGTGTTGATGTAAGAGTAAGTGGTAGAGGGTTTTTTGTGTTAGTGTGTTTCTGTGTATTTGTGTGTGTGTGTTTGTGTTTCTGTGTGTGTGTGTGTGTGTGTGTGTGTGTGTGTGTGTGTGTGTGTGTGTGTGTGCGCGCGCGTGTGTGTGTGTTTTGGAGGGAGGGAGAGGGTATTTGAAGGGAGAATGTGTGTTGTATATAGGATATGTGTGTAGGTGTCTGTAAGTTCAGTTGACTTATACTGTTCCGTGTTATTCACTTTCACCTTGAAGTTTTTCTGCTAAGACGAGATTATAAATACGGTTATCTTGAACCAGTAATTAGTGCCAATTGCCACTTTCCACAATCATTTTCTATAACGTCAGCCATTATTGCATTAATTGTGATCCTAAAAACATGTATCCATATCAGTTATCACGAATCATATCACGGAATGGGTGACGTCGACAAAATTATTCTCGTGATGTGGTTAGTATCGTGCCGCGTTCTGGTCGTGAGGACCGAAATGACGCAGATTCATATCCTACTGCAAGCAGAGATATTACAGCAATTCCCTGTCACATCCGATCCCTAGCTTTCCTTATCCACTTTTTACAGCTTTCTATTCAGCCCTCAGTAAGTATGCTCCCCTGCGTGGTGAGCCTGGTCTCTGGATGGGAAGTTGGGAAGGGATTACTATTATTATTATTATTATTATTATTATTATTATTATTATTTATTTATTTTTTTAAATCCCATTGCAGACAGAATTTTATCAGTGCCCTTCCTACATCCCCCCTTCAGCTGCCCACAACCACTTCATAAATTTTTCTGGTCGGCCGTCATTGACTGTGTTCCCTGGAGTATAGAGGCCGGTTGCTGGGTGGTAAGTTTGAAAAAGAGAAAATCTGTTGAATCCCGTTGGGGCAGGCACTTTCCAGCGAGCCCGTCTCATGTCCCCTCCTTAGCCGCCAGCATAAGATGTATTAAGCCTTCAATAACCATGTTTTCTGTTCCCCTCAATGGAAATGCCGATTGCTGAGTGATAAGCTAGGAACACAAGATGATAGATAGATAAATAAATGTATAAGAATCTCATACCCAATAATGATCTTTCCTCCCACGGCACACCACCTTCCCTCATACACTCTCTTCTTACCATGTTTTTGTACCTTGTTCTGGCCTGTCTTTTTCTTCAGCCACCTAAGAGTCAAGAATGGATATTAACAGTCCACAGATTTATGACAACTAAAAGATACCTCACCATTTAGGGAGTTAACAGCACAGTCAACCCTTCCAGTGCGATGACGTCTTTTATCTTGCCGCCTTCGGACGGTGTTGTTCAGCTTAGAAAAGACCATTAGTACTAAAAGGGTAATGAAAGCTACATCTGACTTCCCTAGTTTGGAAAGTCTCTCTTTGGCTGAATAAATTTTTATGGGAGTATCAAGAATAAAAAGACATCATCATAGTGAGGAAGTTGATAATTGCCTCTTACGATGGGTTTTGCTTGACGCTGTAACTTGGTTGGCATCAATATATTCTGTTTCTTGCCTCAGATTTTCAAGTACCAACCTTAATACGACTGTATCTTCATCATTACAACGAAGTCTCAATATCTTAAGTCATCTAGTCTCTAGACGTGTAAATTTTGGCTTGGAGGAGACATCTAGTAGTGAAAGGCTAATGGAGATTGTTACGAACTCTTTAACTTCGAGGGTTTTCTCATTATTTGAATTGCATGTCAGGTGGTAGCACCAATTAAATATAAAAGATGTCATCGTAGTGAAGTGAAATTACATCCATGCTTGTTTATTTTCAGATATATACCGATACTAATATATATATATATATTTATTTCTCTCTCTCTCTCTCTCTCTCTCTCTCTCTCTCTCTCTCTATATATATATATATATATATATATATATATATATATATATATATATATACAGTATATATGTAGGGATGTATATCCATATAGATAGTTAGATAGAAAGATATGTATTACTGTTACACTCTTCTTTAAGTTAGTAATCAAGAATCTTAGTGGAAAACACAGAAATCA
>NC_136966.1:48854507-49132007 GCF_032717465.1 Coenobita brevimanus
TTGGAAATACCGAAGGAGAATATGGATCAGACACATTATGATCACAGTACCGTATGATATTCATTACAAAACAGACATTATTAGTTTTGACTTAATGTTGTAACAGCCAGGTAAAGACTTGCATAGCGTAATATTATGAAGAGAATGAAATAGATAACACAGGAAAGTAAAAGCAGTGTTGCCTTGAGAGACACATGGCTATTATTCACTTTAGGAAACACCTTTTATACTGAAGGGGTTAAGGGGAGGTATATCTAACCTGTCCAGTTCGAAGTTTCTCCAGAGCTAAGTAAAACCTTTGTTGATAGCGAAACATAAATAAAATAAAATAAAGCTTCAGCGTACCAGTGGATGTAATAATGTAAGTCACTCATGACTTCCTGGATCATACTTATGTGAAAACGAAGATTGTGTGATGGTGAATTACAGTATGATAGAAAAAAATCAACAGACGATTTTGTTTAGCATGGGAATGACCTGCCCTACTGAATGGAAGGAAGACTGTGTTTAACCCCTCCACTTAAAATCTCTCATATATATATATATATATATATATATATATATATATATATATATATATATATATATATATATATAATAACCGTACTGAAGGTCTGAATCTTGTGCTTGGAACTAACTGGTGTTTCTTATTTGTGTCGTTGCAGATGAGCAGGAGAGAGTGCAGAAGAAGACCTTCATGAACTGGATCAACGCTCACCTAGCTAGGGTAAGATCATGACGCCTACAGTATGCTCCCTCTTTCACACACACACCACTCTTAACCTCTACACCTTCATCCCTATCATCACCCTTATCGTCCACACTCACATCATTTCATCCTCACCATTATCCTCCGAACTATCCTTATCCTCACCCTTATCCTCATCTCTCCTTTATCCTGATCCCGGTCCTTATCCTTTGTACCTTCGTCCTCATCCTCACTTCTAGCCTTATCCTCCCTATGTTTATCCTCATCCTCAGCCATATCCTTGCCTTTATCCTGATCCTCTTGCCCTCGACACCTCTCTCCTCATCCTCACCCTTATCCTTTGCACCTTTATCCTAATCCTCATCCAGTGCATCTTTATCCATCATGACCCTTATTCTCAGCCTCACTCCTGTCCACTTCATCCTTATCCATACCCTTACTATCTCGTCAGTTATATCCTCTCTCAGCGTCTTTTTATTACTATTTTCGTACTTGCATTCTGCAGGAGCTATTCTATGTCGCTATAACTGTTTTGTTTATAGACTCAGTAGTATAGTACAGAGTAGAAGAGGGGCGAGGGAGAGGAAGGAGAGGAGAAAGGGGAGAGGAGAGGACAGAGGAGGAGAAACGAACAGCAGAAAGAGAAGGATGGTAATGGAGGGAGCAGAGGTTGAAGGGACTGGGAGGGGAAAGAGAGGGTGTAAAAAGAGGAGAAGGGGAGTGGAGATGACTTAACGGGGTTTCAGACAGGTCAGCCCAAAACTTAAGCCACAGGTCGTAGTCGGACATTTTGAAATGATCAACGAATACAGTATTATTTCTAATATTTACGGTTTTCATAGTTGACGTTACCTAGCAACAAGGAAGTAAAGAATATAGTTGGAAAGGAAAAAAGGTAAAACCGAACAAAGGATGCGCACCTGTAATTATTCATTATTTTACTGTGACTCATTATGCACAAGCGTCATAACCTTAGTACACTTGTTGTCAGTAATCCTCAGTACGTCTGGGGTTCCGAGCGCCTTAACATCTTAAGTCCAGTGATTCATTTTTCATTTTAGTCTTGCTACTTTTAGACTCTTCTGTTCAGCTTGGCGGGGAATTTTCGTGCTGGAGGAGTTAAATATAGCCTTCGGTAATACATTCATTACTACAGTTGAATATAAACTGTTGAACAGTAGGCTATCGCATGGTGGTAACGTAATTAAAATAAAAACTTAAAATAATATTCAAGGGATTGAGAGAGATTCTAGTCCTTCCCACTCGCTTTTCTTTAACTGATTAGTGTAGCGGTATCTCGTTCTATGGTCAGGGAGAAAATTGCCCTTACTACTACGACGTTTACATCACACTTAAAACACACCCGTCACATTCTGTCCTGACGCATCATATCAAAGAGAATCATATATGAACAGAGAAACATGCAAAGCGTTTCTCAGCTTAGGAATATTAGCCAGCAGAGGAAGTGAGATGCAGAAGTTATATATTAGGTGAACTTTTCTATTCGACTGCATGTTTCCGCGTGTTTCTTATTCATGCCATTTGTTTGTTGGTTGCAGCATGCTCCACCGCTTAAGCTAAGTGACCTGATCGAGGACCTGAAGGATGGCACGGCTCTCCTGGCCCTGTTGGAGGTGCTGTCTGGGGAGAAGCTGCCAATTGAGAAGGGTCGGGTGCTGCGCCGACCACACTTCCTCAGCAATGCCAACACAGCTCTACAGTTCCTCCAGAACAAGAGGGTATCACTTCGTTTCATTCTTTAACTTCAAATAACAGCAACCATTGAACACCTTCACTGCTAAGGGCTGTAGTATGAGTATGACATGAGTAGAATAAGTCTAGGATGAGAGCCTTGGAAATTAGTCTGCTGGGTATTATGAAGAGTATGGGATGCGTCGAGATGATTGAAAGGTGTGATATTTGGGAGTGCGTTAAGTAAAGGGTAGAAGGATGTGTGCTGAGATGTAACTGGGAAAGTGAAATTAATGTTTGTGGGTGAGTCTGAAGGCGGGATGAGACGTGGAGGCCGAAGAAGCAGTTGGCTTAACAAGTTAAATTATTGTGTGAAAAATCAAGATATAGACGACAGATAAGAGAAAGATATGACAAATGATTGATGTAAATAGCTGGAAATATACATGGCTTAGGTTCCTTTTTTTTTTAACTTGACAGTCGATAGAAAACCCAAAAAGTGTTACGAGAGCAGTGAATGAAGCACGTTTAATGGAGGAGTTTCACCTGTGGGCTGGAGCAGTAAATTTCCACGGCTATGTAATGAACGAATAGGTATATGATTCATTATCAGTGAGTATTCCGCAGATGTTTTCGCCTGCTTTTGTGTGTGTGTGTGTGGGTGTGTGTTCCTGTTTCTGGATCCTTCTTTCCTTGTTCATAGTAATGAGAAAACGCCCACGACTGAGATGATGATACTGAACAAATTTCTATCCCCTCTCTGTTCCGCAATTGATTGAAGACATTTTTTTGCTAAGATTATTTCTCTCTGTCAGATCAGATTATGTCGTAAAGCCAAATTTACTTCTCTCCATGTGGTAAAGCTAATTGACTTTTCTCCACCAGATAAAGCTGGTGAACATCAACCCAACGGACTTGGTAGACGGGAGGCCATCGGTGGTACTGGGGTTGATATGGACCATCATCCTATACTTCCAGGTAGGAGCGTCGCCCATCTTCCACCATGACTACCGTTGCTCCGCCTGTACCTCCCGCAAACTGGGATTTAAGGCGTTCTTTGGGTCAAATAGGTGCCTCAGGATCTTAAAGTGGAAGAGTGGCGTTTTGTTGGAGTAGGTGCAAGCCTAAGAGGATTACAGTTGCTGGGTCTTGAGCTGATATATTTTGACTGATTTGACACTCCTCGGGGGTGAAGTTGTTTGTTGCATGGTTCAGCATGGAGATTTGTCGAGGGTAAAGAGGATGGTGTACATGACTGCTTTTCAGATCACTGGTGAATGGAGTATTGTATGTTTGAAATGTGTAGTACAAAACTGTGACTTTATAGACATGGCATCTTGATAGTGAATTGGAAGTATAACTCAGTTGAGAACTAAAGAACATAACAGAATCGGTGAATATAATCTAAATTAGATGAAGAATTTGTTTACTAAAATTGTCAAATTGTTTTCTTCATAATGATAGTGCGTGCTATAAATGAAAGTATGTTCTACACATTCGGAGAAGAATGTCCCATGAATATTAACTAATGCAGTGCTACCTGTCCTCTGATGTAACTGTTCTCTATTATATGTTTCAAGTCACTTGCTGTTTCCACATACTAAGAGCCAGGGATGACTGAAGTGTAGTGCCGTACTTCTGTTTTGTATGCAAGAGAGTGTATCCCACATCGTGTCGTGTGCTGTAATGTAAACATGATTTGTACATCCTGACACTTTCTCTCAGCAGCTTTCACTCCTTCACTTCGAGTACGTCCTTTGTATTGTTCTCTGTACTGCCAGACAGTGTTGTTCATAATGGCAGAGACTGTTCAAAGCGGAAGGATTATATAGACTTCATTATCCCCTTCAGCACAAGAGGTCTGTCTTATGTTGAATAAAATCGTCTAGAGGTAGCAAGAAAAAAAAATGTCATCATAGTGAAGTGGTTAAAAGGGCGTTTTATTATGATTAATATGTACTGTGCAATTATTAGCCCAGCCAAAAAAAAAAAAAAAAAAAAAAAAAAGTAAAACCTATGGGCGAGAAGTGTAGTCAGTTGTGTAACGTGCTCTGTGTTTGACTTTGCTCCACTGACCTCACAACTTGACACCTCTGTCCTGCACGTCACCCACCTCAGTGTGGCACCTGATGGCACCCACCACACTTGGCAAGAAACACTTACTTGCCATGGTTCTTCTTCATCATCGCTTCCCGCAACTAGATAGAGCTTTCAGTCATTTGGAAATCTACCAGAGAAATCCAGTATGGAAGACGATAAATGTGCACTTGTATATTCAGCACTTTCAGTGCTGCCAGTTCTCACAAGTGCACATTCTATGTGTTTATCACAATCCTGCCATATACTCCTATGTAATATATTACCATTGCAGAACTCACAGTCTTCATATTTTTTTTATATATTTGTAATGTAATAAGTAGTATTGTAGTGCCACTCTATAAGCTACATAGTTTTCCTGTACTACCATGCACTAACTTTATGGAATTTCGAACATTAGTAAGTTAGGCTTCTATTGAAATGTGACTATGATAGCGTAAACAGTACACTGATGTTTTATGTATGGATTATGCACAAACATTTCCAATGTGATCCATTACATTACTCTACTCTGTTGTACCTGAAATTTATGTGCACTTCTCACCATATGCTTAATGCATAGATCAAAATACCGGAGGATGAGGAATGGGATTGGGATATGGAGGATGAGGAATGGTGGGAGGAGGAGGAGGAGGACACTATCTATGTGATGAGTCTCACTACTGACCGGGCCGCCCTCTAGGCACGCTCGCCCATGCACCCCACTCTTTGTATTAACTTAGTTGTTCATGTACAGCCGAAGAAACACTTTTTGGTATTGGAATTCCTACCTCAATCAGTTTTCATAAAGAATAACATCATATTACACCGTATCCTGACGTTGTCGTGATATCTCTCTCTCTCTTTTTTTTATATACAGCACAGTAGGAATTCCTTAACTTTGTTTCGGCTGTACCCCCATCCGGTATCATATTGTCACTGCACCTTGCACAATACCGCGCGTGCACTAAGCCATCGCTGTATCATCGTGACTTTACTGGGACTGCAGCACCACGTTCAGGACCGCTTCTCACCCAGTGCTGATGTAATGACACCACTCCTTTTAGGGACAAGATCCAGCTTTCTCCTTAATTCAGCAGTGGCCAGCCTCTTTTATCTTACTCTTCGATTTGTCAGATTTTTTCTTCCCTTCTTCTTTTTTTGTATCCGCCATCCTAAAAACGTTTTATATTTTGGCACGTAACGATCACAGTTCCTTAAATACATAGTAAGAAAATCACCAAGGTTGTCTGGATATTCAGCTCCAGCAGCGCACACATAATGATCAGACATTACCTCCCTTGCCATACTCAGAGAAACTGGTATCAGTACACGCTGTGTAAATTATAATGCTTGCTCAGTTCACCAATTCCGTGTATTTTGCGCATTGTATAACTTGGTAACATGCGCAGTCGTAAAAATTAAGATATATGTAGGACATCTGCGAGTATACCACGCTGTTCCTAATCATGATGTGAATGCTGACATAATTCCAATGGCCCATTTGTAATAATTCAAGCTTTCGCTTCTCCTGTCTCACTATAAAACGCAGATGCCTTCAAGGCCCTAGACCGCCGTGTAATTAGTTCTTCCCACTCCATCACTTCAGCTGTTTTCCCTCTCACTATCATCCATCTCGCCGGTTTTCTCCACATTTATTGATTTATGAAGATAACTAACTGTATTCGTACACTTCGTGTTGTACTGTGACCATTAAACACTGAGTATAAAACTGCCTCCCACCTAGATCCTACAAGCACAATATTCTGCATTTTACCGTCATATCTTAAGTCACTGTATCAGTTTAACAAGTGTCCACCTCTTACACCAATATCCATATAAAAATGCACTACCAAAACAGTATTATTAGCAGCAGCAGCAGCACTTTCTTCTTCACCTGGATGTCTGACAAGATTTAAAGGTGCACGTCACAAAATTGTGTAGATGCGTGTTGGTGCCTTGTGAGCACGTCCACACAGCACTGAACTGTGGTGGACATTGGAGGCTTTTTCCTTCCCAGACTTCTGACGTATCCGGTTTTCTCGTGTGTATGTGTTCTTTTTAACTCTTGGTCGACGTGTAGGGAAGTGTACTGTATGCCGCGGCGGAGGTATTATCGGCAACAGAAGTCCTGTCCTTTCTCCTGGTTTTGTCTCCACTGACTTTGAAAATTAGTGAATGCGAAGCAGACGGCATTGATGACAATGATTTGAAGCCATAGTTCACTAGCAATGTTAGTTGTTGCTTATTTATGAGGCTGAGCATCAGAATTCATGGAGAGGGAAGCAGGAGAGGCGATAAGACACTTGTAGCCGTAGCAGAGGATGTGTTTATCAATATGACCGCCTTACGACGTTCATGTTAAGGCGGTGCATTATGTCGCCCTCCACTGCCGCCACAGAGCCACTCACGACAGGCTTCTCAGTCCTCCACAGGTGAACGCGGAGGTTACGGTAGGACAGCCCTCCGTCCCTCTCCTCTCCCAGCCGAACAATGCCCGGTATATTTTTCCCTCAGTACATTTGACACCTTTTTGCACACACAGTTTTTTTCTACTTTGAAGTTCTTATCATTTAGTGTATATAGAGGCCATCACAGCACCCTGGTGACTTAACCCTTTGCCTGCGGCGAGTTTTCGTAAGCTAGAATAAGATAGGAATTCAGTATTCTTGGCCATAACTTTAATTTTGATATTTTTACTGTATACTTTTGGTGTCTTACGTTTTGCTGACCATGATAAAGTTATCTTACGTTTGCAGAAATACAATACATAATAGGTTCTTCTCAGCCAAAGGGTTAAGCACACCAAGCACGGCACTGTTGTCGCATGTTAGCAAGGGGCACGTACAGTTTAGATACATCTCATTTTTTTTATTATTATTATTGCCATTTAACGATACGTTGCGTTAACGTGTGTGTATACGCACGGGAACATCAGTACGCTTCTTTTGTTCTAAGTTCTGCTGCGTAAGGAAATTATACAAAGCTCCACACAAAACAACCAGGGTCGCTCTCCCCTGGTTCGCCAACTACACCACTTGTAAGCCAGTGTGTGCACTACCATTACCAGCCAAAGTGTTTTATGTATCGCTGTCCGTAGCACGTGGCCTAGCAAGACAAACTATAAATCGCGTGCATTTTATGTTACAGCTCTGCACGACACGTTATGTGCACAATCTGCTTCTGTAAGCAGTTCAGCAATAACAGTTATCACCTTCGTGAAGCTATTATTATATAGCAGTAAATGTTCCTTTCGTTCAAGTTCCTAGTCTTAATTATAGGTACAATATTAGTATTTAGGTTTGCAACGATTCTTATCTTTATATTTATATTTTCTTGGAAGGATTATCATTTGGTCTGTGACTTATCTCGTTGCCGCTATTCACCTTCAAAGTACTGGAGAATTTGTCACAGTTTTCAACTCTAATAAAAAAAAAAAATAGTTACATTTCTTTACATGGAGAAATGCTCAGATATAACTCAATTACGGCCGATTCCCTGCCATAACTCACATTTGTTTTTGCAGGAAGAACAAGGAAATTAGAAAATTTCCATGGTTCTCTTTTTATTGATAAATCAATTACGAGCGGAAAATCATGATTGCTGCAGTATTCTTTGTTATTCTTGGGAGGACAAGAAAAGAGAACATAAACTTACGAATCTCGTTCATCCTGCAAATCGGTTGTGAGTTACGAGAGAGAATTCATTGTTCAGGTAGGCAAGTTGCAGCCACCAATATACTAACCAGTGTGTCACGGTCAGATCGAGGAGAACACCCGGCAGCTGGAGCGCCTAAGCCAGCTGATGGAACAGGAGGCTGGCACAAGGAGCGACTCACCTTACACAGTGGCGTCGACGGAGTGCACGATATCCCGCGACCGGCCCTCCGTCACTCGCCGCTCAGCCGCTGCAGAGAAATGGAAGATGGGCGCCAAGAAGGCCTTGCTCGAATGGGTGCGCCAGACCATAACAACGTGAGTATAACGTAGGATTCTGTTATGCAAAATTATAGCTCATTTAAAGGAAGAAAAAGTTAATCAAGCCATATTATGCAACGTATATTTTAGTCGTATGTACGGTACATTTCAGAGTTCTTTTGTGATCGTGATTATATGAAGTCGTCCACTTGAATGTTTTGTGACTTTGTATATTTGGATGATTATGTTTTATATGCAGTAAGTTGTTGAGATGAAGCTAAAGAGCAAAACGTTTCAAAGATTCTTCTGTAATGCTGAGTGCAGTATATCATGGTTCAGCATGTGCAGTTACTTTAGGCGTTCAGTGACTTAATAGAGGTACTTTTATTATGTAACTATTTAGTGTGGTAAGTACAAATAACAAAGAATTCCTCAAGTCTTCAAGCTGCAACAGTTTTGCAAACATGCCCAGTTTCTTATAACCATTAACCCCTTCTACCCGCCAGTCTTGGCAGGTCGTGGCGACCTTCAGCCACTCATTTGATATAGTACTGCCTACATCTTCGTTAGGTGACTCAACACTGAGTGCCTAATGGTTTCTTGTAACCCAGAAAACCATTTACAACTCTTGATGGTAACCATATCGCCTAGCCAGATAACAGGATGATGTGTAACCTACTGTGGTGCCCCTGTTAAGTGGCTGGAGAGAGGCAAATGCGGCGTCCATGCACGAACCAAACCTCCACACTCTTCACCTCGCCTCGCTGCGACGGGGTACCGGTTCGCTGTATGGGACGGTCCTGCGGGGGCGGTTGCTTGCCTGAGATTGATGGGTCTGCTTAGCGAGACAGACGGGGATTACTGTTCTACTGTTACCCGCTGACGCATTTGCAAGTTTTATGCTTGATTTCAATGGACGATATAATCGGCTTAAAGGCTTATCATACTAAAAGGGTTAACAAGGGTTTACACACACACACACACACACACACACACACATATATATATATATATATATATATATATATATATATATATATATATATATATATACAGTATTATGTGTGTATATACAACCTTTGTAGTTTGATTTTTCTCTTAAGTTGAACAGCATCGTCTGGAGACAGCAAAATTGAGATATATATTACGTCATCGGATTTAACGGATATAAAATCTACACTGTATGTTTGAATAATACAGATATCTTGGGTTCTCGGTTCTTCATGTTCTCATCCTCCCCTTCCTTCTCCCCAGTACTGAAAAACTGCTCACCTGGACACCACGTTCTCCACAACATGTATAATAACAGGACGTTAAAATTCCCCTTTCTCTTTAACCCATCCTGCCTTATAAGTAGAAACTCCTCCCCTCCTCGTTACAAGCAAGAACAGTTACTAGTCCCCAGTGCGTGATTACCCACTTTCGTATATTGATTAGCTTTCCCAGGCAGTTAACTCACAAAGGAACACCCTTGTATAGAAACATATGTTGAACAACAGACGCAACTTGTGTAACTTGTACTGTAATTCCAGTTTGTACTATGAACGATAATATGAACCTGTAATGTAAGCCAACGGTGCGTAGTTGTAAGGGATCATATGCTGCTGATGTGAGAGGCTACTTCAGGGGTTCAACTCTGAATAATTTTGTACGAGTACTCGTATAATAGAATTCTCTCTCTCTCTCTCTCTCTCTCTCTCTCTCTCTCTCTCTCTCTCTCTCTCTCTCTCTCTCTCTCTCTCTCACACACACACACACACACACACACACACACACACACACACACACATATACCCCAAGCACACATACACGAACATACATACATACATACACACATCGCAAAAAAACACACATGACATCGCGCACACGCAAACCTACATGGACACTCTCTCGCGCGCACATTACATCCGTCGATTTGTCTTGTCCACGGTTAATACAAATATAAGGACATACTTGCACCTGTGACACATGATCTAATTATGATAAGGCTCTTGTAAGCAGGAAGGCAAGAAATGGGGCTTTCAATCTTCTTTTTTAACCTACACTATAGCCTACTGATCAATTCACTCTCACCGGCCATTTATTCATTAACCTTCATGTCATGTAGAGCTGGAGGGTGACTGCCTCAGATGCGCGGTCAAGTACTCATGCCATCAGCACATTTTTTCCATCAAATTTACTCTTAGACCTGTTTCATCACCTCATGCACGCACTGTAGTCATGTGGTGCAATGGTTATATTATCCGAGTACTTTCCTCTACCCTTTGATGAATGTATTTCCTTTCACTGCCTATTGATGACTCGATTGACTCTCCGTATCCCACATGCAGTTAGAATCCTTACAATATAAATCCGTGCATGAACGTAAATTTCAGTGCTTAAAACCCTTGCAACCGATCAAACTATCCTGGTATATTCCAAAGTTATGTATCAGTGGCATACACCTTCTAGAACAAATTAAATACAATAAACCTACTGCCAACACTTATTTCAGCACAGATATTACAACGCGCTTTTGGGAGAAAGGAGAATTTCCAGAAAACAACGAAAGACCAGCGATATTATTTTCTGCCACGCCAGTTGCCATGTAATAACTATTGCAGTTAGTTAAAATGAACTGGCTACAGACGTATCTTGTGTACAGGGCGAGGTGGAACAGGGTATAATAGCCAGACAAAGTCAGAATATGAGATACAGTTGTTAACGCATTAAGTTCCGGGAGGGAGGGGGGGAGGGTTAGTGGGTAGAGTTGAACTGCAGGACGAACATGCGTAAATGTTAAATATCACTAACTCAAATGTAATTTATGTTTTCTAAGCTCGTATCAATTTCTGTTGCACAGCAGTTAACGTGTGGGGGCCCCAAACATTCGGGGCCCCTATGCACTAGCCTACTGTGCCTGTTGGGTAATCCGTCACAGGTATGGAGGGTGATACAACACTGTGGTGAAGAGAGACGCTTGGGATTCAGTAGTTGGAGAGGAGTTGCTAAGGTGGAAGCTTTTGATTCCACTCAACGTTCCCCCCACCAGCTCTCTCCCATCATCAAATTCCATTCAGTCCCCTTGACTGGTGAGCCTCTCTTCCCTCAACCCCCCCCCCCCGTCTCCCACACACACACACACACACACACACACACCTGAGAGCTGTCTTTCACACGGATGAATAACACCCTAGTACGATCTTCAAAAGAGTAGGTTAAAAAAAAAAAAAAAAAAATCAAACTACAATACCCGAGCCAGCGAACCGATCTAGAACTTGAATATTTGTCTTTGTCACTTTGACCATCGAGAGATTATTCAGTCGGATTACTTTATTATTCATAGCCCTTTATCCTTGTACTAAATTTGGTTCAGATCAGATCAAAACTGCTTAGGTTGACTTGCTCAGAGATCTTGACCATTGACCTTTTCATGTGACCTTGACCTTTGACTGATTGTTTGCAAAATCAGATCTGTTTATCCATGTTTTAACTAGAACTGTACCTCAAAGCTTATTTTCCATCGGAAAAATGTGGTTCGCAAAATCAAATCTGTTTATCCATGTTCTAACTAGAACTCTTCCTCAAAGCTTATTTTCCATCGGAAAAATGTGCAAATTGACCTTGCCAAATGACCTTAACCTTTGACTAATTGTTCTAAAATAATAGGTCAACCTATCCAACTTATCCATCTTGTTTGATCCAGATCAGATCAAAACTGTTTTAATGATTTTATTCATACACAGACACTTGGGTCGGCCTTTGACTTTGCCTTCTTACATAGACCCTTCCATAACGGTTCCCAAAACTGAATCCCATCGTTCTTGCCCTTCCACCAGTTTTACTTCAAATCAGATCAAAACTGAGTTGACCTTGCCCTGTAATCTTGGCCTTTGACCTCTCCCTGTGATTTTGTGACTTTGACTTTAAACTGGTTGTTCTCAAAATCAAATACTTTTATTCATGCCTTATCTTTAACTGTTCCGTAAAGTTTGGTCTAACTCTGATAAAAACTTTTAAGCTGGCCTTGATCTTGACCTGTTGCCAAAAAATAAGAAAGCCTACTCCTTGGCTGACCTGGAACACTCTCACCAAGTTTGGTTAAAATAGGATCAAAACTGTTTGAGATATTTTAACAAGCACATGAGACCTTGACCTTTGACTGATTGTTCTCAAAACTGAATCCCTTCATTCTTGCCTTACCAACAGCTCATCTTTCAAGTTTGGTCTCATTGAAGTTGATTTTGCCCATAGCACATTGTACCTACCACTGTGACCATGACCTGTTGTTCTTAATAACAATAAGTTTCCCAGTGGGCTCTCCCACTGCCCTTCCACAAAGTTTTTTTAAAATCTGTAAAAGACCTAATAATTTTGCTCACACACACACACACACACACACACTTATGTGCATGCATGCACTGCTCAGAAAACAACACCCATCCGAGCTCTGTGGGCACGAGTAAAAAAAAAAAAAAAAAAAAAAAAGATAGGTTCACTACACCCAACCTTATGATTATTTGACAAGAAAAAACAGTAAAGTAAACTTTTCATGACAACCTAAAGCGCACGCACACACACACACACACACACACACACACACACACACACACACACACAAAACCATAGATGAGCTAACAGTTGAAGTGGGTACACTTAGGAGGAAAATTAGTGAAATGGCAAGTACAGTAGTCAACCATTAGAGTATTATGGAAGAGTTCAAAAATGATACAGAGACAATTAGGCAAGTAAGCAGTCTGATAGATCAGAGCAGTGATATTGAGGAGAAGATAACACAGGTGAATGAAGCTGTGCAAAGCTACAAAAATGATGTGGAAACCACTTATGCTGAAATGGTGAAAGTAAAGAAAGACTTGGAAACAAGGGTGGAAGAAAACAGCATTAAAAGGGAAGTGAAAAGAATAATCCAAAACAATCGTAAGTTAGAGATTCAATAGATATTAACAAATCTATAGTAATCACTGGCATAGAAGAGGAAGAAGTAAAAAACAAGTTCTCAAGAGACAAAAAGGAGATGGCAAATGTAATGGGCATATTAAAAGATGTACTGTATCAGAGGAAATCTGTAGTAAAGACATATAGGAACACAAAAAGTTAGGGAAATACGAGAAAAGCAAGTCAAGATCCCTAAAGGTAATCTTCCTGAGTGTAAACACCGTGGAGGAGATACTAAAAAATGCAAAGAATCTTATGGAAAAAGAGGAGTTCAAAAATGTATGGATAAAAAGATGCTTAACACAAGAGGAACTGGAATTACTGAAAGAGAAGAGGGAGGAAGCAAAAACAAAAAATGAGGGAAGATCAGAGGAGAAGAATACATTTTTTTACAAAGTAATTGGATTGCAGGTACGAAAGTGGTACATAAACAGGAGGGAATAAAAAGGAGGAAGGTAGTAGAACCAAATAATGACAAGTATATAAATAAGATGATTAAGTTGATGTACTCAAATGCGGATGGAATGGTATCTAAATTATTATAGATGAATGATTATGTCAGAAAAAATGAACCACATATAATATGCCTAACTGAACAAAATTAACACCAAGGATATCGAATGACATCCTAAACTCAGGGGAATATAATATATGAAGAGATAGGAACTTAAAAAAAGGAGGAGGAATTATATTAACTAAGAAAAATCTAAAAGTCAAAGAAATAGAATTAGATATACCCTCACAAGTAGAACTGATTGCAGTAGAGATAAATACATCTGAAGGGAAAGTAATTGTAGCCAATTTGTACATGCCACCCAGATCAAACACATGGGAAAGAGACGAATATGAGGACCTGGCGGAGAATACAATTCAGAGTTTAAGAGCATTACTACATAAAATGGAAGAGAAATAAAAAGGAATTATACTAACTGGAGGTTTTAATACAAATATAAATTGGAATACTGTAGCTATAATAAGCCAAGAAACCTGTTGGGACCAAAAGCTCCTGGATCTTGTGCAAGAGTTTTTCCTAACGCAACATGTAAGGGAAAGCACCAGAAAAAGAGGACTCGATGTGCCCTCAATTCTAGATCTCCTATTTACTAGGCAAGAAAACGATATTGACAATTTAATATATCACCCTCCATTCAGCAAAGGCGACCATGCAGTACTAAATTGCAATTTCAGGATTGCATATGACATAGATAACAGCAATGAAAGTTACAAAAAGAGCCTAAACTATAAAAAGGGAAAGTTTCATGACCTAATGAAGTACTTCTTAGAAATTGCTTGGGAAATGGAGCTTAGAGGACAAGAATGAAAAATTCTGTGAACTTTATGAAATAGGAGTCCAGAAGTACATCCCACAGCACAAAGAAGCAGAAAAGAAAAT
The DNA here is from genome assembly GCF_032717465.1 of Coenobita brevimanus. Taxonomy (NCBI): domain Eukaryota; kingdom Metazoa; phylum Arthropoda; class Malacostraca; order Decapoda; family Coenobitidae; genus Coenobita; species Coenobita brevimanus. The sequence goes on from NC_136966.1 coordinate 48,869,230, forward strand.
AAAGAAATGGTTCAATACAGAATGTAAAAAATCAAAAGAAAAAAGAGATTTGTTGTGGAATACATACAGAAGACACAATAGTGAAAAGGCATATACCGGTAATAATTACAAGCAGGCAAGAAATGATTATACAAGAATAGGGAGGGAAGCCCAAAAACAGTTTGAGGAGGATATCATAAATCAAAGTATTGATCAACCAAAACTATTTTACAGCTACATCAGAAGCAGAACCAAAGTAAAAGATAAAATACAATCCATTATGGACAATGGAATCACCTATACACAAGAGAAGGATATTTGTTAAGCACTAAACAGAATTTCCAATCAGTTTTTACAGAGGAAAAAAATTTTGAGAGGGATTATGTGGAACATGCATGCCCACACATACTACCAGATATACAATCATCAGAAAAAGAAATACAGGAGGAGCTTAGTAAATTAGACAAAGGGAAAGCAAATGGTCCTGATGAAATTTCATGTTGGGTGCTATGTGAATGTGCAAAGGAGTCAAGTAAACCATTATTTTTAATTTTCAAGAAATCCTTGAGTCAAGGTAAACTACCTGATATGTGGAAGAAAGCAAGCATTGTTCCCTTATTCAAGAAAGGGAATAGACAAAATCCACTTAACTACTGACCAGTATCACTAACCAGTGTTGTAAGCAAGGTATTAGAAAAGCTTATAAGAAAAGCTTGGGTAAATCACCTAGAAGAACACAGTATGATAACAGAAAGACAGTTTCGTTTCAGAAAAGGAAAATTATGTGTTACTAATCTGTTGAGCTATTATGACAGAGTAACAGACACATTACAGGAAAGAGAAGGATGGGTGGACAGTATCTATTTAGATTTCAAGAAAGCATTTGACACAGTACCACACCAAAGACTTTTATGGGAACTGTACCATTAAGGAGGAATTCGAGGCAAACTGTATTGTTGGATGCAAGATTTTCTCATGAAAAGAAAAATGAGAACAGTACTAAGGGGAAATTACTCATCATGGAAAGAAGTGACTAGTGGAGTACCACAGGGCTCAGTGCTGGCACCAATCATGTTTTTAGTGTATATAAATGATATAGACAGTAACACGGGAAATGAAAGCTATCTAAATATGTTTGCAGATGATGCAAAAATACAAAGGAGAATTACTAACACAGACTCTTGTAAAGAGCTACAAGAAGAATTAAATAAACTTCATGAATGGAGTATTACATGGCAAATGGAATTCAGTGTGGACAAGTGTCATGTAATCAAGTTTGGCAAAAGTGGAAAAAGACCTGATTGGGATTATACATTAGGAAATAAAAACCTACACACATCAGAAAGAGAGAAGGACCTAGGTGTGATTGGTCAATAACAGACTATCTCCGGCCAACCACATCAGTGAGAAGGAACGGAACATGTATACACTGCTTGCCGATATGAGAATAGCGTTTACATGCTTAGAAAGATAATAACATCATTCATCAAACCATCCTTGGAGTGTGCATCAGTAGTCTGGAGTCCTCATCTCAAAAAACACATAGACAAGATTGAAAAAGTTCAAAGGACCCTTACAAGATGGGTACCAAGCTTAAGGGATCTGAGCTACAAAGAAAGACTAAATAAACTGAATCTACCAACACTACAGGAGAGAAGGAAAAGAGGTGACATGATTATGCTATATAAATGCATTTCAGGGAAGGAGAAAATAGACATAAATGATTACTTAACATATGGGGAAGCATCAGCAAGAGGACACTGCAAAAAATGGCATAAAAAGAGAGGTGATACAGACGTAAGGAAATTTCGTTTCCCAAATAGAGCAATTGATCAGTGGAATGCACTACCGAATGAAATAGTGTGTGTCAAAACGATTCACAAATTTAAGGATATGTACGATAAATATGGTTTAAGACACGGGACAGTACGAGCTTGACTCATTCCTGTAAAGATACAGTTACAGTAGGTAAGAACAATAAGGTAAGAACACACACAAATGAGGACAGTAATAAAGGATAGGATGTCTGGATGGAGGGAAGTAACAAGTGGAGTCCCACAGGGGTCGCTGTTGGCACCAGTAATGTTCCTTATTTACGTAAATGATATGGTAGATAGAGTGAACAGTTATGCTAGTCTGCTTGCTGATGAAGCAAAGATCATGAGGAAGGTGGAGGTTGAGGAGGACTCCAAAATTCGGCAGGAGGATCTGGATAGGATACACGATTGGAGCCGGATGTGGGAAATTAAATTCAACTAAAAGAAATGTAAAATATTGGAAATGGGTAAAAGTACCAAGAGGCCATCACTGAATTATTTGATGGGTACTGAACCAACTACAAAAGCGAGAGAAAAGAAAGATTTGGGAGTGCTGGTCCAGGATAGTTTTCACCTGAAAAACATATTAACAAGACAGTTAGAGAGATGTATAAACTCTTGACTAACATAAGAGTAGCATTTCATTATATGGATGAGGAGATAATGAAAAAATTGACAGCAGCCATGATCTGCCCAAGGTTAGAATATGCAGCAGTAGTGTGGTCCCAACACAAAAAGAAAGATAAAAACAAGACTGAGAGAATACAAAGAACAGCAACCAAGATGGTCCCCAGTCTGGCAGATCTGTCATACAGAGAGAGGCTGGAAAAGCTGGATTTGCCTTCCTTAGTGGAAAGAAGAAAGAGGGGCGACATGATTGCAGTGTTCAGGACCATGATGGGAGTAGATAAAACTGACAGAGAAGATCTGTTTGTATGGGATAGGAGAGTAATAAGAGGACACGGAATGAAATTGAAGAAGGATATCAAGATATATAGTTTTCCATATAGATGTATAGACCTATGGAATAACCCGGACAAAGAGATCGTCCAGTCTAAAAACATAAACGAGTTTAAAGCTATATTTGACTTATTGAGAAACAGAGACAGAACCCCATTAGCGTAGCTCATTTCCTGTATATCACAATTAGGTAAATACAATTAGGTAAACACACACACACACACACACACAAGCATTGTGGGTACTGGGAGATAATAAAGCAGAGAGCTTTCGATAAGAGAATGTTTAGTGTGGCTAGCTACACAGCTGCTTGCTTGTTAGCTCCACGATTTGAATTGTGGTGCAGGCAGCTGGCAACACGTGACTCAGATTGCTCAGGTATCTCTCCACCTTTCATGGCTAGGTTGATAAATTGAGCTCTTAGGAAACAATCAGAGGATATACATCTGCCAACACCATTATTTTAAAATATTCCTCATGTACTAGATGAATACTTTTACCAGCCCACATAGTTAAATTTTACAGTCTTTGTCAGCCCTGTTAAGTACCTCTGCCAACTCCAATAAAATTTATGATTTATTCCAACATCCATGAGTCCATATTATAATTACAAATCATAATAGATAAATAGATAAATAGATAGATAGAGAGACAGATAGAAGCAGGAAGTCAGATGATGAGAAGGTATTGTGTCTGCAAGAATTGAGCAATGCTAAACATGCTTACACACTCTTAACTCAAGGAATGCTTTATAGGCACACGACAGCGCCTCGTGACCATACACACACATACACAGAGGCTTCTAGAACTTTCCAACCACAGTGTAACACACGTGACATGACCCCTGCTACACCAGAATTTAGGAAGCAGAGAGGGAGAAGGAAGCTAGCCATAGAACAGGCAGGTAGTAGGGAGAAGGGCTTAGCAACTTGGAAGAGAGAGAGAGAGAGAGAGAGCGAGACAGGGAGGTAGCTAGCGGGACTCTACTTATACTTCACTCTTGTGTGAGAGACTTTGTTAATATTCCAAGACAAATAAAAATAGTCCCATACTATTCTTTACCTCTCCTGTCATTGCATGACAAATGGGAACCAAGATTATCTACTTACAAACAACTCAGGTATAACAACCGCTCGTCCACAAGTTCAATATATATATATATATATATATATATATAACTTCTCTACAAGTAAATACAAAGCCCTTTATTGTGACATTTGGTAGCAGCGAACGTATACGAACCTGGTCTACGAATCAACAGTGAATTCCTACAAAATATCAAGATTGAAAACAAAAAAAATACCTCTCACAACCAACAACTCACAACCAGCTCCTGACAGTATTCTCTCCAACCCCCCCTCCATCTCCCCAATCATCACGCTGATTTAGAGGTGAAGAGGTCACAGGACGCCTTGCAACTAGTTTAACAATATATTGATACAAACAATCTTTCAATTTCTATGACGAACCAACGAACTACAACCATCTACAATCAACTACAAGTAACAACTCCACGAGTTGTCTGTATAATCTTCTACATACACCTACAAGTAGCGGCAGTCTTCATCCCACAACGAGTACTTCATCCCACAACGAGTAAATCACAAGAGAAAAGGACCTAGAATACATCAAGAAAGAAAAAACAAAACAAACAAACGAAGAGTGAGACAACTCACAACCACCAGACCTCACCCTCCTCTCTCTGCTACATCCACCCAACCTCCACCGTTGACGCAGGAGTCAAGAGGTCAAGACGACGAAGCAAACACCAAGTCCATATTCACAACCCATCTTACTCACTCATCTTCACTCAAGTTACTCATCACTACTCATTTACTCACCACAGCCACCAGTGTGGGAAGTCGACGTCACCATACGTGTGCTGAAACAATCCCAAGCCGTGTGTCTGACGCCCCACAACACGTCAATTAACCTGTGAAGAACAACGCTATCACCACGTGCAACACCACTCACACAATTTCCACCACGGTAAAAATTAGCGAGTTACATAGTTACTTCATCTATACGATACACAGTGACAGACAACACATTTTTCACAAACATATAAAACGTGCTGTATAGTTACAACTTAAATACATATACCTACTTCAGTTATATTCATAATTCAATCATTAAATACTTGCACCAACAATAAATATTCTACACTGTATATATTCATTCATTTATTATAGCATTTATTTACTACCAACGAGTGTTACCATTTATACCTACATAAAATACGTGTTTCATACATACAGCTATACATTATTACATCTACAAAGTAATAAAGAAAATGTACCATCACAGTTACTCAGTGAGCGATTAAAAGAACTGTATTAAAAATTTATTAATTAAAGCTACCTTGTGGAAACAGATAAATTAAGTTACAAGGAAAACCAGGAAAGAAAAAAAAAAATGGCCAACACAAATGACGTTAGCAAGAATGAACATCTTCAACACAATCGTGAAGACAAAGATTTCCACAGTGCTGACACATATATTGCCCACGTTAGGTACAAGTGAACAACAAGTCAGTGTATATAGTTAATACTGTATATAGTGTATATATATTTCTTTATATAAAATAACAAAATATGGGACTATATAATATCATTTTCAGTAATATCTGTGCAATATAAACCAAACCTTAAAAAAGGATCCCAAGGAAATTAGCCAGCAGTTATGCAACCATGAACAACACAGAAAAAGCGTAGACAAACGAAGAAAAACAAACTATAGAAAATACATACAAAAAACAAAACAAAAAGAAAGAAAGAATGAAAGAAAAAGAAATAGAGTAAGATCACATAACAAACAAATGAAAATAAGTGTAAGTGTTACTACAAATGCCAAAATACCACATAAACTACAAACAAAAAAGCAAATTATTGTCTCCACAAGCTAGTGGCATGGCACATCATATCATCGACCGCAGCATGACCGGATCCAGATGCGGAACCATCTCAGAATTAATTCTTCCTTTAGCCACTGCCCACTTATTCACAATTTCACTGAAATCCAATAAACACTTTTTGAGACATTTTGTACACAGACACAAGTGAAGACATAACCACAGATCTCATTGGCAAAGGTAATTAACTAATTTACCTATGTTAATGGCTGATACATCTGCCTGTTCCATGTTCAGAACCATCTCATATAAGTTAGGTTTCATGACAAGAAGTAAAAAATATACCTAATCATCATATGGTGCAGTAACAGGATTATTGGAAAAAAAAAAAAAAAAAAAAAAAATGTATCAAATTGTTGTGTTACATTTTAGATCCATGGCTTTTCTTACACTGCTCTAGGTAATAGATTATTGCATTTCATCAATGAATGATGTTGGAAATGATGGTAGTAATGGTGAAAAGCAGCAGTGATATAGATGATGATGACTGAGATAGAGCTTGTAATAATGACAATGATGATACTGTACCCTGACAATAATGATGGTTATGAAAAACACAGTACCTTTATATCAGTGGGCAGGAGAAAGAGAGAGAGAGAGAGAGATGACTGAGATAGAGCTTGTAATAATGACAATGATGGTACTGTACCCTGACAATAATGATGGTTATGAAAAACACAGTACCTTTATATCAGTGGGCAGGAGAAAGAGAGAGAGAGAGAGAGAGAGAACTGTAAGATGTTTTTTCCATTCCCAGTAACTACAACAGTAGATATGTAATTAAATCATAACTGGCAGATATTCACATTTAATGGGTTAAAGAGGGAGGGGGGATGATTTTGAGGTAGCAACAGTGTAGGTAACAAGAACAGAAGACTGATCGCTATTGGTATTGATCTTGAGAACAGACAGAACAGTATAATAAGGTTGGTTACATTGCCAGTAGTTATACGAGTGGGAAAATGATCACTAGTCATTACAAGGTTGTTTAGTCTGTATATGGATAGGGTTATAAAAGAGATACAAGTATGGCAGTGGATGTTGGAGTGGCCCTAATGAAAGAGAGCATCTGTTTGGAAACTCCCTGCACTGTTGTTTGCAGATAATAATGTGTTGTTAAGTGAAGATGAAGGGGAGCTGCCAGGCTTGGTGGATGAGTTTGGGAACGTGTGTAATAAACGGAATCTAAAGGTGAATGTAGGGAAGAGTAAAGTTATGGTCTTCGAGAGAAGTGAAGTCAGTGAATGTACAGTGAGGTTGGATGAGGAGGAAATGGAAAATGTGAGTGCATTTAAGTACTTGGGTAGTGTGATGAGTAAGAATGGAAGTTTGGAGGGTGCAATGCTTGAAAGGGTACAACAAGAAAGAAAGGTTGCTGGTTCCTTGAAAGCAGTGATAATAAACAGGGAATGGAGCATGGAAGTGAAAAAGTTACTGCATGACAGTATTGTGATACCAACTCTAATGTATGGAAGTGAAGCTTAGACTTTGTTGGAGGGATAGAAGTCAAGAGTGAGAGCAGTGGAAATGCGTTATTTGAGAGGAGCCTGTGGAATCAGATTGAAAGACAGACTGACAAATGAGGAAATGAAGAAGCGTTGTGGTGTGGATGTGGATGTGATAGGAATTGTTAATAGAAACACATAGAGATGGTTTGGCCATGTGGAGAGGATGGAGAGTGAGGGACTAGTGAGGAGAGTGTATGTGAGTGAGGTGGAAGGGGTAGAGGGAGGGGGAGACCGAGGATGAGATGGAGGGATGGAATGGAGAGGTATATGAGAGAAATGGGTGTGAGCTGGGAGCAGGGCAGTGAAATGGTGGTGGACAGAGCGACATGGAGGCCATTTGTTTGTGGCCACCCCTTATGGGATTAAAGCGTCTAACAATAGATAGATAGAGAGATACAGACAGATTTTCACATTTGGGGGAGAAAGAGAGAGAGAGAGAGAGAGAGAATTGAGGGTAGTATCTGTACCAAAAAATATTCATTATTGGTACTAATTTAACAAATAATACTGTATTGGAAAATGTTGATGGATGTATTGGCAGTTGTCACAGCAGTAATTAGTAAGTACAATAGAAGGCCTCGAATCTGACCACCAATAATCCAAATATACCAATACTCCAAATTTTTCAAGACAAAATTTTCCTACATTTTCTGGGCTTTATCTAAGGATTTATCTGGCTTAGATTTGCTCTTTGAGTTGGATGTACCTGCTTGCAACTATTCATCTACAGTTCTATGCATTGTGGTGAGTAGAGCAACAACCCTTATCATTTTGAGTGTTTATTTCATGATCAGATCTTGTACATATTTCTGTTTTTAGAGGTCCCTCCCAGTAGTCCGAAAAACCCTTGGTCCCCTGCCATTCGAATTACAGGACTTTTATTGTAGTTAAGTAGCCTGTCATAAGTAGCAGTTTCTCACATTTTATAAACTGAAATATGGTACTGTACAGGTACAGTACTTTGGTGCACACACACAGACACATATGATTATTAACTGTGCAGATACATGTATATTGTATAATAAAGTAGAAAAGAATGTACTGTCAATTCCAGGTTTTTGCAGATTTGATGTGCGGCCATATAGCATTTCATTTATTTTTTTTCTTTTTTTCTTTTAATGCCCATGACACAAGTCTCCTCTTTCCAGGGAGTCCAGGGTGTTTTTAATCTGTTTAACTCTTACAAAAACTAAACTCATTAGTTTCCCTCTTTCACCCAGTATACATTCAGCCCTCTCCAGCCTTTTAGTTAAAGCATTGTGCCCTAATATTACCAGTTGCTGTAACTTATTGTAAGTTATTAGGCACTGTAGTTTGTATTAAGATGAAAATTTTAAAAATGAATTATATGAGTGTGAGTCTGAAGTAGTTCATGCAGAAACATGAAGGAGAATGACCATGGTAACTTGTTACTTGTTTTGATATTTAAAGGTATTGGTTTGATTTTTTCAGGAAATTTGGAATTATCGTGAATGACTTTGGAGCTAGCTGGCGTGATGGTACTGCATTCCTTGCCCTCATACACTGTATCAACCCTAGATTAGTTAACCTACAGGTGAGAATCTCCTTACCAGCACAGTAGTTTACAGTATCCGTATAAATATACAGTATGGTGCAATCATCTTTGTTTTTCACAGTTTTGACTTTGCCACCTTTGGTTATTCATCAGTGAGTATAGTATATCATGATAAGCCTGTTTTTCACAGTTTTGACTTTGCCACCTTTGGTTATTCATCAGTGAGTACAGTATATCATGATAAACCCATTTTTCATGGTTTTGACTTTACCACTTTTGGTTATTCATCAGTGAGTATATCATCACAAAATACACAAGTTTAAAATGTAATTTGAGATTATTTAACTAAATTTGTGGCTAAATCATCTGAAAATATAGTTTATCCTAGAAATTGTGGCATTGGGAAGGTTGGCTGTGCCCCTGGTGCACAAAAAAAAAAAAAAAAAAAAGTGGCTCTCTGACTTTCTAGAGACCAGTTTGACTCCTTTGATATGTAGCAGAGCATGTTGAAAGGATGGGTTAGACGAATATAAAGACAATATCTCTTTGAGTGGAGTCATTATGTAGTTAAGGTTTAGGGTTATTTGTCGTTTGATTTTTTTTTTTTTTTCTTTTATTCAGAGTATTTAGCATTAAGCAATGTTGGGTCTGGTTAGTACTTGGATGGGTGACCGCCTGGGAACACCAGATGCTGTTGGCATAACGTTCTCCCTACGTGTCAAGTGGGGTTGGTGTAGGATTAGTGCCCCTCCCTGTAAAACAATTAACCCTAAGCCCTTGGCCACCCCATTTGGGATACATGGCGCCTGGCAATGAATGAATGAATATGAAAGGGCATAGTGTTTGGGTATGCCAGTTTTTAGGTCAATGGCTACAATAGTCTAATAAGAACAAGTATTTCAAAATTTTAATCTGGGGAAGGGGGGGGAGGGGAGAATTGGAAAGTATAGCATGCGTAAGGGTGAAGAGATCAGATGGGAAAGTGTCAGAAAAAAAGCTCCAGATGCCATCATGTGATCTATTTCTGGTCAGTAGTCCCCAGTTGTCAGTGCTTTTTTTTTTTTTTTTTTCCAGCATTACTTCTGCAAGGTTGCACTCCTTCATTTAAACATTCTGGAATGAAAAAAGTAGTTTCTAATGTATAGTGATATTTATGACACTACAAAGGGTTTTAAGTCACCTTGTTGTGAGGTTATGGCTGTCAGGAACCTTTTTAGGTGGATTTTCATTATTTGTGGATATTAGCTATTGACAGGATTGTCTATTGCCTAACACCTACAAAAAAATGAGATGTAACTTTGAGGATTTAATTCTAAATCCTGTCTTTTTGGTGTGATTTTTTCTTTAATTCTTCTTGAGTGATACATATAGCTATAGAGTGAAATTGCAATACCAAAGGAATAAAAACATATTCAGTTTGCTGTATGTATGGTCATTATATTGTATATACTGTATATTGAAGTATATTGATTGCCTAATTAATAAAAGTTGTATATTACAGACAATGAACCAAATGTCAAACAAAGCTCGCCTTGAGGCTGCATTCCGCATTGCTGACAAGGGTTTAGGCATTCCAAGTTTGTTGGACTCTGAGGATGTGGATGTTGACAAGCCAGATGAAAAGTCAATCATGACATATGTGGCCTCATTCCTTCACAAGTTCCCAGAGCCTGGCACTACCAGTGTTCCGGTGAGTATGGTAACAGTTATAACCAATCCCATACTGTATTAGCTACCCCCTTACGGGTAATGTAGGACCCACAACTAAGTCAATGTAGTTCAGTACATTTAAGAGTTGATAACCAGCCTACTTCCAGTAGTGATGTTACATGATTAAAAAGCCATCACTAACCTCATTCTGTTCAAATAAGTACTTACCACAGATTACTGTTATCAGTTTATACTAGTATATGTATTATGAATGCAGAGTGAGAGTTTGACAACGAGAGTATAGAGTACTGGTACAGGTATAGTGTGTGAATGGGTAGAAGGAGAGAGAGTGAAAGGGAGACTGAGGATGAGATGGAGGGGCAGGGTGGAAGGGTATGTGATTGAGAATGGTGTCTGATGGAGGACAGGATGCCTGATGGTGAAGGACAGGGCAACATGGAGGTGATTCATGTATAACCACCCTGTCTGGGTTCAGGGCATCTGGTTATACAGCATTTGCATAGGTTAGATAATACAGTACATAGTTGTATTGTATGATTTTGTATCATTTATAAAGGCTCCAACATGCTTGCATTCATTGACCTTGGTCACCTAATTGCTCTCCATGCTGCTCGATCCCTGGCAGTCTCCCTATTCATTCCCTTATCCCTGAGGTCAGACTGTATGACCTTGTCCTTTGTCTTTTTCGGTCTGCGAATTGCAACCCTACCCGTGACTTTCACACTGCTCACTTTCCACAGCCAGTTGTCATTCTCCATCCACTCCACATGCCCAAACGATCTCACTCTGCCTCGCATTATCACAGCACCAATGCACTCCAGTCCCTTCCTTCCTTACAACTCTTCAGTCATAAATCTTTCCCTTCCAGGCCTTTAAGGATACACTACACATCTATCTAATCATTGCCATTTCTGTATTGTTGAGCCTTTGAATATCCGCTGCCTATACCACCCAGGTCTCAGTACGATACAGCATTACACGCCAAACACATTCCTCATACAAAGATCCTTTAGAATGGAGGGAGAGCCCTCTCAGTGTTAGGAGAGGCAACAGCTCCCTGAACTTCCTCCAACCACTCCATACCCTAGCCACAGAGCTAGCTCCAGCCCTACCTCCAGCACATAACATGTCTCCAAAATAACATAACTCTTCCACGCATTCAAGAGACTCGCCAGCAAGACCAGTCCTTTCACTCCTGACAGTCTACAGTAGAATCTCCTAAATCACGACTTTAAGGTACTGATCACACACCGCAATTTGAGAATTCCTCAATTTAAAAATAACTAAACTTATGCAGAAAATTACTTATGAGTCTGGCATCTTGGAAAAGTTTCCCCCCTTACCCCCAAGCCTACATCAAACTGGTCACCAGCAAACATACAGAGTCTGGAAAAGAAATCAGTATAGCATATTTAATGGGAATGAACAATATTGTAAAATTCTTATCTGACCCTGACTAACGACGTTGCTTGAATGGACAGGGGAGGGGTTCCAAAACTTGAGGTGGACTAAAGGCTCTCAGCACGAGGTGAGTGTGCAGCTGCCTCTGTGCCACTTCCTCCTCATCAGCCTCCCTCAGGTTCCCCTCAAAGTCCAGAGTGGAGAAAATAGAAGCAGTGTCATTGTCACTCTCAGCTACCTCCATGTCATTGTAAGAGTCACTGATTCATTGAGTCCATAATGGTAGGCAACTTTGGCTTTCTTCTCACCACAGTCAGTCTTCCTTATTGCATCTAACGTTAACTTACATGTTAGCTTCTTCATCTTCTTCCCCTTCCTCAAAGAAGTTGTAGGTTTAGAAGGGTTATAATTGGCCATGGTAACATTGGGCAGGTAGAGGAAGCATGGGGGGAAAAAATGTTCCACTTGTAAACTCCACTGGAACCACTTGCTCACAGTGGCATGGAGACAGTGCACTGAGTCAGGTGCTGGGACATCAAGTGCCCACATACTTCATGCCTGACATGGGAGGGAAGCACTGTGATTGGCCTATAGTAAGTGGTATGCTTGAATATGGTTGGTTTAGTAATTGCCATGCTTGACTACAATTGGTTTATGCCTGGCTAAATGCACGGACTTGAGGTATTGGTGTTGCGTATTACATGAGGCATCAGAAAAGCATCACTTTTGAGGCTGCATCAGCGAATTTTGTGTAATTTCTGCGATTTGCTGATGTTACAAACTATTGCATGATGTTGCCGCGTATTATGAATCTGCTATTTAGAATCACATGGTTTAGGAGATTTCACTGTACATGTGCTCTCTCTGACACACACCACACACATGAAATGAGCATTATCTCACAGTTTGCCTTTAATACCTCTGCATCTCTTATGCATTCACTAATCACAAATATTGCACAAGATGGAGTTATTTCCCACACTCTCTGTGTGGCCACTTTCCCTATGCCTTGACAGTACCACCACCAGCCCTATATTTCATCACTTTTGTTTTATCCACATCTGCTTTCAAACCTTGTTTATCTGGTCCAAAATTTTTATTCCTCTATAGTTTACTCTTTCCAGGGCATCACGCCTTGTATGCATTTACAGTCACACTCATCAGTAAGCCATCTGGGACAACAGACTCATATGTAATCATATTTATCAAATCATTAACTAATCCCACTCCTGTACCTCCTGAGGCCTAGACACACCTGCCTCCTTTTCCAACTACATCCTGTCTATTTCCTTGCTCACAGTAGCAACATCAATCAAAGGCCAAGGGTCAAACACTGGATCTCCTGACAGACCATCACTGTTTTCAGTAACCATTTATAGTGCTCTTTCCTGTTGTCTTTAATAGCTTCACTGTCCACTATTACATTTCCCTCATCATTCTTCACATAATGCTCACCTAGGATATCCATGTTTTTCTCCTCATCAGATTTGCCACCTTAAATACCATATTCTTCCTTTCAGTACTATTTAAGTTATCCATTAAAAGTCTCTGATACTCAAATATTGCCATGTATATCTCATTTCTAGCCTTATGCTTGGCAGCCAAGTATTCCTTTCTTTTACCACCCCTTTTCCATTCCGGGAAAAGCCTTCTATTCTCCTTAACTGTGGCTTCTGCACCCTCATCCCACCACCATGGTGCTTTGTGTCTTGGAGGGCCCCTTGTCGATCCACACACTGAGTAAGTAACTCTCAGGAGATTGTTCTTGACAGCACTGTACCGTTCATTAACACTTCTGTCAATGGCTTCCTATTCAGCTGCAACTCCATTCATCTAGCAGTAGATGGCATCCCTCACTGCTTGGTTCATCAACTGATATATTCTCCTTAAGCACCATGTCACATATCAGTAAATTGTGTTGTTGCACACACCCTTCACTCCTTATGAATTTAGCATCCTTCACCAACCTCCTATCAGCCCTTCTGACCAGGGAATAGTCAATCTTGCTTCTAGTTCCCCCAGACTCATATGTAATAACCAACTCTCTTGTTTCCTAAAATGTATGTTGCACACAGTCACACTCATTGCCTCCTGAAATTAAAGTATGTTTTCCCCTTCCATATTCTTCATACCATGTGCCCATCCCCCATGTACCCCTTCATGTCCTTGAGCTGCTTCACCCATATGACCATGTAAGTCCTCTCCCAAACCATACCACTTACCACACATATCAAGTCATCCCAGAATCTGTCTTTTTCTACATCATCCAAGCCATCCTGTAGAACATACACGGATACTGTATATACCCAGCAGTATTTTCACTGCTATACAGTAATCCTTTCATTTACTTTCGTAACATTCATGACACATTCCACCCATTTCTCCTCAACCAGCACACCCACATCAACATATCCATCATCACCTTCCATGGAGCATTTTGCTCTAAGCCTTTTTCTGTTTTTTTTTGCCATGGGGGATGTAACTGGAACTAAGAATGTGCTCCCAGTAACAGAGACAAATACAGAACAGATGTCTGTCCTTGACCCCTTAAGAATGAGGTGCATCCCAAACCATATGTTTCAGTGCACTAACACCATATTATATTGAACAACCTTCTGTCTCTAACAAGGATAGTCTGAGGAGTTTGTGAGTGGGGAGGGAGATAACCTCAATTTTGACCATCTGGCTCCATGTTACTGTCATATTTAACCAACTAATGAGGATTATAAAATTGACATAAAATTTAAATTGTGCTTTTGGACATTTACCTCATATTCTAAGGAATGAAAGGAAACTAAAATGTTACAAAAATCAAACCTTTAATTTCTTCAGCTGTTGACTTTGGGATGGCATGTTTCAGGCTTTCACCTATTGATTTTTAGCATTTATTCATATTTATTTTTTTATATAATGCATAGTTTCTTTTAGTATTTCACAAATCTGTCAGTGCTAGTAGTTTTCATATATTCACAAAAAAAAAGTTAATTATTCCCTTAAAGCTGTATAAAGTGCAAAAAATTTCCTAGAGGAGTTGAAGTTAAGCAAAACTGATCATCATTTAACTGAAGGATAAGCAGAAGTTCTTTATTGTCTAACCAATCAGTGCAGATCAGTATGGATTTTTATGTGCTGACTGGATTAAGCTACTGTAGCTATTAGTGTCTTCCCCCCCCCCCCAAAAAAAAAAAAAAAAAGTAACTTGGTTCCATTTTGACCAACTATGTGAACCTTTGACCAACTCTGAGCCAATTATTAGAGTCGTGGTGACCTGCTCCTACCCTTTTCATCCCCCCAGTGGACCATCCCTGGTCACTAAAGTAATGTTGTCATTGTTATTTACTGTAACTCATAGACATTACAGCTTTCGAACTACCACAAACTTGAACTGTAACAGATCTCCACCTCACCATTGGTAAACAGCTTTGTAACATCATATTTTGGATGGTTCATCCTTTGTCATTCATTATTAGGTTGACTTCATTTTGCATCATCGTTGTAATGTATCCCAAATCCCAACACACAAGAACCCCTGTTCAGTTGTGAGGATTCAAGATCCATAAAATTTACTTAGCATGTTTTGGAGTTGCTTAGTAAATTCTGGCAGTGAGAAACAAGAGGGAGAACACCTTTGAGAGCCACACCCTTCCATGCAATATTGTGAAGTCTATCTATCTATCTATTGCCAGACGCCTCAATCCTGTTGGGGGTGGCCACAAACAAATCGCCTACACATCGCCCTGTTCCCCGCCATTTCACTGCCCTGCTCCCAACTCACACCCTCCTCTCTCATATACCTCTCCACCCCATCCCTCCATCTCATCCTCGGCCTCCCCCTCCCTCTTCCCCCCTCCACCTCACTCACATACACTCTCTTCGTCAGTCTTTCACCCTCCATCCTCTCCACATGGCCAAACCACCTCAGTGTGTTCCTCATAATGCTTCCTATCACATCCACATCCACACCACAATGCTCCTTTATATCCTCATTCGTCAGCCTGTCTCTCCATGTGACTTCACAGGCTCCTCTTAAATAACTCATTTCCACTGCTCTCACTCTTGACTTGTGTCCTTCCAACAACGTCCAAGCTTCACTGTCAGACGTTAGAGTTGGCATCACAGTACTGTCATGTAGTAACTTTTTCACTTCCATGCTCACTTCCCTGTTTCTTATCACTGCTTCCAGGGAACCAGCAACCTTTCTTCCCTGCTGTACCCTTTCAAGCACTTCACCCTCCAAACCTCCATCCTTACTCATCACACTACCCAAGTACATAAACGTACTCACATTTTCCAATTCCTCACCATCCAACCTCGCTGTACGTTCACTGACTTCACCTCTCTCAAAGACCATCACTTTACTCTTCCCTACATTCACCTTTAGATTCCGTTTCTTACACACTCTCTCAAACTCATCCACCAAGCCTTGTAGCTCCCCTTCGTCTTCACTCAACAACACAGTATCATCTGCAAACAACAGTACAGGGAGTTTCCAAACACTATCCTCTCTTACCAGGGCCACTCCAACATCCACTACCCTACCTTGTACCTCTTTTATTACCCCATCCATGTACAGATTGAACAACCATGGAGACATGACACATCCCTGTTTTAACCCAACCTCCAAAGAGAAAAATTCACTTAGTTCACCATCCACACACACTGCAACCTTAGCACCATCATACATACTCTTCACAGCATTCAACAACTTCCCATCTACTCCGTATATTCTTAATACTTTCCACAATCCTTGTCTATCCACCCTGTCATATGCTTTCTCCAAATCCATGAAAGCCGCATACAACTTCTTTCCCTTCTCTAGAAACTTTTCCACTAAAGATCTAAGAATGAATATCTGATCTACACAACCTCTTCCCTTCCTAAAGCCTCCCTGTTCTTCTCCAACTAATTCCTCTGTTCTTTCTCTAACTCTGTCAATAAGTATCCTACCATACACTTTTTCTATTATACTAAGAAGACAAATGCCCCTATGATTACCACACACTTCTTTTTCCCCTTTTCCTTTGTACAAGGGAATAATTATACCTAACTTCCAATCCTCCGGGACTCTACCTTCCTCCCAGGCCAGTCTGCACATCTTCCACATCCATTCTACTACTATCTCTCCCCCATGCTTCAGCATTTAACCACACACTCCATCAATTCCTGGGGCTTTCCCCAATTTAACTTTCTTCATTGCTTCCACACCTTCTATCCTACTGATTTCTTCCTGTCGTCTCACCTCCCTCCTTCTCCCAGCCATTCCCCAGCCACTTATACTCACATTACTTCCATCCTGTATGTTCAACAATTCCTTAAAGTGTTCTCTCCATCTGCTCACTTTTTCTCCCTTCTCCACTAGTAATCTACCATTTTTATCTTTCACTCCCCTGCTAACCTCACTTCCACCCTGTCTTACTCTCTTCACCTCTTTCCAGAACATTTTCTTACAGTCCCTCCACTTTACACTCAAATTCCTTCCAAATTCCTCATCCACTCTCTTCTTACTCTCTCTTACTAATCTTTTCACCTGTCTCTTTCTTTCTACATATAACTCTCTCTTCCACCTCTCAACTTCTTCCACGCCTCTGTTTCTCATCCATTCATTGTATGCTTTCTTCTTTTGTGCCGCAGCCTGTCTCACCTCTTCAGTCCACCATGCTGTTCCTTGCACCCCCCTCCGTCTTCTCTTCCTCCCACACACCACATCACATGCTGCACATATTTCTTCTGTAAATATCCTGCATACATCTTCCACGTCCCCCATCTGCTCCAATTCATATTTGCCCAATTGTTCCTCCACTTCTCTCTTATACTCTGCCTTTTTCTCATCCTCTTGTAACCTTTCCACTCTCCTTACAACTACTCCTTCCTCTCGTCTTTCCTTTCTCCTATTCCTCCATCTTACTTGGATCCTAATTCTGGCCACCACCAAGTAGTGGTCAGAAAGTCCACTCCCCCAACCTCTATAAGCTCTTGCATCCATTACACATCTTCGCATCCTTTCATCCACAAACACATAATCAATCATTGCCTTCCTTTCATTCAGTTCACCACCCACCCTTCTCATCACTCGCCATGTGTACCTGTGGATCATTTTATGCCTGAAGAGGGTATTTGCTATCACCAACCCCCTCCCAGCACAAATGTCCACTAACGCACTGCCATTCTCATCTATCTCAGCAGGCACACCCCACTCACCAACTATTCCATCCACCTTCACATTCCCTACTTTACCATTCATATCACCCATCAAAAACACTCTCTCATTCCTTCCAAACTTTTCCATGCACACTTCCACATTTGTCCAGAACTCTTCTCTCACTCTGCTAGCATGATCTTGCGTTGGCGCATACACGTACACAATCGCCCACATTTGTATTCCAACTTTCAACTTTACCCACGCAATCCTTGACCCAACTGATCCATATTGTCTTATGCTCTTCTTCCATCTTTTACTCACAACTATACATACTCTCCTTCCTTTGCCCTCTCATTCTCACCTACTCCTGCACACATACCCCATCCATACTCCCATTCTCTCACACTTTCTCCTCTCCATTTTGTTTCAGTTATTCCACATACATCCACTTTCGCACCCTCAAGCACCTGGACAATCTCTCTCTCTTTCACCTCATCATTCGCTTCTCTTACATTCCATGTAGCCATTACCAAGTCCTTTGTCTGGTCCTGGGTCGTCATCGTTAGGTCAGTCCTTGTCCGAGGCTTCTTGTTTGTTATTTTAGTTAGTTGTTTTCTGGGAAGGGGCACTAACCCTCTCCACTTTGGGGGGTATTGTGCAAAATTTCATGTTCCTGGGTTAAAAACCATAAGTGTGGATAATGGCTTTGGCTCTTACCCCAGGGGGCCACCCCTCTCCACTTTGGGGGGTAACTTTTGTAGTAGTTGAGGGTGCCCACCATCAGCTCACTTAATGTCATGCTGCTTTCAGGTTACTCTACACTGAGTGACAAGCTAAATGGTTCTTTGTAACCCAACAAACTACTAATTATGTTCGGTGATTATCATATAACTAAATGACACTTGTTGGTCTAGTCGGTTACAGCACTCCAGTTGGATAGAGCCCATACGGATTTACATGTTAGAGAAAGTTGGGATTTATTGCTCACATGATGACACTCAGGCACTAGTGAGGCTGATTGTTCATGCCTTAAGTGTCAGGACTGGTAACCTAGCCCTAAATCTCCATCCCCCTAAAAAAAAAAAAAAAAAAAAAAAAAAAAAAAGGGATGATAGATGACAGAATAAAGGAATTTTGTAGTCAAAATGTTTTTTTTAAACAACTGACAGAGAAGCATTAGTAGCACTGACAATTAATTCAGCATTTTTTATGGATATTTATTAGCATTTTGTGTGTTCCATTTTTGAATGTTTACTATTATCCACATGTTTATTGAGCAAGATTATTCCCCGTCCATCACTGAATGTGTAAATAAATAGACCAGGTAAAAGGTATCCACAACACCAACAGGTGACTGAATTCTTCCTGTATACAGATTTCAGTGCCTTGGAAATGTTCCCTAAATTATCTAATGCAGCATTTTACCATAACATTACAGATAGCTATGTATTTACCAAACAGTAATAGCAGCATTGTGGTAGGTGGGGGCGCTCACCATCCACTCACTCGATGTAGTGCTGCTGTCTGGTGTTTGCCCTTTCCTATCCTCCATCCTTCTTTCCTTCCATCCTCTTCTGTCTTCCTTTCCTTCATTCTTTCCTTGTCCTTCTGCCTTCGTGTAACTTTACACTCCCTTTTCTGTCTTTCTTTCCTTCATTCTTTCCTCTTCTTTCTGCCTGTGGGTGACTCTACACTGATTGACAAGCCAAATGCTGGATGGTAACCATATAACCAAATTTTGGCACCTACTGGTTTAATGGGTAATTATTGTGCTCCAGTCGGATTGAGCCGGTGAAGGATTATATCCAAGTGGTGGTTGGGGTTGATTGCTCATGTAATGTTACTCAGGGATGAGTGAGGCTGGTCAATCTCACCTTAAATGTCGGAACCATCTGTAAAGGACCAAACTGAAACTTAACAAATTAATCACCAGTCTGGCCGGGATTCAATCCTGGGCCCACACGCGTAATACATGCACATGTTACCACTGAGCTAAAGAGAGGATCCCCACATTGCCTCTAAGCAACGCGGGTATTTATACACCCCATTACATCACTCTTTTCTTCCCCTAGTGATTAATTTGGTCAGTTTCGAACACACGTGGTAGCATAGCGCACTGGAGGCCACCATTAGAGGGAGCCCACGAACCACACAGACAGCTCACCCCCGGGATGTAAGGTTTAAGATACTTTCAACATCATGGCCCTCTAAGCCCCACCTCACATCCCACACCACTGCCAACCAATGTAAAGGACCGAACTGAAACTTGACAAATTAATCACCGGTCTGGTCGGGGTTCGATCCTGGGCCCTTGCACTTAATACGCACGCACGTTACCACTGAGCCAAAGAGAGGATCCCCACATTGCCTCTAAGCAATGCGGGGTTTTATACATCCCATTACTCAGCTACCTAGCCCCAGGCTCCTATGCTCCTCATGGGGCAGTGTAGGATTGGATGATGGATGGATGGATAGATAATGACAGCATGCTTTAAAATTATATCAGAGGAATAGACATAGGTCAAAAGAGGAAAAATGGGAGACTGCACACCATGCCCTTTATTTCTGATAGAGGGTGTCTCACACTTACTGTGCTCATGCAGGTGAGAAAAGTTGTAATGTATACAGTACAATATGTTAACATTAGACTCTCATAATTATTACATCCATGTCCCTCCTTAGCAATGTTACTGAATCAATGTCAGTATTTAATTTCCTTCTGCCTTCATTAATGCCATATATCACTGCAGTCATCAGGTTTCCTTCCACACCATTCATATGCTGTACATTCGTGGCACATAGTCCTTGACCAGGGTGTAAGGGAAAGTCAATGCCACCACAGGGCTGTAGTGCGTTGGAACACTCTCCCTTACACCCCCTGCAGGGGGTGATTGGGGAAGGAGGCAGGAGGTGTAAGGGAACGTGTTCCGATGCACTGCAGCCCTGTGGTGGCACTGACTTTCCCTTACACCCTGGTCAAGGCCTATGTGCCACGACTGTACCTTCCAAGGTCAGTATTTAATTTCCTTCTGCCTTCATTCATACCATATTTCACAGCAGTCAGCAGGTTTCCTTCCACACCATTCATATGCTGTACTTGCCAGAGTTACTGCATGTACACATTTTAGTATCCTTTTGTCGAATCCATTGGACTCTCAAGGGGACATAATTGTTACATCCATGTCCCTCCCCAACAATGTTACTAAACCAATGTCAGTATTTAATTTCCATCTACCTTCATTCATACCATATTTCACAGCAGTTAGCAGGTTTCCTTCCACACTATTCATATGCTGTACCTTCCAGAGTTACTGCATGTACACATTGCAGTATCCTTTTGTCAGATCTGTATTGGAAAGTACCAGTATGTGTTGTCAATATGGTGTCCAGTGTGATGCTTAGATATTTATTTATTTATTTATTTTTTTTTTTCAGCTTTGTACAAGTCCATCCCTGGAAAGTGGTTCAGGTGATGTATTCAGTGAGATAGAGATGGAATACACAGAACTTACCACCTGGTTGCAACATACCTCCAACTGGTTGGACACCTTACATGACCCTGCTACTCATGGCAACATCAATTATGAGGTCAGCATTTAATCCACCTTCTCAGCTATTTATAAGGTTGATGGTGAGGGGGGTGGTGGACTTTGCCAGGAAGATGGATGGATATGGTAAATGAGTGGGTGAGAAAGCGAGGTATGGAAATCTGTGAGACAAGGGAATTGACAGATCATGTTGGCTAATGAACCATGTATGGAGAAGCACATGTCAAGGCTTTTGGCACCCTTTTTTGTAGAATGATCTTTATCTGGCAGTTGTATGTGAAGTGCATCTCTAAAACCAATTACAAAAATTTAAGTGCTGATGATTGCATTAGTAAGGTAGAGCCAGGATTCAGTGTGCTTGAACAGAATGTGAAAGACTGTGTGGCCCATTTAACTGGGCATACTGTTAATAGTTCTTTTTTCTGTTTTCTCTTTTATTGTTTTTGGAGTCTGCATTATCTGAAGTAGGAAAAGGGGGCAGGATGATGGAGAATAAGGATGGTGATAATTGTAAGATCATTATTTGTGTGATTTTAAATTTGTTATGGTGTGTTTGTGGCATGACTGGTGACTTATGAGAACCCATATTACTTCTTAACTTAATTGGTATTTAGTTTGTCATCTGTTATAATTCATTAATAGTTATGTAATTTAGTTCTTGATAAGTTTTATGTTTTACTTTCAGAGATTCAGAGCACTTGCCTCAGAAGTTGAAGAAAAGAGAGTGATTTATGAGAAGCTGCAGGGTCTAGTGGCATCAAAGTCATCTATGATCTCCATCACTACTGACTCATGGCAGACCATAACTGCATCTTGGAATAAGGTAACTTCATACTGTTGTCTACTTTTGCGGATACAACATTTCCATTTAAAAAAAAAAAAAAAAAAAAAAAAAAAAGGAAAAAAAAAAGGGAAATATTAATAATTTCGTCTTCAGGGCATAAGGGCCTCAGAGTAGGCTACCACAGTGTAAAACATTAAGGATAGGGAACAGGCCTGTCTCCTTAGTAAATTATGTAATAAAAAATATCTTGAGTATGTGAACCCATTTGTAGAAGGTGAGGTCATTGCTCCAACTTGTGTGTTCTGTCACTGGACCATTAAATGTGTCTCATACTGTACATCAAAGCACTCTCACCAATATTGATAGTCAAGGTAAAGCAGAATTTGTAGGTGCATCCACATAACATCTTGGACTGTGGTAGCCTAGCCTTGGGCTCCTGCACCCAAGGAGTAATGATTTTCCTTTTTTTTTAACACTCATTAACGCATTCAGTCTAATTTACTTTTAATTTAATTCATGCTATCTCCAGGTGGTTTTATTCAGCAGAAGATAAACCTTTTGAATTAAAAGGGATAGAAATAGCAATGATAAAGTCCTTCACTAGATCTCCCCCAAACTAAATAAAATTGTCCAGAGGTAGGAAGAACAAACCAGTGTAAAACATAAACATAAATCTGAGACTGGTATGGCATGAGTGTGAAAAGTCAGAGATTGAAAGAAATGGAGACTGGACTGTTGAGAAATGTGTGTGGAGTGAGTAGATGAGATAGGTTAGGAAACAATGTGATTTGCAAATAATATACAGCAAGGAAGTAGACCCTCACTCCAACAGACTAACAGGGCAGAAGCCAAGGTCAGTAAAGCAAAAAGTTAATTAAAGTCAAGGGTACGGTGGTGAATGAATGAATGAATGCCCCTCCCACCTCAGGTGCAAATTCAAGCACATGTTTTAAAATAAATGAGTACAATATCATATTCTAGTGGCTCAGTGGGTTAGAGCGCTCCGCTCTGACCGAAGGGTTGCAGGATTGAATCCACCCAAGGGTCATTGGTAGGCATCAGGAAGGCCATCCGGTCATAAAATGCTACACGCTCCAGTCCAAAAGTCCTCTACCCAGGGGCAGTGCCTCAGCCCTTCAGGGATACCAGGCGTAAAACCAAATTAATATTTTTTTATATTTTTTTAATATCATATTCTAGTACAACTAAAAATGCAAACTGTGTCCATTTTACACTGACTTGGCCCATAATTTTGCCTTTTTGCAGCTTCTTTCACATCCTTGTCATAGCACTTCTTCATGATTAGTACAGTATTCCTATAATCTACTATTACAGCTCAGCAATTATGATGGGAAGTGAGCAGTTTTGGTTTGGAGGGTCCACATAATGTGCCTCATTTATTGACTGTAGTTTGGTATAGTTAACAGTTTGGTGGGCTCAGAGGCATTTGGAAGGGCCACATGATGCACCCACCCCGTTTATTGACTGTTGTTCAATATAGCCAGTGAAAGTTTGGTGGGTTCTGAGGCATTCATTAAACCTGAAATCAATTCTGTTGAGGTTTGTTATAGCAAGGGTCTGCTGTGCGTTGATAATAATGAAGAAGAAACTGCATATAGATGATGTGGTCATGTAGAGAGAATGTTTGCAGATAGGGAATTCCAGTTCCCAAATGTGTTTGAGAATTAATATCCAACTGTGTGGGCATTGGGGAAACAGAAAAGTTGACAAAGGACAAAATTGAGTTTTATAAGTTGAATTAAAGTTAGGTGGGGGTGCCCACTTGGTATTATACTGTAGGGTTAACTTCAAATGACTGTACTAAATGGTAAGCCAAATGGTCTTTTGTAACCATTACTACCACCAGCAGATGACTGCCTGGTGGTTTAGTATGTTAAAGCATTTTAACTGTGATGTGACCAGTAAGGGTTGAAATGTGAGTGGTGGTTAAGGTTTATTGCTCACACAGTATCATGCAGCAGGGAGCAGTTGTTACTCTTACCTTAACTGCTCAGACTAATACCTAAATCTTAGGCATCAGTAATAGATTGGATGGTGAATGGAAGTCATCTTGCATTAGCCAGAATGAGATAGAAATATATCCTTAAGCTGCAGGTTCTAAGAAAGGATACATGATAATGAGTGCCACTAGGGACAGTCTGGCCAACTCCCATTACATATTTTGGACCACTGTAGTTAAGCGTAGGGGTTCCTACACCTCAGAGGAGGTAATGGTGTAGCAGAAGTGATATGATGCTGATGGTGTTGCTTGTGAAATAAGTACAGTAAATGTTTGTAAGGTCTATTTCAGTAGGCACTGGTTTGAGAGCCTCTGCTTCTGTTATAGTTATGTTCCTGTTTATAGATTACAATACTTGCCCTTCAGGACCTATAAATTGCAGTTCATATATGCATAGTAAGGTGGCCTACCAGTGTCCAGAATGTGTTAACAGGCCACCATAATTTATTTGTTAAATTTTGGTTGCCCTTCCTGTCCTCTCCATTGAAGTAACAGAAAATTGAGTTAGAATAACATTGCTGATGAAAGGTGAAGTCAGTGGGGAACTGAGTTAACAAATTGTCAAGTAATGATAATTTTTTGCCTAATTACTTTTTTCTCTGGTAAAGTAGCTTTGGTTTGAATTTAGTTTAGAATTTTGTTCTAGAAACCAGATTTGTGCAGTTTTGTACTGTATTACAGAACAGCCATGCCAGTCATGAATATATAACTAGCTTTACAACATTATTTGAACTGATCTTGAAATCTATCATTAATTAATTGCTTAATTAATTTATTAATTATTTATTTATATATTGTGGCATAGGTTTCACAGCAGATGTCACACTGGACATGGCTGCTGGATGCCTCATTACCAGGTGCCTTGGGACCAATTGGTGAGTGGCTGAGCCGAGCAGAGGCCATGCTTGGTACCGAGGATAAACTGCATGGCAAGAATGATGAGGTAAGAACTTTGTGAAATTTTACAGTATCACTTGATTGTTAGCCAGTAAACTGCAGATTACCATACACTTAAAGATTTATGGTATACAGTTTCAAACTGTGCCTTTAAGTTTTTCTTTCTTCATCACCCTTTCCCCCCATCCTTAAATGAGAAAAAAAATCAAGATAATGGTGAATGATAAATGCATGAAAATATTGCCTGTTTCACTGGGCAAGAGGTTGATATTTCTCATGCTATTTTTGTTTCTTATTTCTGTTTTGTGAATTCTATCTGCTCCATTTATTAGAGGGAAATGTAGTTACAGGCATGATGATTAGTAATAGAATTGTACAGAAGATTATCTTTTTGCAGATTGCTACTTTATTAAGCAAAAAGATTGAGGAACATAAAGCATTCTTTTCTGAGCTGCCATCAATATTGTCGAGTTTTGAGTCCATAAAGAACAGTCCAGATGTTGCAAGCCTCCCACAGCAACAGTTAGAGTATATGGAACTCCGTCTCAAGACAATGGCACCTAGAGCTGCTCAGAGGAAGACCAAGCTTAAGTACCTGGAACACAGAGTAAGTCATACAACATTGCAGATGCTGTCATACCTCAGGCTTTTTTATAACTACAGGCACCACTATCCTAGTGAATACTAATACCACCCTCATTACTTCTCAGTCACCATTTCCTATGCCACTTTCAGCATTAGTCATCATCTCCATCACCATCATGATTGTTTTCACTACTTCATCACTACAGTGCAGTACAATTACAGTGGTGTGATACAGTAGCCTGAGTTGGTCTCTGCCAACCACATGCATTTATTCGTACTATTTTGTACCCTTTCAGCCGAAGGACATCCTTTTTTTTGTGTGTGTGTGGAGGGGGGGGGGTGGCTGCTGGTGAATGATTTTAATCATCTTAAGAGAGATGTCCCCAGGATGAAAAGGTTTTTTTATTTTGGTATAAGAACATCTGAATTATTTAGCTGTCTGGTCAAGTGACAAATAACTGGTCAGATAATGAATATTGTACTTCAGTTATCCAGGGGGATTATCCATCCAAATAATATGATTGGTGTCCTCATCTATCTATATGTTGCCAGATGCCATAATCTCGTAAGGGGTGGCCATTTGACTTTGAGTTATGTGTCTTACGGGGAGGGGCACTAACCCTCCACAAACCCACTTGTTGACACGTAGGGAGCACATATGGTATTGGTTATATGGTTACCACCCAGCATTGTAAATGGTTTCTTGGCTTACAGAAAACCATGTGGCTTGTCACTCAGTGTAAAGCCACCTGTAAAGGAAAGAAAAGCAATAAGAAGTGACAGGAAAGATGGGAGAAATAGGAAGAGAGGAGGGCAGGCACAGAAAAAGAATGATAAAGGCTAAGGGAGAAGTAGGCAGCACTACATCAAGTGAGTGGAGGATGGTTGTCACCACCTACCACTACCAATATCTGTTGCTTTTTGTCTTATTCAAAGACAGTGTTCATCACGTGCATGGGTACCGGTAAGCCTTATGCATTCAATAATCTATACAATGTATGATGTCATATAGTGCCACACAGTTTGTAGCACTGCCCCGTTATAGTTGTTTCAGAATGTTCAGATGCTTTGTCGTGTTATGTAACAGAACCCCATGATACCAGATGCCACATTTACTTATTTATTTATTTATACATTTATTTATTTATTTATTTTTCAAAGCTTCCTGTGGTTGACCACTTTGTTTCTCTTCTTAAATCTGTGTTCTTTTTAAAATCTTTTATTTTTTCTTTTATTTTCAGTACAAAGGTTAAATTAATCTGTGTAGTGGTGAAAATATGACCCCTAAAAAAGGAAAAAAAAAAAATCCTTTCTCCTTCTTCTTAATCCATTATTTTTTGGAATTTTTCAGTAAAAGGAAGGGAGCGTTTGCAGCCCCACCTATTTCTTTCTCTTTAGTTGCCTTGGGATGTGTATAAAGTATCTGTAAGAGATTTTTAATCTGAAACCAACAGACCTTAAATCCATGGGTGTTGTCTGTTCAGAGTTTTTGAAGGACGGTGTCTTTATCACTCATTGTTAGTTACATTGCAGGAAGATGTAATGGGATCTATAAATGCCTGCATTGCCTGTAGGCAAAGTGTGGATGCTCTGTTTGGCTCAATGTTAACATACTCTCATATGTAGCACGTGGACCTGAGGTTGAATCCCGGCCAGACTGGTGAATAATTTGCTAAGTACCTTTATCCCCTGTGGTGGCCTCCAGTGCTGTGCTACCATGTGTATTGAAAACTCACCATATTAATCACCTAGAGGAAAAAAGATAGATGTAATGGGGTCTATAAATGCCCACATTGCCCTTAGGCAAAACAGAGATCCTCTGTTTGGCTGTGACAAGGTGCATGCACTTGGAGTGTGTCGGCCTGAGTTAGAATCCCCGCCAGACAGCTGATTAATTTGTTAAGTTTCATTGCAGTTATTACAATGTGAAAATGGACCACAGAGGCTTTGCAGAAAGTGACAGAGATATTTTTGAAAGACTGTGGCAGGAGGTTAAATATTTGTTTGATTTTGTTTTAGCTACTCATCCCACTCATATGAAAGCTAGAATTTTGAATACAGTAATGAACCTGTGTTTCAAAACTTTAGTCTGTTCACCTATTGTAGCTGCTTGCTATATGTGTTGTAAAATGGGCAGCCTACATGTAGAGGGACTTTACATTCTGGGTGGAGCAGCTGCAGTGTCCACCCAGAGGCCAACCTCCTCATATTTCCCTCCACTCTGCCATGGCCCCTGGTCTGACCCCATTAAGGTGCTGTGTTCCACAAGAGGATACCAGATCCCTACTGTTTATGGTGTATGTATTGTGCTGTACCTGGTGGACAGCCTCACAGAAGCAGTTACTAAGTTGTGGCTAACAGGTCACCTTGGCTAGCCAGACCAGGAATAACCCATTCACTGCATCAGTGTTTGTTTACATGTACGTCTTGTGTGCAGAAGTTTTCAAATATTTGGAAAACAGTATTAGAAAAAAAATAATATCGTCAAAAGACAGAAAGAAATCCCGAGTTCAGTGGTATATAACACAATATACCAAACAAAAATATAACCTCCGAAACAGGTCCGTGAAGTAATAAATATTCCCTGTGCGTTGGTGCCAGGTGAACGATGTGTAATGGATGCACTGTGTCGTCAGTGTCAATCTTGCGATTAGATAAGGTGTAAATCAGCATCTGAACCATCACTGTCATCATCTAACAACATATCACTATCATCACTACACTCATCCAGAAATTTCATCCAGTATTTGCATGGGCTACTGCTAGCAGCGGCATGAAGATTTTGTACCATTACCTTTGTCATTTTGTAGGTAGCTGAGCTGAGCTCTGCTCTTTGTAAAAATGCATAATCTATGCATGGCAATATTCTATAGGGTGCCATGAGTTGCTTGCTGATTTATTTCGTGCCATTTCTGATGGCAGAATTTTTGAAAGCAGGAAATCATGCATGATACAGCCGCAGTCATAGCCATTTGGACCCAAATATCGTATATGATACAGCCGCACTCAATGGGTGAAGCAACAACAACAACAACAACAACTGCATATGTGTTATATGCATGAAATATAAAGGAATTTGCACAGTAAGCACTTTTATGAGAGCACTATATTTATCCTTTGAGACTGAGTAATTACTTTGAAGGTAAATAGATTCACCTTAAAACTAATTCTTTGTGCCAGATGTTGTTCACTTGCAGTTTCTACTCTATGTCTGGGACAGTACACAAATTTTCATTTTTGGTACTTCTTTTTAGTCTTCTGTATACATACAAAAGTTTGCTGTTATACATATTTTAAAAATGTTACATGTCAACAGATGATGCTCAGAGCACTAATGAATGTATTGCATATTGTACTACGGTAGGGGATTTAGCTCATTAACAGTCACCACTCCCATTTTACACTTTTTTTTTTTTTTTTTTTTTTTTACTCTCTCTTTTTGCAGTATTGTTTGGTAGCATTCCTGATTCTTGTTGAAGCAAAACTTAAGACATGGGCTGTGAAGTATGGTAAAGAACAAGAAGTACAACAAATTCTTTCTGAGTACCGAGCCTTTGTTGGAACTCGTAATATATTCCAAGAGTTTGACCGAGCCTTTCATGAGATGCAGCAAGTATCTGAGGCTTACAAGAAGGATACCAGTCTTAGTAAGTAATCAACAAAGTTAGATTTAGTAGATGTTAGCTTAAGATACCATAAAATACAGTATGGCATAGTACACACTCTCCATTCTTTATGCTGTTATTATTATGGTTTGTCTAAAAGCCTCTTGCAGCAGATATTTGCTTCTGTAACACTACCAAAGGTATTCTCATACTGATAGCATATGTCAATAGTGGAAATTTTTTTCTGCTTTAAGGTAAAGCAGAATATGACGGAATTGCCAAATTCCTCCTGGAAATGAACGAAAGGTGGAAGAATGTGTCAGTTGAGCTGCGGTGTATTCAGAGTTTGCTGGAGGAAGTCATCACATACTGGAAAAAGTTCATTGAGCTGACACAACAGGTTGAAGTTTGGCTGGAGCGTGCCTCATCCATGTTAGGAGTCCCAGAACAAGATAAGATGGATTTCTTCCAGGTTAGTGGCATTAGAGACTACTGTGTTTCTGCTGTAAAATTTAGTTAGCTTATACTCTTTGAGAACTGGGCAATATTATTAGAGTAGAAAGGATTAACTTTTTTTTTTTTTTTTTTTTAAATAACAGAATGGAGGAAGGAAAAACAAATGGGGAAAAAAAAATAATCCATACACCAGATTACTGGTGTCCTCTATTCATAAAATATCTGTAACAGTTAGACTTGAAGAGTTGTGGGTTGAAATTTGGAGGAAAACAACTCTGGGGAAGCGAGTTCCAGAGAGATGCAGTTCGGGGAATGAAAGAATTCTGATAGGCAGAAGTTCTGCAATATGGTTGAGTGACATTCCAGTCATGAGCGCTACCAGATGCCCGTGTAGCATGAGGGAAGGCATGGAGAGGTGGCACCATGGACGCAACTTCGTCTGACCTTTTGCCAAAAAAATATCTGTAAAATAATGCAAGGAAGGCAACATTCCTTCCTACTTGCAGGGGAGGTAGTTTATGTGTAATGGCAGAGTTGTTAATGATTCTAACAGCTTTATTCTGAATTTTGTCTAGTTGTCTTAATGCAACCTCTCCACAACCATTCCACAAGGGTGAGCAATATTCAAGCTGAGAGCGCACATGACTTGGGCTTCCTAGTAATGAAAATGCCCCTATAAATTGTTTTCAACTGTTTCACCACTAATGACATTTATAAAGTTGAGTAAAATTTGATGATAACAAGATTTAATTGGAAAAAGTCATCATTGTCATATGGAAAGGTTAAAAAGTGGCCAGATGAAAGTAATAAATGGTACTCTTATATACTTAGCCATTGGAGTTGAATGATAATCTCCCATCTTTCAATGGAATTGTGTGTTGGTATCCAGAATATTATTAAAAGCTGTACAACAGTAATAGGGGTTAATGGAGATAGTGTTTTATTACTCATTGAGTCAAAGCTGTCCTTTCTAAGTTGAACATATTCTGTTGACACTAACTAGGATGAAATATATTCGTCATCATTTTAAAGTAGGTATTGATGATTATACATGTTTGGAATAAAGGTACAGCAGTTGATATTGAAGGGTTTATGAAAATTATCATGAAATAATAAGAAAATTAGTTTCCTGATGTACTGTATTCTTCTGTTTTCTCCAGAGTTACTGGTGAGTTTTCTCCAGAGTTACTGGTGAGCATAAGAAACTTTTTTTTTTTACTAAGTTCTTTCTGGTACAGTAATAGCAGATGTTTGCATGTTTACACCAGGATCTTGGAGAATGGAAGGAGCGTCAGGAGGAAATGAATGAGACTGGCAATTTCTTAGCTGCAACATGCAGACCTGAGGTGGCACAGGAGATACATGATAAACTCTCCTGCATCAACACCAAATGGGAGCAAGTCTTTAAGGTACAGTGTTATTCATATTTCTTTTTCCCATTTCTCTCAGCTCTTTAGATGTGCTGTTGTTGAATTACAGTACTTAGCTTCAATATGTTTCACTCAATGTATCTCTCACCATTAAACTTATCATCTCTTCAGGATGACCCTCATTTTTCTTTGTCCGTGACTGATGCACTTAAGCTGTATATAGTACTGTACTCATATATGTATTTCTGAATCACAGTAAAATGTAAATTGTGCAGTCCAATTTAGCTTTTGTCATATTGGATATTACTGTTCATAGTTAATTACTTACATATGGTAAAAGCCTTTTATCCATTTTATTTAAAAGTTGAACAGGCCTGATAATTGAAGATATAAAGAAATTAATCATTATTGACTGTTCATTCACATGTGAGGTGAGAAGAGCCCTAAGCTTTTGAAAGCTGGCAGCGGAAAGGTTGTATGAGTGCATTCGTTAGCAACGATGTATTTTAAATCATTTTTATTATACGGGTTACAATATCCACTTGGCGATTAGATTGCTCAAATAATATATATATATATATATATATATATATATATATATATATATGTATATACAGTACAGTACCCTCCGTCCAACATGGTAATATTGTCATGCATGGGTCCCGTGTTGGACCGAAAATGTGTTGGACAAACAACAGAGCTTGTGGGGAAAAACGAATTATGTCAGCAGCCCTAGGAAAAGTCACCCTAAATACCTACCATATACATATATATATATTGGTACTACTGTAATTATAATAAATGGTACTGTACTATGAATGATAACTAACCTTTTAGGATAGTGTTGGTGGGCTTGCCAGGAATGGAAGGTGATATCTGAGGCTGTAGGTAGTCTTACTGTGTCCCTGGAGGATGGCTGCTGGCGTCACTAGCGGATAATGGCCGCTGCTTCTCCTCAACCTCCCTCATAAATCCTTTGAAATTCCTCTCCCCTTTCTTCTGCCTCTCGATGAATTCTAGCTTGGTGGCTTGAGGGAGGTGCCGCGACTTCTTGGGGTTCTCAGAAGGCTTCCTAGGCATCATGAGCTGAGTAAAATGCAGTAGCAAGGGCAGAAAATGCAGCAAGAAAAAAGCACCATCCAATGTGAATTGTGCGACTGAGTGGCGCTGTGGCGGGAGAAATTTAAACAAAACATCACATGAGAGCAGAAGCGTTTTTCAATGGGAGACATCACGATCATGTCACGATAGCGGTCGGGGGAGGCTACTTGATCGGAAGTTTTGATTAGCTGTCAGCGTCACGGAAACGTCCAGTATAACCGTGTTGGACGAGGGGTGATCGTGCTAGAGGCGAACTCTGCGGATTTCACCCACTTCTCGAAGCTCCGTCAGTGTTATGCTTACACCCCCATTTTACAGTACTTAAATCGTATTAAAACGTACTAATTTTTTGCTCTCCGTGCTGGATGCAAATCGAGCTGGACAAACGCATGTTGGACACGAGGGTACTGTATATATATATATGTACAGTATATATATATATATATATATATATATATATATATATATATATATATATATACAGTAATCCCTGTACTTTCCGGATGCCCACTTTCCGGACATCCCCACTTACCGGACATTGTGGGCCTGGACCATCAGAACCAAAAAATGGCCAAAAACAGGGAAAAAATCCCAAAAAATTCGAATTTTTTCCCACCCGTAATTTGAAATTGCCGTGCGGTGCCAAACAGCTGCTCACACCATGGCCCCTTCACCCTTTCCTTCCTCCCCCCTCCCCCCTTCCCTGTCAGGGTTGCCGTTTGGTATTTTTCATTACCAAATGGTGGCCAATTTGGTAATAAAAAATTTGTTTGGTAATGAATCAGAATAATGCATTACCAGATGGATTTTTCACATGTATGAGGATACACAGAATGGAGATGGTGGATTGTTTGCTCTCTCTGATTAATTTGCTACCCTACATAGCGTGAAAATAATCAACATGCTGTTAATTATAAGGAGAGTGATTACATGTATTTCCACTTGTATATATAATTAGTGAAGAATTTGGTAATGAAAAGTAAAATTTGGTAATGAAAGTTGAGGAGATTGGTAATGTGGCCTTTGTGATCTGGCAACTCTGTTTCTCCGACATCAACAGTTACTCCCTAACTTCGATTGTGAATAGATGCTTATCGCACTGGAAGCCACACATGCTCGTTTTTTGTGAATAAACAGTGAATATACTGCAATACCTGGCCTCTAGACCACATGGGAATTTACAGTGTTGTACAGTGTTAAGAAATTTGAACTTAGAGTGCAAAGAATCAACTGTGGAGTGCATATTGTTAGTTTAAACTGGCGGTTAGAACTGCAGTGGTGCAGTTAAGAACAATGTGCAGTGTTA
The DNA here is from genome assembly GCF_032717465.1 of Coenobita brevimanus. Classification (NCBI taxonomy): domain Eukaryota; kingdom Metazoa; phylum Arthropoda; class Malacostraca; order Decapoda; family Coenobitidae; genus Coenobita; species Coenobita brevimanus. Next base: position 48,902,804 of record NC_136966.1, read on the forward strand.
AACAATTATAACTCAGTGCAAAGAATTAAGTGCAGCACAACACTGGATTACTGTACGTGCTTCAAGAGCATTTTCAGCACCACCAAAACCTAAGAAAGGCAGCCACAAACGTGATGTAGGTACCCTGGCTGAGGTACAGTCACTTCTAGTTCCTCATTCCTTGGTTCCTTTTCATTTATATCATGCTTTATGTCCATTATTGGTGTGAATAGGGTCTTAAATAGGTTTAAATAGGTGCTATGCATGTCCGGTAGGGAGTTATTTAGGTGGCTTTCAAAGTTAGGCTGGATTAAGGTCCATAAGTACCAGTCCAGGAGGCTGGTGCCCACTATCCAGACAGGACCACTTTCCGGACGTGCCTTTGGCTCTGTTACGTCGGGTTGTGGGGGGATTACTGTATATATATATATATATATATATATATATATATATATAGATATATATATATCTATTGCCAGATGCCATAATCCCGTACGGGGTGGCCATTTGACTCTGAGTTATTTGTTTTACAGGGAGGGGCACTAACCCTCCACCAACCCACTTGACACGTAGGGAGCACGTTTGGTTTGGTTATATGGTTACCACCCAGCATTGTAAATGGTTTCTTGGCTTGCAGGAAACCATTTGGCTTGTCACTCAATGTAAAGCCACCTGTAATGGAAAGAAAAGCAATAAGTAGTGACAGGAAAGATGTGAGAAATAGGAAGAGAGGAGGGCAGGCACAGAAAAAGAATAATAAAGGCTAAGGAAGAAGTGGGCAGCACTACATCAAGTGAGTGGATGATGGTCGCCACCACCTACCACTTTACATATATATATATATATATATATATATATACAGTATATATTATCATCATCATCATCATCATCATCCGGACCTCCTTTGCCACCCAAGGGCAGGGTGAGGAGTAGCAATGTCCAGACAGCCCAGAATTGCCCAATCCAATGGGTCACGCGTCCATTCACTCATCATTCAAGCCCCCGGAATCCTGGCTCTATCGGATACGCCAAAAACATTCACCACGTTCTGTAGCTTCACATACTCGTATCCGACAGAGGCAATCCAGATGCTGCCACGTTAAAAATGGGTGCCAAAAATCCCTGATCATGCACTTCTCCTCACAAAATTCATCCAGCCAGCTCGATCTCCTGTCAGTTCACTACCCTCACCGACTTCCAAACCTCTCTTCCTCACACATTCATCCACCATATCTCTCCACCTTCTCCTTGGCCTACCTCACATCCACCCTCCTTCGAATTCACTCAGATATACCTTCATCACTACTCTATTGTTATCCATTCTCTCCACATGACCATACCATCTCAGTACACTCTCTTCAATTCTGGTGTCTACCGACTTCCTCATTCCGCATCTTTCACGAATCATTATTTCGTATCCTATCCACGCTCTCTACTCCACATGCATTCCTCAGCAGTCCCATGTCCACTGCTCTTACTCTTGACTTTTCATTTTCATGCCACACCATAGTCTCACATCCATATGTTAAAGTTGGCACTAACACTCCTTCATGTAAACCTCGTGCAGCTGCAACACTCAAGCCTCTGTTTCTTATCAAGGCCTTCATTGCACCAACTACTTTTCTTCCTTGTGTCACTCTACTTTCAACTTATTTTGCACATTTTCCTCTCTTTTCTATCATTGTACCCAGGTATTTGAACTCTCTCACCAATTCCAGTCACTCTCTATTCACTGTTACATTGCACTGGGAGACACCTTCTCTCTCAATAACCATCACTTTACTCTTTTCTACATTTACTCTCAAGGAACAACGCTTACAGTCATCAGCAAAATTCTGCACTAGCCTACCAAGTTCTTGTCCGGTACTTGCAAGCAGTACTGCATCATCAGCATACAACAAATCTGAGATATTCCATCCATCACCATTCATTACCAATGCCATCCCTCTCTCCATTACTTGTGTTTTCACTTCTCTTATCACCCCATCCATATATACATTGAACAACCACGGGGACATCACACAACCTTGTCGCACAACCACACTGATTGTGAACCATTCACTCAGATGCCCATTAACCCTGACACATGCTTCACTAACATCATAAAAACTCTTGACGGCACCTAGCAGCTTACCCTCTACACCGTACATGCGCAAAACTTTCCACAATCCTTCTCTGTCCACTTTGTCATATGCTTTTTCCAGATCCATGAATGCCATAAACACCTTCTCACAAGCCTTCTCTACTATGTCTCACAGCAAATATTTGGTCCACACATCCTCTGCCACTCCTAAAGCCACCCTGTTCATCACTCACTAGGACTTCTGATATCTCTCTTACTTTCTCTATAATAATTCTTCCATATACCTTTCCTACCACACTCAGTAAGCTTATGCCACGATAATTCTTGCACTCACTTTGTTCACCTTTATTTTTGTACAGGAGTACAATCACAGCCTTATTCCACTGTGCAGGCACAGTTTCACTCATTCATGCCTTCTTGCCTTACAGTATATTTTTACAGTATCTGTCTATCTATCTATCTTTATATCTGTCTATCTATTGCCAGACGCCTCAATCCCGTTTGGGGTGGCCGCAAACAAAACGCCTCCACGTCACCCTGTCCCCCGCCATTTCACTGCCCTACTCCCAACTCACACCTCCCTCTCTCATATACCTCTCCACCCCATCCCTCCATCTCATCCTCAGCCTCCCCCTCCCTTTTCCCCCCTCCACCTCACTCACATACACTCTCTTCGTCAGTCTTTCACAGTACAGTATATATCTACTGTATCTATCTATTTATCTATCTATCTATTTATCTATCTATCTATCTATATATATATATATATATATATATATATATATATATATATATATATATATATATATATATATATATACAGTATACAGGTATCAGTCAGTATTATTGCCCAAATGGTTACTTTAACCTTTATGATAAAAATTATTTAAATTACGTCATTACTTATGAAACCATTTGAACGGCCAATCAGCAGCCAGCTTTCAAAAGCACAAGGCTCTTCTTTTCTCAGGTGAGAATAAATAAAATATAAATTTTTACTGAATCATTAACTTTTTCTTTTTGGACAGTTCTTCCACACATAAATGTCAAAGTGACACATAAGTGTTACTTCTTACATGCCAGGGTCAAGCATTGGTAAGGGCTGAATGGGCTTTTAATAACCTTAAGTGGTCATATTCACTGAAACTCCAAATGAAGTGCTACCAGGTGAGCTTTAGACAGGAAGTGCAAAGAAAGTCAAAAGAAAAAAATCAGCATAGTGAAAGGATATATTGATGTCTTTGGATGCACATACTTCTGCATATATATATATATATATATATATATATGTATATATATATATTTTCATTGTTGCTCCATCTGTCATTTACAATTTTGCTTCTTTCTCAGTACTTCAGATTTTTGTACAGTAGGTATGAGACTTAACTGTTATCCTCTTCCCCCCTTTCCATTCATAAACCTGCTGTACTGTTGTAAACTTCACAAAGAAAAGTAATATGACTCTGTCTGTAAATAACTTTTGTCTTCAACTTTTAATCAGTGGACTGGAAATCTGGAGACTAACAGTCATTTGAACATTGAAGTGCTCAGAGAAGCAAAAGGGATAATGTTAGGCATCATTTACTGTGTAGCCTACATGGTCACTGTAAGCAAAAAACTTATTGGAAGAGAACAGACATAAGTAGGAGATATGAGCACCACAGTTAAAAGTAAATGTAGACATCAGCAGAACTCATTTTCTGTTGAACAGGATGACAGAGATGATGTGTAATGAAGAGGCAAACAGAAAAAGATGGAGGGATAATATTTGCAGATATGCTGAGCAAGGATTCAATACACTCGCGGCCAGTAGGTCAGAGTAAAGAAAGGTGGAAGACATTTTCATCCTGGAGTGAAGGGAGTCAGATTTTTTATGATAACCTGTATCTTATGTTTAAATTCTAGTGTTTTGCACCTCGTTTGCTGCCTTTTCTCATTATTTTTTTAACTAACATCTTTCATACCATTTCCACGGCACACTTAGGATACATTTGCATTCTTTGACTTTTGCCTGTACTGTAAGTAAGCCATCTTTTATTATCCTCTGAAAAGGAGAAAGAAAATCTAGAGACTGTGAGATAAAAAGAAGATTTTTAGTATGCTTCAGTAGCTGTTAAACAAAATACAGTACGAAAGTTGTCTCACTTGTATATGAGGCTGAACAGGTCCTGAATACTAGAAACAAAGAGGAACAAATGAATGATGAAATGTAGATGTAAGAGTATGTGCACCGATAGACAACAGTATATTTTGTCATGATCCCTGATACTTAATGGTAATACTGTACATGAGCAATAAGATGAAAAGAGGGAAAACAAATGATAAATGAGTGAGCTTGAGGTAACAGAGGAAAATGGGCATCAAATGAGGTCAGTAATTGTGAACACAGGAGAAGAGTAATGGCAGGTTACTTTTCTCAAATATTCTTTTATTGGGATTGGTATCTAGTTGGGACATATGGATCTGAAAATGACTGAGTCCAATCTTATTGATATATAATATGTGGATACAAGAACTTTTACTTTCAACAGCTATCATGCAATACTATGGATTATGTAATATCTGTACATCAAAAGATAAGCCATTCCTGATACTTGAGTTCAAAATTATTTGAGGAATCTGATACATAATTTGTGGATACTAGAACTTTTATGTTAAACAGAGCCTGTCATGCAGTATTGTAGATTATAAAATATCTATTTATCAAAAGCTATGCAATTCCTAGTATTTCAGTTCAGAATTATTTGAAGAATCACTGACAGTTTAAGTGCAGTACCCTGAAAGATGCACCCAAGTATATGTAAGAAATATCAAACCACTAAGAGACATGTAGAGCTATATGGTGTGCAGGAGGACTGCTTGGCTATGGGAGCAGGCTGCGAAGCCTATGCCCAGAGTCGGACACATAAAATATATATACAGTATATATATATATATATATATATATATATATATATATATATATATAATAGTGGGTATTGCTTGTGTGTCATGATACAGCACTGGTATTATAACAGACACTTTAAAGTTGTTAGGAATGTTTAATAAAATCTCACTGAACTTTTGCTACTAATGCTGTGTAGCGCTTTTGCACCATGTATGTTCTAGAAAAGTGAAGTTTAGTTGAAAAAATGGACATGAAAATACTGCTGTAATATATGCCTGAATTTCCTTCCTCCAATTTCATATGTAGGTTCTTAAGTAAGAAATGGCTGAAGTACAATGGTGTACGATACCACACAATGATTGTACCATAGAATTAAGTAGTTTGTTTAAAATAGTCAGTGTTAAGCATGCCAAGGAGTTATTTATGAAAATGGAGTCAGAGTGCCTTGCATCCTACAGTCTTTATTTCAATTAGGCAATGTTTGGCGGAGAGGCCACAGTCACGATGGAGGTAAGTTACGGGGCCAGCTGTGAGTAGTGGCGTGTCCTCCCTTACCCATCTGCCTCAACCTGAACAGTCCTACCTAACATCAGTATAACATATGCCTGTTATAGGTCTCATCAGCTATATTCAGTTCCAGTATCATGTTCAGTCTTTATAATTTTTCAGGAGTTTTATTTTGAAACTAACATTATTTTTTGATTTGCAGTTTGGCATGTACAGAATATATCTATCTATCTATCTATTGCCAGACGCCTCAATTCCGTTTGGGGTGGCCACAAACAAATCGCCTCCAAGTCGCCCTGTCCCCCACCATTTCACTCCCCTGCTCCCAACTCACACCCCCCTCTCTCATAGACCCCTCCACCCCATCCCTCCATCTCATCCTAGGCCTCCCCCTCCCTCTTTCCCCCTCCACCTCACTCACATACACTCTCTTCGCCAGTCTTTCACCCTCCATCCTCTCCAGTAATATTATTTAGAATTATTCAGCAAATAAAGTAGAATTTTCCTATACCAAAATACCATATCTCATGTCAGAAGGCCATAGAGGCACCAGATGGAAGGCATCAAAGGCATTGCCTTGTACTTCCTGCACATAATTGCTGTGGAAGTAAGTGATTTAGTTCAACACACTCATCAGTCAAAGAGAAAGGCACTGTAGCTCCACTGTGCTTATGAAAGGTATATAAGCTATCCCCCAGAGAGTCCAAAAATCTTACATTGACAACACGTGCATAGCGAATCTGTAGTTTAGATCACCATTAAACTAACAAGCGTATTGCAACCTTCTGCAGCATGCAAGTTAATTTTTCTGATAAGCACAGGATGCTCACACTCAGTTTACTGTTTCAGATACAGGAATCCCATTCCTCAGTAATTCACAAAGACAAAAATTCTATGACAAATTGTATCAGAGAAATGAGGGAATTTAAAGCCAGTGCTCATGCATGCATCACCTGAGAAATTTCTCTGATAAGAAATTTCTGCTACAGACAAGGAACACAAGTAAACTACAGTGCATTTGGTACCAAGAGGCAGATATGAAGGAAGGGTCCACGTGCATTAGGTACACTAGTGAATAAAAACAGGGAAAGCTCGGCACAGATCTGTTTTATGGGGAAGCATTTGCACTCACTATATGGCAACAGTGAGTAATATGTGTCGTTAGATTCACATGGTGGGAAATCCAAGGAATGAAGGGTACTTACCTTGAAAAATAATAAGAAAATATAGGGGACTGAGAGAGCACACATGAAGAAGCACATGGTTAGTTAGTGGGACATCAGTATCTGCACCATAGAACTGTATTAGAGTTATGATAGCAGTCCTCCTTCATGTTAGCACCTGAGCCCGGGAAAAGGTTAACAGCCATTGAGAATGCTCCTTACTGGGAGCAGCGGGTATATTGTATCAGATGGAGTCCATGTTTTGGGTTTATTTTTCTAATGAATGTGAAGATATGAAAGAGTTTCTGACCATAAAAAAATGTGAGATACAAGTATTTATATTTTTTCGTACACCACCATATACTGTATGTTGCAAGAGGGTAAAGAGCCTTCACTGTAAAAGAAATGATAATAATAAGCTTGACTGGCCCTTGCTTTGACATCGTGCTGTTCAGATTCTTTTGTATTTATGACATCAACACAGTGATATTGACCACAACCCATACCATTCACTCACTTGATGTAGTGCTGCTCTCGGGTGTCTCCCCTTTCCTCCCCTCCTTCTTTCCTTCCTTCCTTTTCTGTCTTTCTTTACTTAATTCTTTCCTCGTTCTTCTGCCTATAGGTGACTTTACATTCCCTCTTCCATCTTTCTTTCCTTCATTTTTCCTCTTCCTTCTGCCTATGGGTGACTCTACACTGAGTGACAAGCCAAAAGGTTTCCTATACAGCAGGAAAATATTTACTACACTGGATAGTAACCATATACTCAAATTATGGCACCTGGTGGTTTAGAGGGCAATAATGGCACTCCAGTTAGATTGAGTCAGTGAAGGTTTATATCCAAGGGATGATTGGGGTTTATTGCTCACATAATGCCACTCAGGGATGAGTGAGGCTGGTCACTCTCATCTTAAATGTCAGGACCAACTTGCCTAGCCCTGGGCTCCTACGCTCCTCGTGGGGCGGCAACGTAGGATTGGCTGATGGATGGATGGACTGTATATTGACACTCAAAATTTACAGTAACAATGATTAGGATGTGGATTATCATATTAGAAGCACTGACAGTACCACATAGAATCATCAGCAATTCTGCAGTTTACCCTAAGTGGTGCCAAAAAAGAGATACCAGCATTTCTCGGCACGTAAGGTGCTGCACTGTGTAAAATGCATCTTAATTTTGCAAGAGCAGGTTTAAGGAAAAAAAGATTTTTGGCTCCCAACCAACACCTACTAAAACCTTAGCTTAATATAGTCACATTCACACAAACACACAGTCACCTTTTAGCATCTTCATTTAGTATCTTCATTTAGTACTGTTCATCAGTAAGTAGTTTCATTATTGTCACATAAAAGATCAAAAATAGTGAAAATCTTTACCACAGCCATACATATAAACACTACAGATTACTTCTACCAGGTTAACAATTGGAGAGTTGAGAGGATGGCTGGGACATGAGTGTATTTGTGTTGTGATGAGGAGGGGTAGATTGAAATAATTTGGGCATGTTGAGTGGATGAAGGATAACAGTTGGGTGAGGAGGTGAGAAGTGTGAATGGTGCGGAGGTGAGAAGTGTAAACATTTGGGGTAGGGCTGCGAGAGGCAGACCAAAAAAGACCTGGGACAAGGAGAGTGTGACCTCAGGGATAAGGGACTGATTAGGGAGACTGCTAGAGATTGAGCAGTGTAGAGAGCCTCCACTAGGTAACCAAGGCTGATGCATGTAAACATGTTGGAGCCTTTTTAAACAATTTGATGTGAATCAGATGATTTACATGTACAAAAGTCATCATTTATATTTGGCAAAAAAAAAAGAAAAGGAATGGCCTTATTTTTCTGTAGATTAGAGAGACACTGATAGGGTATGATAACTTGGGCAATAAATTTTAGAAGATGAGTGATGTGTAAGGAGAGTATGAGCCAGTGTTGCATTTTGTGTGGTCAGGGTGGGGAAAGGCTAATGTGTTAGCTGTCAGGACAGAACACTAAACCCCCAATACTGTACACTGTATTGCATTGTTGTACTGGAAGTAATTTAAATGTCAACAGTTATAAATATCCTAGCATGATGCAAATGTATAGTGCATGAGCACAATTTGTTAGGTTGGGTAATGAAAAGTGAAAAATATACAGTTGGTATGGGTGTACCTGAGGATCTGTCATTAGTTTATGTTTATCATGGTGCCTGAAGTGCTGTTACGAGATGTCAGATCTGGGTTGGTGAAGGAGTTGTTGTACGCAGCTGATTTTGTGGTGAGTGCTGGTAACAAGGAAAGTGCTCCAGAGAAATGTAGAAAACAAAGGTTTGGGAATGAATGTAGAGAAAACATAGGTTGTAGTTAGTGAAAAGGACAGTGTCATTGGTAGAAACTGATCAGTAGCTTTATGCCACATGTGGGAGAGGGATTGGTACAGGCAGTATGGTACTTCCATCTTGTATGGTGTTTGAAGAGGACAGATATGGTAGGTAGAGTGAAAGATATCAGTTATGTATGTGTCATATGCAAAGGAGCTGTTGTGGTCCAACCAAGGCTGCGAGAGACCAATACAGATGTAGCTACTGAGTGTACTGGCAAGTTCTGGTATTTGTGGGGTATGATTAGCATGGAGAGTGGTGCAGAGTCTACTTCAGTAATGAAAGTCACTAATCATTTGAGAAGGAGTTTAAAGTGTCTGTTGCCCCTGGTGAGTCTCATTATAGATAAAACTGAAAATTTATGCTTCATATGAATGAAGTGGAATGCTGTGTGGTTGCAAAAATTGAGCTGTAAAGAGAAAGATATTCACAGATTGAAACGAACTGAAGTGAGAGTGGTAAAATGGAAGTATGTGGTATGCCACATTGAAGGACAGAGCAATGTGTGCAAATTTAGAAGAATGCTTAAGGGCTGAAAACTTTAGTGTAGTGTGGTGATTTATGTGAGTGGCTAAGGTGGTGTATATGTGAAAAGAAGTAACTGGGTGAAATACTCTACAGACCTGAACATACAGTATAAAGGACAGTCTTAGCTGGCAGACCAAAGAAAATGTGGGATCTGGTCATGAGAAGGAGCTATAGGGTTAGGGGGCTTGACTGGAATGCCATAGAAAACTGAATGGAGGTGGATGTGAAAAGTGAAGTACAGTAGTTTTAGGAAGACTGAGTAAATGGTGAGACAGAAATTGACAGAGAGGTTGTATAGCTGTGATGTTGATGAGAGAAGAGAAGGCAGATGAAAGCTGTGGAATGAAATGAGACTTGAAATAGCAAAAGGGAGTAACAGTGTATTAACCAAGAAGTATTTTTGTCACAACCATCTTGGAAGAGACGTGAAATTGGAGTGTTGAGTAAATTGTGGACCAGGAGTGGAGTCATCAGACATCATATTTCATTACCATTACTTGGCAGTGAGCTTATCTTTGAATATAGGGACAGGTTCCCCTATGAGAGGTGAATATGCCACTCATTCCAGTGTGAAAATGTTAGACAACTATATTTAAAAGCTTTTAATATAATAAGGCCAATAAACAGTGAATAACAAAACAAGATGGGTGTTTTGTAACTACAGTAGCATAATTTTTAAAAATACATGATACAGTTGGATAACTGCATTAGAATAGAAATATTATTCACTTTAATATTTTTGCAAATGAGACAATAATGTACAGGAAGTAGCAGTAATTTTATATATTAGTGAATCCTAAAAGCCATTATACTGTATATACTGTATATATATATATATATATATATATATATATATATATGCAATATATTGAACTTATGTGTGAAATTTTGATGCCATGCATTAACACATCAGTAATTTGTAAGTCAGAGTTCATGTACATTTGCTGTTTTGTTTGTGACTGATGCTTCACCATGAATGTCCAGAAGGTAATGCCCACCATGAATACATTTTTATTTAGTGTGGGATGTGGTCTTGCATGCTTCGCTTTTAGCAAATATGGTGCATTAATATATAATGCAGCTCAGCACCTGTGATTACAAATATTGTTCTTTTGCATGATTAACAGTAAAGCCTGCACATAATTATGATCTTCCAGTTTTTGCACTATAGTTCTTTATAATAGAATTAAATGTTGTCAAATGCATGAGATGATTTTAGTTTAAAACTGAATGTGAATTTGGATACAGTACAGCAGATTGTACTTCATACAGTAGTGACAGCATGATAATCGTCTCTATAGGCAGTGTCTCCTTTGCATTTTTCAGTACAGTAATACTTTATCATTATCATCCTAGGATAGGATCCAGAAAACACACACACACACACACACACACACACACACACACATAGAAATAACCCCGCCACCCAATGAAAATGTGTGTACAATTCATCCATTTATGGACCATTCTAACTTGTGAAATTACAGTATATCACATTTTCATCATTCACTTCTCTTTTTTAATTTTTTTGCTTTTTCAACTTACATAGCTTGAATTTATACACATTCACATACCATATCAACTATCTTAATGGCTTTCCATACCTTCTTGCACCCTCATGCTCACACCCCTATACCTTTTCAGCATTGCAGTTTCAGTAATCTCTCAATTATCCAGCATATAGCAGCCAAGGGGGTGCTGGAAGGTGACATACAGATGGATAGTAAGGTAATACCCCCCAAAAACCCACAAAAGGGGTGTAAGCCCCTTATAAAATCCAGTACCTGCACAGTAAAACTGTTCCAACATAGAAAAACACCCTCAAGTACTGTAATAAGCATGATAAAATGCCATTATACTTTACAGGGGGTTCTAAGTATTACAAAGAGTTATGGAGTACTGTACATATCCTGTGGGAAAAGGGGAGTTCAGTGTTTGACCTCCATGAACATAATTATGTAAAGCAGTTTTCAGCAAGAATAAAGTATTGCTACATCTAAAATGCACATACACTAGGCCTTCCATTCTTTCCCAGTGCTGTGTGCATTCATACAGTAACCAGTTTATGCAGTTGTTGCTAAACTTGGAGTACCATGGAAACTTGTCCTGTGTATGTAGGGACATGTTTTTTCATGATAAAAGCACACACTGACTGACCATGACATAGTTTGCCTCTCTTCTCCCTCTTCCTCTATTTTTCTCCAATTTTTCTTTTTTTTTATCATTCTTTATCTGTTACTTATATCCCTCTGTCTTATTCATTTTTGAGCCACATCCAAAGGCTATTAAAGAAGGCAATAGAAAGAAAGAAAATTAAATAAAAAGGGAAAATAATACTTAAGCCCTCACATTCATATCTGAGCCTTGTGTGTCTCATAGAGGATTCTCTCTCTCTCTCTCTCTCTCTCTCTCTCCTCTCCTCTCCTCTCCTCTCCTCTCCTCTCCTCTCTCCTCTCTCTCTCTCTCTCTCTCTCTAGTAATGAAGGTGCAAATGGGATGAAATTTTTGCATAAGTATGGACCTGCTGCATTGTTTTCTTAAGAATAAGGAAGATGATGATGATGATGGTGGTGGTGGGGGTGGTGGCGGTGGCAGCGGCGGTGGTTGTGGTGGTGGTGGTAGTGGTGGTGGTGGTGGTGGAAATTCTTGCTAATGTTACTTTTTGCAGTATTGAAAAATACATGAATCAAACTCGGTAAGATATGGTTGTTCATTCGTTTAAAAAATAATAATACCCAGAAAAAGTAGAAATATATTCAGTCATGAATCACATGCTTAGACCCACAGCATCATCACTGATACACGTAAAAAAGAAAGTAAAAGCAATTGTGTGCAGTGGAAGTTTAAATCTTTACTGCCAGTACCTAACTGATTCTCTTCGTATGGTAACAAAAATGAAATGAAGCCATCTGTTGTGAGCTTGAATTCCAAATTATGAGTAAATCTGCCAGGAAATTGTGTTTGAGTGATGAGATGAATAGTGCGGATTTTGAATTTTTTCAGTTTCTCAGGGAATTTAATTAAATACAGCCATTTACTATGATGGATAATGACATATGCAGTTTAATGTGCTGTTGGATAATTGAGAGTTTACTGTACATCTATTTTTACTGTATTGCTGTACAAGGAGTGATCAAAGAGGTCTGTGAATGCTAGAATAACAGTACAGGTATACCTCAATGTACGATACCCCTAGATGCGATATCCCAGCTTAACGATGGGGGTGGAACTACCACTGTACCCCTCCTAGCGATGGCGAAACCCTGGTTTAACGATGGGTTTTGATTTTTTAAAAACTGGTTTTGATTATATATTAGACTAAAATTGTGTTTAGATTGATTTATAAACTGTTTTTAGACTTAGAGTAATGTGTTTTAGCCGTAGATGCGGTGAACATTATCCTTTTGGGGTACAGTTTACTAAGCTTGATTTTTTCCAGACTTATACTTGATGATTTTCAGATTTTATTTGTTAGTTTTAGTGAGTTATTTACAAGTGTTAGGCTGAGGTTAGCTTCTTTTACAGCTGTTAGGCCATTTAGATTGGCTCTAAACTTGTTTTTGGACTTGTTTGGGTGAGTTTAGGACTTGGTTGGGGGAAAACCTAAGGCTCAAAAACGCATCCCTATACTTTACATGTTAAATCTACCCCGAGATACGATACCCCACCTAATGATGGGTTTTACTTAACCAATTGCATCGTTAAACCGAGGTATATCTGTATTGTATTTTATTGAACATAAGGTGCATACATTAGACATCCCCTTCAAAGCACTTCCCTCCTGCTCACACACACTTGTTCCACCATTCCTGTCACTGCCTGAAATGTTACTGGATGTTTTCCTTCCTGATATCCTTCAGAAGGCTTGTCGTCTTGGATTGGATGTCTTCAGTCACTTCATAACGACCCCCTTTCATCGTGTACTTCAGTTTTGATAACAACCAGAAGTTACAAGGTGCCAAGTCAGGTGGATAAGGTGTATGCAGCACGAGCGGAATGTTTTTCCCCTGCCAGAATTGTCTGGATACTGAGCACTGTGTGACAGGGTGCATTGTCGTGGTGGAGCAGCCACCCGCTGTTCCACTTCACACGATGTTTGCGTCTGACTGCCTCACGCAGACATTTCAAAACATCCAAGTAGAATACTGCATTAATAGTAGCACCTGTGGGGAGAAATTCTGTGTGCACCAATCTTTCTGTGTCAAGAAAAGTGAACAGCATGGTTCTCACTTTTGATCTCGATTGATGTGCTTCTTGTTTTTTTGGTCTTGGTGATGATGTTATCCTCCACTGGGAGCTCTAGGCTTTGGTTTCTGGATCTTATCTGTAAACCCATGTACCATCACAAGCATATTGTGTGTTTCTATTGCCTGCTTGCCAAGCATAAAACAAAATTTCTTGTTTGCACTTTGCTCAAACTGTGACATTTCCCCAAATATGTCAGATGTGGCAGGCGTGACGTCACTTTGTATCTTGCCACAGTACACTGGCCTTTGCTGTCATGGTGTCTGGTGACTGGTGGCAACAATGAAGGTGGACAGTGTAACAACTGCCAACAACCCTCTCATAATTCAGCTCATTTCTGTCTAGCAGTATCATTCACCAAACTTTTTGATCGCTCCTCGAACATATAAGCACCTGCTCTTCTAGCCTTTAATCAGTTGGCTTTATTAATCTGCTTTATTTCTTTCTCATATTGCGATACAGTCATCCTTTGGTTATTGCACACACAGCAGTTGGTAATGAACGTGGCACGTGATAATGAAAACTTGTGATGACGAAGACCCAGAATCTATGGTACTTATCCTATTTGGTCCTAGAGACCCAACATCCAACTCTAATTTTCCCTTCAGTGGCAATTTAGACCCATTAGATACATACATAATGTTATGGTAAGTACTGGACACACACACACAGTAATAGTTAGGTTAACAGAAAGTGATGAAAAAAGCACAGTAACGGAGAATATTTAATCTGTTGCTAAGTACATGTACCTTGGAGAGACCTGAAGAGTGCTTGAGGTGAGGAATTCCAAGGCTAGGGGGTTGAGGGTTAGAGGTCCCAACCACCTGATACTTACTCTTCAAGTAGGGCCTCATCTTATGCGAGGGGGATGAATGCATGTGTTTGTGTGTCTTGGTGGGTCAAGTCTCAGACTCAACCCAGCTCAGGCATGCAATAACAAGATTTTTGCCTGAAAAATGTGCTGTAAGGGAAGGAGTGCAGATTTTAATCTGGCCATGATGATGAAAACCATGATGACAAGGTTCACTATGACCAGGGGATTGCAGGGTGTCATACCCTAGCCAACCTACTCAACCTACATATATTTCTGAATATGGTAGTACAGTATTTTCATTGATATTATTTTTCACCTTTCATATTTATCGCAAGCCATTGTCCTATACCCAGTGGTAGGCTTTATTAATCTGCTTTACTTGTTTCTCATTTTTGCTATACTTCATATGCTCTCTGTACACAGTACTTCATACCCTGTCGAACCACAACCATACATATTTCTTAAAAGTTGTATTTCCATTGATATCATTTTTTACTTTTCAAACTACTGACCATTGTCCTGTGCCCATACATGTACCCTTTGACTATGATGACAACTTACTTAATTCATGCTAAATACTGTACCAGCAAATGATCTTACTCAGCATATGAAGAACTTGCAAGAGTACAAGGGTTTAGCCTCCTCTCATTTACTTCTCCAATCCAGTGACATCTTTGAGTTATAGTATTAATTACATTAGATAGTTTTATGCAGCTTAGGGTTGTCGTAGTGAAAGGTTTAATGTAAGTAACAGCACATTTTCATGTAGCTTTGGTACTCAGTTTTCTTTGTGGTACCAAGACTTTTGGCACCAGTTGTTGTTTATCCATAAGTTTCTCCACTTCAGTTTCTTGTACACTTCAGTCCCTTTTTATCATTTTCACCAATTCCAGTCTCTTCATTTACCAACACCTCACATTATTTGTCACATATCTCAGCAGCAACTCATATGTTCATTAACTTTCAGATTTTGCTGCCATGAAGCATTCAAACAACTCAGAACCACCCTGCAAATAGCTTGCTCACAGTTACATAGCAGCATAATATGAAATGCCTATTACTGTATTTTCATGTAAATACTGTATATTGAACACCCATGTGGACCCCAAACATTCTTTGTCTCCTCTCCACTGAATCACTTTCTCTGCAAAGACAACACAAATAACACAAACACTTTTACAGAATGACACCTCAGTAGAAATAAGAGTCCAGTTGTCCAGTGTCAAAGCTTATTGCAATCAAGAAATCAGAATTTGTAACATGCATTCCCCAAACATCTCCCATACCATATCACCGCAATACAGCCCTCATTTCCTCCCCTTAACATTGACACCTAACTTCATAATTTCTGGGGACTTTAATGCTGGACCACTGCCTAGGTGTTGTTGGTGTTGATCAACCCCAGTTGACTGAGCAGATCCATCAACCACAGACAAGTAACTACCCCTGCAGGGCAATTCTGTGCAGTGAACCAGTATTGTGGTTGACAACAATTCGCCACAGTGAAACTTGGGAAAAAATGTGAAAGTTGAATTCCTGAGCAGATGCTGCATTTACATATCCACCCAGTAAACAGGGGCACCATAGTAGGTTTCACTTAACAAAAACAACTGCTGAGTTCTCAACCTTTCCTCGTAGCTTAACAACATGTATATTCTGTGATACCTTACAATACACCTATCTCCCTTATCAAGCACACTGCATCCTCTTCTCCCCAAATCTCACATTCCATTGACCCTTACTTTCACTCACCATCATGTGGCATTCAGAATCCAGATTCCCTTCAGATCACCTCACTGTCATTGTCACTATAGGAATACCCTCCAAACCAGAGCAATCACACATCGCTTACACAAACAACAAGAAAGCAAAAAATTGACTAAGAAACATTTCAGCTCGCTAAACAACACACCTTTCACCAACATTGTCAGGCACATTACAAAATTAAACATCATGTGTATTGCAGACAAACACCATATTCCAGAAGGCAACAGGAGACATCATAACCCAACTTTACACCAGAGATTGCTGGCTTCATAAAACAACCTAACCCACTCAAACACAACTCTCCTCTCCCACATGCAGAAGGCACTGTCACATAGCTCCAACAATTAAACAACAAAGTTGTCAACCAGATCAGCACAACAACTAGAAAACTGGGAAGCCTTTGTATTATAACAACACCCATCCACTCCACAGACCCCACTTGGCTCTGCAAGACACTAAATAGTATCACAAAATCACAAACAAGCACCACCAGAACCCACACTGCCATCACCTCGAGCACTCAACACATCCTTTCTTGTAAAGAACAAGCAGATATACTCGTGAACCACTCTGAAAACATAAGTCACTTAACTCCAACTTGAGGTGAGTTAGAAACAATCTTCTCTACATAGGCAGTCCTATCAGCTTGACCAAGGTGTAACCCCCTTTGCTCCAGAACAGACAAACAATATTATCGAGGAAACAAAGGGCTTTACATACGCAGGGTGGATGGCAACAGCAACCAACACCTGCAACATTTATGACCATATGGTATCCAAGTCTTCACAAGCACTCAGCATCAGTCCATATTTACTTTGTAGTGTTCCTAACATTTGGAAACTTGGGACAATCTTAAACCAGGCAAGGACCCAACTCACCCTTACACATACAGACCCACAAAACTACTTAGCACACCATTCAAGATAACTGAACTACTTTTTAACCCCTAAAAGACGGGTGTCCGCATATGCTGTCCGAGGGTACTAGGGCCAAAAAGATGGGTGTCCACATATGCAGTCATGGCCCCCCCACCTCCCCAAACCCACCCCAACCACCCCACCCCGTACCACCACACCCACCCTCACCCTCACCCCCCACCCCAACCCCCCACCCCAACCCCCAAACTTCCACAGCCCCCCAAATTCTCTCACCGTCCCCCCAATACCCTCCACAGCCCCCACCACCCCAAACCCCCACTCTCTCACCACCCCTACCCTCCCTACCTTAACCCACATCCCCCACACCCCCTGCAATCCCCACTCCCCCAACCGCTTCCCCATCACCCCCCACTCCCCAGACCATTCCCCCACTACCCACCACACTACCCCCACTACCCACCACCCCTTATCCCCCGCCCCCTACTGCCCTTCCCCTACCCCCACCACCCCCAACTCCCTACCCTCCTCCACTCCCTACCCCTATACCACCCAAACCCCCACCCCCCCAATCCCCCATACCCCCCAAACACCACCACCCCTCTAACCCTCACTGCCACTCCAACCCGTTTCCCCCCACCCCCTCCCGACCCCCCACCTACCACCCTCACCTTCCCCAAGCACCCAGTCCCCATCCCCACACCACCCCACAACCCCCACACCCCTCCACACCTCCCCCCTCACAAATCCCCCACCATATTGCACCCGCCGATTATGCCCATCCTTAGCATATGTCAAAACATTATGATGCCTGTCTTTTAGGGGTTAACAACCATACCTTATGTCTCCCTTGCACCATCAGAACATGGCTTTAGAGCACAGTACACTATAAACACCTCACAAACCATCCTCACACAACACACATCGGACAGTGCCAACTCCACGAGACGCGCACAACTAACACTTCTTACAATAATAGATTTAAATAATATTTGATGCTATTCCCCAACACAGTCTAATCACCAAAATCCATAAGAGAAACATAAGGAATAACACCAAGCACTGGCATGCCAACTATTTATCTGGTTGGCAAGCACATCAAATATCCTATAGCAGTAGCCGTGTGTGTGTGTGTGTGTGTGTGTATTTTGGGCAGCTGAAACTACACATTCATATCGCACAAAAATTTGCACAAAAATCGCAAATTCGATGATGTGAAAAAAACTTGGTCCCATCTTGATTGAGAAACTTTTACTATATTTAATGAGCGATCAAATTTTGACCAAAAAACGCTGCTGCCGGCGTGAGTGCGTGAAATTAGGGTTGCATTCACCTTAGAGTTTTTGATGGCTTTGTATCTAATATACTATAGCAGTAGCCGTGTGTGTGTGTGTGTGTGTGTGTGTGTGTGTGCGCGTGTGTGTATTTTGGCCAGCTGAAACTACACTTTCAAATCGCACCAAAATTGGCAAAAAAATTGCAAAAAATTAGCTGATGTGAACAAAACTTGGTCCCATCACAATTGAAAAACTGTTACTATATTTAATGATCAATCAAATTTTGACCAAAAAACACTGCTCCTGAAGCCCAGTCGGTTGCCATGGCCAAGCAGTTAATATCTCAGACTTGTGTGCGGACAACTTGGGTTCCATTCCCGAAGCTGCAAATAATACGATCAATTGGTTAGCTGCAAAAAATCCAAGTGACAACGTTAGGCTAGAATAGCACATAAACGGACAGTCATGGGCCCTTCGATGTCGCCTTGACGGCCGATAGTGACAACGTTAGACTAGAACAGCATATAAACGTGACTCGGATTACCTGAAATGATCGCAACGTTCGCGCAAAGCGCGAGGAAGTGAGTGAGAAGCACGAGGAAACGAGTGCGAAGCACAAGAAAGCGAGTGCACAGCGCAAGAACCCTACGCAGGAGCAAGTGCTAGAGGGCCCAAAGGGCCCACAAGCACTTGTGTTATACTCTAGAGCAGGTCATCAAGGACACAAAACTTCCCTAGCAGACTTCCATTGTGCTTCCTTTTTTTACCCATTCTTTTCACCCTTTACATGCATTACTGTACATTCTTACACCCCAACTGCCCACAAATATTGCCTCATACAAAGATAACATTACCATACCAACCACTTGCCACATCACAGACACAGCCTGTGCACAGTAACAAGACTATCACAACCCACTTTAGACATGGGTTAAGAACAACAGGCCATTGATTGCTCCATCCACATCCACCATGACACTCATCACCATCAGCAGTTGTGAGAACAGGCATACCTCTAACGTTGCAGTTAAGAATGTACCAGTGCTACACATCTCATTCTCTAAGACCCTTGGAGTGGCAAATGACATTGAACTTACCTTCAGGGACCACATACTAGACATCTAGACATCAAGTGGTGGTGCACCCCTAGACTCAGTGCACTCAGGGTAATTACAGTGACAAATTTTGTACAACAAAAAGAAATTAGAAACACTCCCTACTTTGCAGACAGTATATAAAATCATTTATGTCTTGTGGCACCTCAGCTTGGGGCCCTTGTCTTGTCTAATACCCACCACAACACCTTGTAGATCAAATAGAACACTGCCCTGTGCATCATCACTGGCTGCACTAATACTACTCTCACAGCTCACTTACACAATGAAACTAAAGTTCTCCCTTTTATAGTGTATTTTGACATGAGAGGCACACAGTTCTAGATGGCAGTCTTTTCTAACACACAACACCCCTGTCACATATGACAGATCCACACAACACAGCTAGGCATATAAATATTCATCACACAAATATTACCAGACTCTCGTCACCAACATCCCACCTCTAAACATTCCAGCACAAGTAGTAAAGAAACACCTGTGTATTGTATTCATGTGCAGGCAGTACAACACCTTGATCAGAACACAGTACAGTACTGACAGACCTCCTCCCCTGTCCCCCTCAACATCCACACATCGGAGGTATCCTTAAATAGAGCTGATCGAGTTCAGCTTGCTAGACTTAGATCAGAATATCACTCAGTCCTCTCCAGTTACTAGCTTAGATTTGGGTTGGGTGGAATCATAGATAACTCATATCTTACTTGTAGAATAGGCCCACACAACATTACCCACATTATGGAGCACTGAACGACATATGCTGCATTAAGATGCATACATTGTCAAAGGTGTAGGGAACCTGTGGGATGACCCCATAGAGGCAGATGCTTACCTGTGGTCAGTGGGTCTGCAGGTCCAGGCAGAGTGGGGTTAAATATAAACAGCAGCTGCAACAGCAGCTCTCTCAAACATCCATCAACTCTTCACATACTTCATTACTTTCTTAAAAACTTTCAACATCATTCAGCAGCATTCCTTCCACATTACCTGCATACCAGTACTGCATAACACCTCCATTGTCCTAGCTTGTTCACCTTCTTGCAGCCTTTTTGGTTCCGTAAATGATGTAATCAGCCCTCTCATGATTTTACTGTTATCTACCTAACTGCAAGTTTTTGAGACAAGTACTCTGGAAACCACTCTGTTTAGCAGTTTCTAGGTGTTCTCATGTGTATTGAAAAATCAGTCACTCATACCTTATACACTAGTTACCTCTTTCCTAAAGCATTCAACAGATTTCATTTATTGTTAAGTTTTGCACTTTTTACAGTCAAATGAACTTGTGTACAAGAATACAATTGTACCCATCATCCATACAGCTTGTACAGCTCCTGTCATCTAGGGTTTATGAATGTTTACCATAAAAAGGTCACTTATCCCTCCAGTACTAACTATAATTCTCAGAATCCATATCATCAGTACTTGCTTTTTATGTATTGTTCAGCTTTTTCATATCTTCTTCACTTTTGCCATTGACAAATTTTCAAGCACTTTAATCCATCTCTGTGCCCTACCAAAGCCAATCATTTAAGCCACTACACTTTTTTTATTTTCCCTTTATTTCCTTTCATTTGTTATTACTTTATCTTTCCATGTTTTCCAGTTTTCCAGTTTTACTGGAATTCATTGCTATATAATTGCAGCAGATATAAAAACAGATTCCTATTGGAAGTGAAGTTGACATAGATAACCCCATTATTATGCTGTCAGTTTCAGTTTGTACAACTTTTATTGCCACAGAAGTTTTATTATGCAAATTTTTTACTTTCTTTTTATTTGGCTGTGGATTGTGCAGTGTTGAATATTTTTGTTGTGTTTGAATGCATACACCTTAGTGTAATATGAAAATATAAACATTCCTATCAGGGCATTGTCCATATTTAGGATGTATAAACAGCTCTCTCTGCTTGAGGTTTGCCTTTGTGTTGTGTTGTTTATATTCAGGTCAGTTTTTATCATCATCATAATATCCAGTGTAAACATTGGATGACGAGAAGCAGATTACTGTATATTACTTTGATTTCTTTTTTTCCATTCTTGTGAACAGCAGAGAAGCAGTACTATTCCCCTTGCATAGTTGTGGAACTAGGAAACTACCTTTAAATCATTAACCCATAACCGATAATGGATACAGAAACTTTGACCTTCCCAGACTAGTAAAGAATTAAAGGTAGTTAGGTTCGTGTGGTTGTGTGAAATGTGAGAGGCATTTATGAAGATTAATATCAGATAAAAGTAGAGTTTATAGAAGAAAGGTATGGTATGAAGACAGTGGAGAAAATAAAACTGAGAGGGAGTGAACTGGTTGAGTAGGAAGGTGTAACATGTATGAGGTTTTGTGTGAGCATTCATGGATTGGGTGGAGAGGTTTGAGATGGTGAAATTAGTCGTGATAATTCCATACAAATATGATACCTTGTGATAATAAAGATTTTAAAGTGAAAGGTAGACATTGGGAGCAGCGTAATAGTGTGGTAAAATATGCCAAGATGTAGATTGTTTGTTTAGAGAACCTTTTCAGTAATCTAATGATTAATTTTGTTGTTTGAAGGAAAAATGGTAATGGGTGTTAGGTGAAGGAAATGGTATGAGTCTTGTTATTCTTTGTGTACAGCTGTCTAATTTGTCTTCCCCGCATTACAGTACGTTCAGCAGTACCTCCACCGTGGCCAAGTGATACGCACCAAGAACGACTACCAGTCAGGTCAGGACCGACTGGAGTTGTGGCTTGAGAATGCTCAGCTCATTCTCAATGCCACCAATGTGTGCACAGTAGAGGCTGTTCAGGAGCATGGTGATAAGCTCAAGGTAGGTTATGGTGGTGTGAACCTTCGTGGTCATCATTTAGAATAACAGGAACAATTGTGGTCAGCAATGATCACCTATCCATCCTCCTCCCTGCTGTGTCTAGCCTGCTTCTTTGTATATGATGTCACAATAAAGTTGGAAGCAGGTAGGTGACAGGGATAACAAGTACGGAGAGGAGAGACAAGTAGATGTGGAGGGAGAGGTAGTCATGGATAGAGTGCAGGTAAAAGGTAGAGTCATAATTATGTACCCACTGTTCCCTCACTCATGGAGAGGGAAGTGATACAAACATGAATTTGTAAGGTAATCCTACAGTAAATCTTGCATTTAGGTTGTAGAATATCCTGAACTTACTTCCAAAACTAGACATTGTATTGTAGTTTGTATAACCTGTAGTGTAACTTAAGATTACTCTCTCAGACATTGGCTTCATAGATATTACAATCACACTGCAATAAAATAAAAGGGAGAGGGAACCTTAGACTCATTACTGTGATATGAAGCAATCTGTTTTTGGTACAAAGTTTGCTAATTAGGGAAGTTTACCACAATCCACTCCCTCAATGTAGTTCTGCTCTCGGGTGTCTGCCCTGTCCTCTCCTCCATCCTTGTTTCCTTCCATCTTCTTCTGTCTTTTTTTCCTTCATTCTTTTCTCTTCCTTCTGCCTACGGGTGACTTTACATCCCCTCATCTGTCTTTCATTCCTTCATTCTTTTTTCTCCCTTCTGCCTGTGGGTGACTCTACACTGAGTGACAAGCCAAATGGTTTCCTGTACACCAGGAAACCATTTACTATGCTGGGTGGTAACCATATAACCAAACTTTGGTGCCTGGTGGTTTAGTGGGTAATTATTGTGCTCCAGTCGGATTGAACCGGTGAAGGTTTATATCCAAGGGGTGATTAGGGTTTATTGCTCAAGTAATGCCACTCAGGGGTGAGTGAGGCTGGCTTCTGTGCTCCTCGTGGGGCAGCGTAGGTTTGGATGATGGATGAATTAATTACTCAAACTTCCTCCAGGTCAGCTGGTATGGAGCTCAATGGGACTGTTCAAATTTCATACCCAGTGCTGCTCAGCTATTAAACAGAGTTTGCATTCCCAGTATCCAAAGTAACCAAAGTAAAAGGTGAAAGTAGAGAGGAGGAATTAATACAGCACTATCTCTTGCAGCAACTTGAGACAGAATGTTTTACCATGTATTATGGCAACTGGTGACAAGAGAAGGGGCTCCCATAACAGAAAAGAGTGAAACATAGCAGATGAGACTGTGTGATGTTTGCAAGGGGAAGACAACAAGAATTCTCCTTAGACAGGGTCAGGACAGGGGTATTTGAAGCCACCAGAGACATTCAATTGAGATATGCCCTAGAAAGGCTAGGGAAGTCCCCAAGGTGATGCAACAGGCAAGCTGAGCCAGGAACAGGCTGATAAATTGAAAATGTGTGTGACCCTACCTAATGGCACGTGACAGAATGGGAAGGGAAATGAGGGGATGTGAGGAGCCCAAACCCAGAGGCTGTTGCCCCAAAGGGTGAAAAGTTAGCATGCTCAGAAAAAAAGAAAAAAAAAGTGGAAAAAGAAAAAGTTTCAGACACACCAGAGAGATGGAGAAGAGCACCCAAAAGGGGAGAACATAAAGAATGTGACAGAAAAACTAAAGAAAAGGTGGAGGAAAAGGTGGCCCAATGGGACTGCAACTGTGGAGAAGATGAGCACCATACAGACCACAAAAAAAGGCAAAACTAAGCTTGAAGGGAACTCACTTGGGTTCCAGAGAAGCTTGGGAACACTGGGAGATCGATGCAGCAGCAGGAGTGAAAGGAGAGCAGGCAACAGGTGGTCAGCAAAAAGATGGCACTTGGCTAGAATGTAAACACCAGTTAGCAGCTGGGCAGCTCTGCTGAGCTCCACATGAGCTGACCTAGAGAAGGTTTACAGAGGATTTATGTGTTATGTGTCTAGAATGATGTTCTCTGAAGATTTCTCTTCTCTGACGAGTAATTAATAATGCAATACCCAAGGCCATCTACATGCTTAGTAAGGGAAACATAACTTTAGGCACTATACACCCCTTGGGTCATCAAATAGAGGGTTTTATCCTAAAACCCACCAATATGTTGTAGTTGGAACAGCCTCCCATCTCCCACCCCAACTTCCATGGGCAAAAATTCTACTGTGAATCATGTTTCAGGGTGAATGCTTTCATTATAGTACCTGTAGCTGTATTCTTATTTAATTATATAACAGAGTCACAGTTTAAGATGGGGAAGGAATGATCTTGCAGTAACACAGGTATTTAATTTCTCCCTTGATTATTCAGTAATGTGATACTATCATTCATTTGCACGGGAGAAACTGAATGGGAAGCGGATGCTTTTAGGTACTGGATTTCCAGATGGCTACTTTTGTTTATAACTCATGCATTGTGCTTTTGTTGGTTGCTGCTAGGGTTCCTTAACCTAAGCTGACCCACATGACTCACATCCCATACCAACCACTGCCTTCCTCAGTTGTTGTGTTGACTGATTTTATCTAGAAGTATTTATTTATTGATTTATTTATTTCCTCGCTCATCACTTCATATCAGAACTCAGAGTATGCGGTTCCAAACTAACCTTGGTGACAATGCCTAAGCGCCGTGAAAGTGCTAAGAGCACAAGTAAAGCATTTATTCGCAAGGAAAAAGTACTGTAAAATTGTTGAATGAAGTGGGATGTGGTGTGGGAGCTTAATCTGAAAGGAAGCAATACAGTACTGTATTCAGACAGTCAGATAAAATGAGTTGGGTGTGTTTATGATGTTGATACTGTACCCTCTTTGTTGGAGAATGATAAAAATCTAACAGTGTTAATGATGACGGAGCAGTAAACTTCACGTTTTCATGTGTAGAGCATCAATTGTGAAAAGGGCTTTGTAACCGATCTTTGTTATGAACTGATGGACTGGCGAGTAGGAAATTTGGCTGTTTCAGAATGTGAAAAGTCTACTGGTTGACGTAAGAAGTTAGTTGAAATAATTATGAGAGCTCAGTTCTTGTGAATTATGCTACTGTATCATACAGATTGTACTACATGGCTGACTTATTATTCAGGATTAATATTTATCAGAGAAGTTGTACGCAATCAGCCCATGCTGACGATATCAGTACTGTTTATTGTTTTCCTTTATTTTTGATGACCAATGATACTTCAAAAAATAGTTTCACACTGTGCATTTTTTAAATGACAGTGCATTGAATGTACTGTAATTCTCAGGAAAACATGATATTGGGCAGCAATTTTTCATATGTTGAGTAGGTTAGAAGTTTTTGCCTGGCTGGTATTGGGGGATTTCAAGGTTAGGCTTAGTGGCAGCCCTTGGTGGTTAAAATTATTGGGGAAATTGGTTGGCAAAACTTCTCAGTTTGGTTAGATTAGGATGCACTGATGTGTCCAGACAGCAAAATCATATGTAAACACACTGCCTTGGGTGTCTAAAGGCTGACTTATTTGTAATAACTTATCTTTATATATACTGTATATAGTTATTAAAAATAATATGGGGCTTCCAGAACCTAACCCCCTATTTTACATGTAAATGTATGTCGGGTTTTAGCATGAACTTTATTCAGCACGAGGTTCTGCCTAACTTATCTCGTGTTGTATAAAGACTCCACTGTTTTAATATGGGTCCATGGGAAAAAAAATTATTAGATGAATGAAAAGCCTTATTGTCAGGCCTGGCTCTGTGCATCTATAGTGAACTTATTATGTTTCTCAGTACACTTAATACATCATAATTATCCTCTTTACAGCCTTGATTTGGTAAAAAAAATTTGATTGTATCATCCCCATTTAGTGGAGGATGGTCCCATGATTACTGAATGTGCCATCTCTGTTTATGGTGGGTGGCCTGCATGGTCAGAAAGAGGGAAGAGGAGGATGGATGATTGTTTTTGACCATGATGGTATTACATTACCTTCCATATCATATTGATCTCAGATGTTATGCACACTGTCTTCTGTGGTTGTAGGGTGTTGTTTTTATTGCATGTACATGTATCTCATTCACAAAGTCAGGATATATGAGGTTTATGATGGTATTACAACTGCTTTATCCAGAAGCATTGCAAGCATTGTAATAATGTTTGATGAATACAGTATTTTCTTGTTTAGGTGCAATGCATGTGATAAAAAACTCCAGTCTCATATTACCTCTTGCAGGGTATATGGGCTTGGAGCTAGGCAACAGTAGCCCAAAAGTTTTAGCTTAGACACTACAGCACTGTTTATTGATTAATAACATCGTTTGATTACAGTATATGGTGATGATTAAAATGTAAAAAAATAGTGTTATTGTTTTAGAACTCAGATGTGTTTGTTGATTTACAGAAACTTTTTCAAAAGTTTACAACTAGACTGAACTATCTTCGAAGTAAATGAGTACTAAATCTTTTAAGTCAGTTATGATCTTGCCACCAACATCTCATAAAGTATTCAACATTTCAGCAACAGCTGCATTTATCAGCTGCCCAGCATTCTTCATATTATCTGTTTCCAACATTATAATGTAATTTTCAGTCAGAGGGGCACACACTTTACTGGTGGTCCCTAGTGGCATTACATGATTGTTAAACATCCGGCTGCAGGTCAATGTGCATATCGTTTTTTTTTTTTTTTTTTTTTTTTTTTGCTCTACTTTGCACTGTGGACCACTTGACCACAGTGCATTGCATTTGATAGTACAGTATAGTAATACATATTTAATTTTTCAGAAACTGAATACAGAGATAGAAGAAATGGAAGTCCTTTTTAAGAATGTGTCCAAAGCATTCCAAGCTCTAGTTCAAGATTTAACACCAGATGAAATTGAGAGGATGATGTGGTGTCTCAAACAAGAAAAGGAAGAACTAGTGAAATACAGATCTCTTATTCCACAAAAGATACACCTAACAACTCAGGTAGGTTCTAATAACTTACTAATGTCAGTCGGCATTTGTTTTCTCTGTCAAAGAAGAGGGAGAAAGGTCGTGTGCAGTTTGCCACAAGGGTGTGGGAAGTAATTCCATCTTGTGCAGTGTTTGTGATAAGTGGATGCATAAGAGATGTAGTGGTGTTAGAAGTAGACTGCAAGATAATGCAGATTTCATGAGTGTGGTGTAATGGGGAGAGCATATGGAGATTGTCAGGTATGAAAGGATTGATCCTGCTGGTGAGTATCTCCAATGTGTAGAAGAGTTTTGTTACTTGGGAGACATGTAATGTGTTGGAGATGGGACTGATGCTAGCTCTGGCTAGAGGGAGGAGTGGTTGAAAGAAGTTGAGAGAACTGTTGCCTCTCGTGACATTGAGATAACTATCCCTCCATGCTAAGGGATCTTTGTATGTGGGCATGTGTTAGGAGTGTAATGCTGTATGGTAGTGAGACCTGGGCAGGAAAAGAAGAGGATATCTGCAGGCTCAAATTTACAGAAAGGACAGTAATTAGATGGTTGTGTAGTGTGTCCTTTAATGCGAGGTCTGGAGGAACTAGGTTTATGACTGAAGAATTGAGAGGAGGGATGGAACTGGAGAGCATTGGTGTTGTGATGAGGAGGGGTAGATTAAAATGGTTTGGGCATGTTGAGAGTATAGAGGATGACAGTTGGGTGCAGAGGGTGAGAAGTGTGAATATCAGGGGTAGGGTTTTCAGGAGGCAGACTGAGAAAGACCCGGGATGAGGTCATCGATTATGACTTCAGAGATAAGGGACTGAATAGGAAGGCAGTCAGAGATCAAGTGTGGTGGAGAGCTGCCATTAAGTGACCAAGGCTATACATGCAAGCATGTAATTTGAGCCTTTATATATATATATATATATATATATATATATATATATATATATATATATATATATATATATATATACAGTATATCAGTATATATATATATATATATATATATATGTATATATATATATATATAAATATATATATATGTATATATACATATGTATATATATATATATATAAATATATATATATATATATATATATATATATATATATATATATATATATATATATATGTATATATTTGTGTGTGTGTGTGTGTGTGTGTGTGGTAGGTGGGGGGCACTCACCATCCACTCACTTGATGTAGTGCTGCTGTCGGGTGTCTACCCTTTCCTCTCCTCCATCCTTCTTTCCTTCCATGCTCCTCTGTCTTTCTTTGCTTCATTCTTTCCTTGTCCTTCTGCCTACGGGTGACTTTACACTCCCTCCTCTGTCTTTCCTTCATTCTTTCCTCTCCCTTCTGCCTGTGGGTGACTCTACACTGATTGATAAGCCAAATGGTTTCATGTACACCAGGAAACCATTGACTATGCTGGGTGTAACCATATAACCAATTTATGGCACCTGGTGGTTCAGTGGGTAATTATTGCACTTCAGTCGGATTAAGCCAGTGAACGTTTATATCCAAGGGGTGGTTGGGGTTGATTGCTCATGTAATGCCACTCAGGGATGGGTGAGGCTGGTCACTCTCATCTTAAATGTTGGTACCAACTGCCTAGCCCCGGTCTCCTATGCTCCTCATGGGGCAATGTAGGATTGGATGATGGGTGGATATATATATATATATATATATATATATATATATATATATATATATATATATATATATATATATATATATATATATATATATATATATATATATATATATATATATATATATATATATATATATATATATATATATATATATATATATATATATATGTATGTATATAAATACTGTATATATATATATATATATATATATATATATATATATATATATATATATATATATATATATATATATATATATATATATATATATATATATATATATATATATATATATATATATGGTGGCCACCCCGTCTGGGATACATGGCGTCTGGCAATGATGATGATGATGATATATATATATATATATATATATATATATATATATACAGTATATATTGATAGATAGATGATAGATCTCTCTCTCTCTCACTCTCTATATTGTATATATATATATACACTCGACCCTCGATTTTCCGGACTAAAAGGGGGTGAGACCAGTCTGGGAATTGCAAAAGTCCGGCCCCATATACCATTAACCGGACTGTTACCATACTTTGTCCGAATTCTCCAGTATTGTCCAGCAATTATTACGATATTCTAGAGCATTCTGGAATGTAGGCTACCTGTACCAACATAACTAACATACACAGTACATAAAATAATAACACTGACACAATAACAATAATAATAACTGACACAATAGCTGTATTTTGCTAGCTACAACCCTAAAAATGGTTGTTTAGAGAGTTGTTGACGAGTGTGGAGGGTATGATAGAAGAAACTCAGAAAGCTGAGGAAAAAGAGGAAAATGAACAAGGAATGGGACACCACAAGGTCAGCCATCCACTCATCAGCTGACCGAGATATAAACACGCAATCTTGGACCGAATCGGCAATTTTAATTGGAAAATATTTTAATCTTTATCACCATATAGGTTTGCACACCTAATTATTTGAAATTCAGTCAAAAATTTGTGATTAATTTAATTATTAATAGAAAATCCGGATTCAAAGCGAAAATTTCTTAAAGTTAGCATAAGTGTTTTGCCTTTAGCCTAGCAACTTGCCTTGACGGACTCTTGTTTTGTAATAAATATCGATTTACAATGCAGATACATTTTGTGTACTCAAAATAAATATTTATGCAAAATAGAAGTCTGTCAAGGCATCCTAATGATCTGAGGGGAAAATGTCTACTAACTTTGGCCAACCACTAATCAGCTGATCGAGATATAATCATCGAATGTGATCTCGATCTTGGACAGAATCAGCAATTTTAATTGGAAAATATTTTAATCTTTATCACCATATAGATTTGCACACCTAATTATTTGAAGTTCAGTCAAAAGTTTGTGCTTAAATTAATTATTAATAGAAAATCAGGATTCAGAGCGAAAATTTCTTAGTTAGCAGAAGTGTTTTGCCTCTAGCCTAACAACTCACCTTGATGGACTTTTGTTTTGTGTAAATATCGCTTTACAATGCAGATATATTTTTTTGTACTCAGAATAACTATTTATGCAAAACAGAAGTCTGTCAAGGCCTGCTGATAATCTAAAGGGGAAATATCTGATAACACTGGCGCATTTTAGCTCTGAAACCTATTTTTTTAATTAAGTTATATTAAGTACAGTTTTTTTTTAGCAGATTTCAGATAATTCGGTGTGTATGAGTCACTGTGGTGAAAAAAAATATTTTCCAGTGAAAAGTGCCGATTCGGTATTTAGTCACACCGAGTCGGGTGAGCTAAGTGAGTAGGAATGGATCTCACCGACTTTGTCCGTAAGATTTTTTCTTTTTTTTTATTACTTATGAAATTTATTGTGTCCAAGCCTTCCTGAAATTTTACTGTTATGCAGTAAACTATTTATAGTGGCATTTGAGAAAGGTAAGTGGCAAAAGGGATATTACCATGAGTTAGGAACTGGTGGGGTGAAGCAGGTTGGTGGCCAAGATGCATTTCATGTGTGAAAATATCTTCTTGTGTGTTACAAATGGCATTTATCGAGTCAAAACCTTGCTAAACTTATACTGTGTTGTGCGGCAGACTGCTTATAGTTTTATATGAGAGAATAATGGCTGGACTTTTGTGAGAATCCCGGAATTTTATGAGCATTTTGTCCAGCATTTAATAATATTGTCCGGCCCCAGCCCATGTCCGGGAAATCCGAAATCCGGGAAATGGGGGTCCGCCAAATTGAGGATCAAGTGTATATATATATATATATATATATATATATATATATATATATATATATATATACTGTATATATATATATATATATATATATATATATATATATATATATATATATATATATATACATACATATATATATATATATATATATATATATATATATATATATATATATATATATATATATATATATATATACAGTATATATTTCCTGTACACCAGGAAACCATTTACTACGCTGGGTGTTAACCACATAACCAAATTTTGGCTCCTGGTGGTTTAGCGGGTAATAAAAGTGCTCCAATCGGATTGAACCGGTGAAGGTTTACATCCAAGGGGTGATTGGGGTTTATTGCTTACTTAATGCCACTCAGGGATGAGTGAGGTTGGTCACTCTCATTTTAAATGCAAGGACCAACTTTCCTAGCCCCAGGCTCCTACGCTCCTCATGGGGCAATGTAGGATTAGATGATGGATGGATGGATATATATATTCAGTATATATAAATATATAAATATATATATATATATATATATATATATATATATATATATATATATATTGCCAGACGCCTCAATCCCATTTGGGGTGGCCACAAACAAATCGCCTCCAAGTCGCCCTGTCCCCTGCCATTTCACTGCCCTGCTCCCAACTCACACCCCCCTCTGTCATATACCTCTCCACCCCATCCCTCCATCTCATCCTCGGCCTCCCCTTCCCTCTTCCCCCCTCCACCTCACTCACATACACTCTCTTCATCAGTCTTTCACCCTCCATCCTCTCTACATGGCCAAACCACCGCAGTGTGTTCCTCATAACGCTTCCTATCACATCCACATCAACACCACAACGCTCCTTTATATCCTCATTCGTCAGCCTGTCTCTCCATGTGACTCCACAGGCTCCTCTTAAATAACTCATTTCCACTGCTCTCACTCTTGACTTGTGTCCTTCCAACAACGTCCAAGCTTCACTTCCATACGTTAGAGTTGGTATCACAATACTGTCATGTAGTAACTTTTTCACTTCCATGCTTACTTCCCTGTTTCTTATCACTGCTTTCAAAGAACCAGCAACCTTTCTTCCCTGCTGTACCCTTTCAAGCACTTCACCCTCCAAACCTCCATCCTTACTCATCACGCTACCCAAGTACTTAAACGTACTTACATTTTCCAGTTCCTCACCATCCAACCTCGCTGTACATTCACTGACTTTACCTCTCTCAAAGACCATCACTTTACTCTTCCCTACATTCACCTTTAGATTCCATTTCTTACACACTCTCCCAAACTCATCCACCAAGCCTTGCAGCTCCCCTTCGTCTTCACTCAACAACACAGTATCATCTGCAAACAACAGTACAGGGAGTTTCCAAACACTATCCTCTCTCGCCAGGGCCACTCCAACATCCACTACCCTACCTTGTACCTCTTTTATTACCCCATCCATGTACAGATTGAACAACCATGGAGACATGACACATCCCTGTTTCAACCCAACTTTCAGAGAGAAAAATTCACTTAGTTCACCATCCACACACACTGCAGCCTTCGCACCATCGTGCATACTCTTCACAGCATTCAACAACTTCCCATCCACTCCATATATTCTTAACACTTTCCACAATCCTTGTCTATCCACCCTGTCATATGCTTTCTCCAAATCCATGAAAGCCGCATACAACTTCTTTCCCTTCTCTAGAAACTTTTCCACTAAAGAAATTTTACTTGATGTAAACCCATTGCATACCAAGGCATGAGGTGTATTTAACCACTCACTTAGGCATCCACTTACTGCTACACATGCATTATTGCTCTCATAAAAACTTTTTAGCATTCAGCATTTTTTTGATCTGTAGCACACATGTAAAACCTTCCATAATCCTTCCTTATTCACCGTATATTTATTCTGGATCTATAAATTCTGTATATATTGAGCATTCCCCTTTTACATGTTCTCCACTCTCATAAAGCATGTATCTGATCCCCACATCCCCTACAGCTTCAAAAACCACACTGTTCATCACCATCCAAATGTTCTCATATGTTCCTTAACTTTTCTGTAATTCTTCCATATACAGTAATCACTCTAATATCCGGACGCCCAATATCCGAAAATCCCCACTACCCGGACATAATCGTCCGGGGATCCAATATTCCCAAAATGGTCCGAAAACTCAAAAAATATAAAAAATAAAACGAATTTTTCCCACCCATAATTCGAGGTGGCCATGGACTTGCTGTAAGTAGGCAGAATGTTTCATACTGTACTTTTTTCCATACTATACTTACCTCATTTCACTCTTTAATGTCCTTTATTGGTGTGAATAGGGTGTTAGGAGCTATGCATGTGCAGTAGGAAGGTGTTTTTCTGAGTTAGGCTAGGTTAGGGTCCATAAGTAGCAGTCCAGGAGCCAGTCACCAGAATGTTTATTAATGTATGAACTTACTTCTAAACCCTCATTTTATGTTTCTTTTGCATTTATTTCAGTCATTTATGTGCCTTATTGGTGTGATTTGGGTCTTAAATAGGTGCTATGCATGTCCAGAGGGAGTTGTATAGGTGTTTCTCTGAGTTTGGGTCCATAAGTACAAGTCCATAAGCTGGGGTCCAATATCCGGACAGAACCAATATCCGGACCTACCTATGGCTCTGTTACGTCGGATATTGGAGTGATTACTGTATATGTAATAAATATTCAGCAGACTTATCACATAGTTATGTATGCACTAACTTTGATCATCCTGAGTTTTGTACAGGGACACAATTGCTACCTTTCTTTAATTCTTTGTTATAGTTTTGCTCATCCAGGCTTTCTGGCATATTTTCAAAAAACATTTTATTTTGCTGTTTCTGTATCTTAGCTTTTTAATGTGGTAGCAGCTAAAATATGGGTTTCTACCACATACACCACAAGGGTAGAGCCAAGAATTTTGAAAACTGGATTGAGGAGAGAATGAGGCATAAGTGGATGTATTGCACATTTCTCTGCTTAGTGTTGATTATTTATCTGTCTGTCTATCTATCTATCTATCAATCTCTCTGTCTATCTATTTGTAGCCTGATGCCCTAATCCCGCAAAGGGTGGCCACAGACAAAACTCCTCCAAGTCGCTCTGTCACCCATAATTCTACATATTC
Source organism: Coenobita brevimanus (assembly GCF_032717465.1). Taxonomy (NCBI): domain Eukaryota; kingdom Metazoa; phylum Arthropoda; class Malacostraca; order Decapoda; family Coenobitidae; genus Coenobita; species Coenobita brevimanus. Next base: position 48,937,127 of record NC_136966.1, read on the forward strand.
ATTTGTTGTAGGTGAGGGCACTCACCATCCAGTCATTTGATGTAGTTACGCTCTTGGGCATCTGCCCTTTCCTCTCCTCCATCCTTCTTTCCTTCCATGCTCTTCTGTCTTTCTTTCTTTCATTCTTTCCTTGTTCTACTGCCTATGGGTAGCTTTACACCCCTCTTCTGCCATTCTTTCCTCTTCCTTCTGCCTGTGGGTTACTCTACACTGAGTGACAAGCTAAATGGTTTCCTGTACACCAAGAAACCATTTACTACACTAGGTGGTAACCACATAACCAAATTTTCCTGGTGGTTTGCTGGGTAATTACGGCGCTCCAGTTGGATTTAGCTGTTGGGGTTTATTGCTCACGTAATGCCACTCAGGGATGAGTGTGGCTGGTCACTCTCATCTTTAATGTCAGGACCAACTTTCCTAGCCCCGGGCTCGTACACTTCTCATGGGGCAGGATAAGATTGGATGGTGATGATTCATTTAACACTGATTATTCCTCTATCTATCTATCTATCTATAGCCCGACGCCCTAATCCCGCAAAGGGTGGCCGCAGACAAAACGCCTCCAAGTCACTCTGTCACCCACCATTCGACTCCCCTCCCCCCAACTCACCCCCCCCTCCCTCATATTACGGTATATATAGTACAGTAAAAGTCCTCTTCTTCGGCATCTGATCTTATGGTATTTCTGGTCTATCAGCAGTTTTCATAAATAGCCCCATTATGAAAGTTCTCTGCTCCTCCGGCACATATGCTGAGCCAGTCGGCCAATTTGGTGCTGTTGGTGCTAGATCTAGTGCTCTTCATAATAATTAGTGCCAATAATTATTAGATTTTCTTCTATATCTAGTACATTTTGAAGTTCAATTTAGCATGAAAATTTGAACAGTTCACCTATAGCTTAGTTCATTTTAAGTTCACCTATAGCTTAGTTCATTTTAAAGTCGAGCTTAGCACTTTTGAAGATTTCCGCTTGCCAACACCGCATGCGCCATCGGCCATCATGACTCGTGAGTGTCTGGCTTTATGAGTGGGACCTTTCGAAAGTTTGGAAGCGTAGTTGTGCTATTTTAGGTTATCCTTTCATTCATGTGTTGCACTATGGCTTCTACTAGTGGAAAGCGTATTGGTGTTGTGAAAAAATGCACCCATAAGGTGCTGACTATCACCAAGAAGATCGAATTATTGAAGAAATTGAAGGCGGGTGTTCCTAGAAAGAAGATAATGGAAGATTTCAATGTGAGCTCTTCCACAGTATACGACCCTAAGAAACAGAAGGACACTTTAATGCTTTGGGTTAACCAGTAATACCTGCTAGACACAGTGGTTGCATTTAGGTGACCAACCATGATTGCTAGAAACTTTTTGGCAGGTTTTCTCTGGCCATTCAGCAGTTTCTGCTCATTCGGCACCTGTTTGGTCCCAGAGATGCCGAATAAGAGGACTTTTACTGTAGTTGGAATAGGGCTGGAATGATGATGAGAATGTTTAAGCAATTAGCAATATTAATGTCCTTTTCAGATAATAACGCAGCTAGAAGCAATTGAAAGTGGGATAACAGAAATCAACCAGTGGTTGGATGATGCTGAATCCTTGTTACAGTCTTTCACTCATCATGGTACAAATGAACAAATGCAGGAGCAACTCTCAAAGCACAAGGTATGATGAAAATATTGGAGGTTGTCTTGTTTTTTTATTTTTTTATTGTTACCGTGTAATATCTGCATTGATTAAATCCTTATTAATGTTTACAGTAATTCCTCACATAACACTGTATACATGTTTTGAAGATCTCCCATGTCAGCGAAAGTTGCTCAAAGTGAGGGTTATGTTCCCAAAAGAAAAATTAATCTTCCCATATACAGTACTAAGAAATCACATTCAGGGCTGCATTTAAGCATAAAGATGTATCTGATGTGATTGGTTCCATGTGTATATTTAATGGACATTTTAAAGAAATAAGTGGTATACTGAGGCAAATGCTAGTGTGAGTTGTTTCAGCCCTGATCTTGCACATCACATCTTGACTGCTGAGTTCAGTAATAAACAGTAGTGTGTTATTTTGAATTCATTTTATGTTAATGAACAGCCTTACAGTGAAAAACACATTAAGTGAAAGCATGTGTTAAATTAGAAATTATTGTAATATCCTATGTAGAGTACTTTCCATTTAGCAAACTTGAATACCTTAATGATCATGCTGTTTGTGTAAATTTTCCGGGCAACTCTTGGAAGCTGTTTTACAAGCAACCATTACCTGGCACTGTGAAGCAGAAGGGCATTTCTCAATCAGCCACAGACTGAGACTTGGAGTTTCAGAGTACTCCACTGCATAGCTAAGAAGGCAAAAACCTCCCCCTAAATTTCAACAGAAGTTAGAACTGCATCTTCTACCATCCTGAGCAATTTCATCCAGATCCCCCATCTGTTGGACCTGCCAGCCCTTAGGATGTATTGCAAGATCATGCCAGGTTCTCATGGTGTGATGCATTTTACATATTCACATAATTGCTGATGAAGGAAGGATGTAGAAAAAGGGGGGGTGTTTTCAAGTCTAGAGAGAGCATGTGTTGCACCATAGACAGAATGGCAATTACTGTACACTTTTGAGAGTTTGTGTGCATGTGGTCGCAGGTTCTGTAAGAAGATTTATCTATCTATCTATTGCCAGACACCATAATCCCGTAAGGGGTGGCCATTTGACTTTGAGTTATTTGTTTTACGGGGAGGGGCACTAACCTTCCACCAACCCACTTGCTGACACGTAGGAATCATTATGGAAATAGAGAAACTTTATGAGAATCCTAAACATTTTCACTCTCTTCATTGTTATTTTCCCTTGAGACATGATTATTTACTGTACTTGAACTTGTCACCAGTACAGAAGATGTTAATATTATTATTTTTTTTTAGATATCAGTGGTTGAAAGGGCATTTTTCCTTGTTTCCTTTATTCTCATAGTTGTTGGTAAAGGACATTCTTAAAATTAATTGCATCCAACACAGCCTCTTTCATCACCTTTTTACCTACATTAACAGCAACCATTACCAAACTTTTACCACCTTCTCACAGCCAAGAAGTTGCCTTGCAGCAGCTGAAGTTTGTTGCAAAGCTATGTTGCAGACTTGGGTGCACATTCACAGTGATATTACGATGTGCAGTGTCAGATGTGGAGAGGTTGTGCCAGAATCTATTTACAGTACAATAAAAGCTTGATATAACGGAATAATTCAGCCAACCCCTATTCCGTTTTATCAAATATTCTGCTTTTTCAAGCTTCCGTTCCAAAACCATAGATGGAACGGAATTTTCCGGAAACCGATTTTTCCAAAATATCTTCCCTAACTCATGACCTGAAGCCTATACACAGTTGCTACTAAATAGCTTCTTTTGCCACACACAGACATGCTGCCTATGCTAGTCATAATGATACACACAGAGCAGTCAGAACCCACAATAATAATAATAATAATAATACAGTAATACAGTAATAATAAATAAAACAGTAAAAAACTCACCTCCAAATGGGGGGGATTTGACTTGTGCATCGCGAATTTTCCACAGCCACAGACAAACCGGCTTGTTTCCGTTGCGGAAACCCGACGCCTCACGACAGAACGGAAAACTTCCAGTATGTTGAGATTACCTTACGGAAAAAAAGTTGTTCCATTTTCTCAAGCTTCCGTTTTATCCTGCATTCATTATATCAAGCTTTTACTGTACTGTATTACATTTCGAACATTTTTGATGGTGGAATTTAATGGCATCAAAGGATCCAGTGTTTGTGAAAGCTGTATTTCCATATCATCCCTAGATTAGGCTCTGATTATTCCTAACTGCTTGGGTAGAAAAGGGCATCACAGTGATGCAGTACCAGCACTGGCTAGGCCCTAAAATTATGGCTGTCTTTGCAAGAGCTGGTTGCACAGGGTGCAAATCATTTATTTCAACCGTCATTCAGTCAGAGCAACTCCACAATTATATTCTTGTTTTTCCTTGGTATTATGTCAGGGATAATCTTTTGCAGAAGTCACAGTGGGATTTCAAGGATTTTGAAGTACTGTATATTTATATAACTTCTGTACGGTAAGACTTTTGCCACAGATGAATACTGTAATAATGGAAGTTATTTCTGGTAATGGGGCACAAGGGTTTAAGGGTAAATGCAGATAAAACAAAAGTGATGATATCTAGGGTTGGTGGCGGTACTGTCAAAGACGAGGGAGAGTGGCCATGTGCAGTTTGCTACAAGGGCATGGGAAGTAATTCCATCTTGTGCAGTGTTTGTGATAAATGAGTGCATAAGAGATGTAGTGGTATCAGAGGTAGACTGCGAGATAATGCTGATTTTATGTGTACAGCGTGTCGGGGTGAGCAGGTGGAGATTGTCAAGTGAAAGGATTGAACTTGCTGGTGAATCTCTTGAGTGTGTGGAAGAGCTTTGTTATTTGGGAGACATGTTGTGTGCTGGAGCTAGCTCTGTGGCTAGGGTGAGAAGTGGTTGGAAGAAGCTCAGGGAGCTCTTGCCTCTCCTGACATTGAGAGGACTCTCCCTACGTGCTAAGGGGTCTTTGTATGCAGCATGTGTTAGGAGTGTAATCCTGTATGGTAGTGGGACCTGGGCAGTGAAGGAGGAAGATATTCGTCGGCTCAGACGTACAGAAATGACAATGATTGGGTGGATGTGCAGTGCGTCCCTGCGTCCAAGGCCTGGAGGGGCTGGGTTTACGATGGAAGAGTTGAGAGGTAGGATGGGACTAGAGTGTATTGGTGTTGTGATGAGGAGAGGTAGATTGAGATGGTTTGGACATGTGGAGAGGATGGGGGATGATAATTGGGTGAGGAAGGTGAGAAGTGTTAATATTGGGGGTGGGGTTATGAGGGGTAGACCAAGAAAGACATGGGACGAGGTCATTAAGTGTGACCTTAAGGTTAAGGAACTGAACGGGGAGGCTGCAATGGATCGTGCAGCTTGGAGAGCCGCCATTAGGTGACCAAGGCCGACACATGCAAGCATGTTGGAGCCTTTAAAAACGAAACGAAAACGAAAACGTGCTCACCTCCTCCCATTGTCCGTCATCTCCACTCACTCTGCCTAAAGCAGCCCTCCTCAGGTCTCAGCAGAACCAGTCAGTGCTGGACTTTTGATTTTACAACCATTCAGAGTGCTTTGACTTTCAGGTCAAATAAAACAAGAATATGAAGTCAGTGCTGTCATGGATGTTATGTTGCACTTATTACTGGAACCTTCTCCAAACAACGAAGAGATTTCACAAAGACCTGGAGGCTAATTTATGATATTTCAAGTATGACGTGATATATTTGAGTAAATGGTAGGGGAGACGTCTGGGGGGCGAAGTCCAAGTGAGGCATCCATGCATGCATAGTGTAACATTTCAATTGACTGCATAGGTCTAGGGTAGGTAATTGGGTTCTGGGTAGGTCAGTACCTAATATGCATTGTCATCAATGCCAGACAGTGGTAGGTGGTGGCGACCATCATCCACTCACTTGCTGTAGTGCTGCCTACTTCTTCCTTAGCCTTTATCATTCTTTTTCTGTGCCTGCCCTCCTCTCTTCCTATTTCTCCCATCTTTCCTGTCACTACTTAATGCTTTTCTTTCCGTTACAGGTGGCTTTACATTGAGTGACAAACCAAATGGTTTCCTGTAAGCCAAGAAACCATTTACAACGCTGGGTGGTAACCATATAACCAAACCATACGTGCTCCCTATGTGTCAAGTGGGTTTGTGGAGGGTTAGTGCCCCTCCCTGTAAAACAAATAACTCAGAGTCAAATGGCCACCCCGTACGGGATTATGGCGTCTGGCAATAGATAGATAGATAGATAAATGCCAGAAACTTATTTCAGCAATGAAACTGTACTTTTCTGATGTTTGTTATGCTATTTGTTCAGTTTTTATGTAGATTCATATTGCAAATTCAATACAGGACTTGTTTTCCCACCACCACCACCCCTGGGATAAAGAGTATCATAACTGAAGAGTGAATGATTTCCAATCGAAAATTCTATCAGAATTGAACAAATAACATATAAAAGCATTAGATAAGCGTAGCTTTGTTTCTGATATTGCACTGTGGCTTCTGCTAAATATGATATTAACTGTGCAAGTGCCCTGTGGTAGTAGAGGCCTCATGTTTGTTGGCTGTTAACCAGTGTTAATTGATGTATGTGGATGTCCTTGGGCTGTTGCTATGCGAGTTTTTTTTGTATTTACTAGCTTGTTAGGTGAGTCGCTCTGTGTCTTCCCTCTCTTCACATTTTGATATTCTAATTATTTTCATCTTCATTCTTTCTTTCTATTTTTCTTATTTTTCTTTTTCTTTTTTCCTTTTTTTTTTTTTTTTGCATCTCATACTTAGTTGGGTGAGAAGATTAGGATTTCTTGCCTGTGTCTTTTTTTTCTCCCTTTCCTTGGTTGTATTTCTTTCCTGGGAATGACCTGGTGCTTCCACTTTTCCAGGTACATTGAGCAGCCTTTGCTTCCTTATAACTTTTAGGAATTCTTCAGATATTCTGTAGGATGTTTAAAATTTGGGTATGTGTGTCTGTTTGTGATTATCAGCCAAACACTCCTGTTGGCCCTGGTTTGTGTGGTATATTTGCCAGATACCGTATGCATTAGATGCAGCTATGCTGTATATTCAAGCACCCCCTCTTAACCTGACATGAATCATTGATTCTAGGGCTTTTGTTGTCTCATACAAGTACAGTATTTACCCTATGGTGCTTAACTGCACATCTTATTCAGGGTTGTAGCAGTTTGTTGCTGTTGTTGCTTAATCCTGGTGTGCCTGACCATCCAAACCCATCGACCACAGAGAAGTAACTGCCTCTATGGTGTTGTCTTACATGTTCCATGCATCGATGATGTTATGTTTTTGTTTTAGCATATGATGCACTGCACAGTGTTGCACTGTGTGTGTTGTGTCGATGTGGCAGTAGTATTACTAGAATAAGAGTATGAATGAATACACATCTGTCTGTTTGATTCACATAGTTTGTGTTCATTCATATATACTTTAGTTTTGTAATGCTGCCACATGTACAGTGTGCCTAAAATTATGGACAGGAAAGGAATATTTTAAGGCAAGTAAACCATTATAATAAACTAAATCCCACTTTCCACTACTATTGCTCCTAGGAATAATTTCAAAGGTTATGAATAGTAATGCTTCAGTGCCAGTGTAGCCATTTCTACTCCCTTCGCACACGTATTTACTGGCCTGGGTGCATTCTCACTTCCCAGTCTCCAATATCCACTGTGTGGGTTATGGGTCAGAGGCAGGCGCCTGGTGTAGCTCTCAACAGCCATTGAATATCTCATGTTCGTCACAGTGCCCCTCAGAGTGATATACAGACATAGTTGTTTATTGTGGTCATTTTTAACTTCCATACTCTGAATGGACCACAGACCATGATATCCTTTTTGTGTTGATCATCACTGGAAACCCTTGTCACAGTATGCCATCAAAATAAATGTAGTGTTTCCTCAAGAGTACTAGGTGACTTGCCTTAATAGGCAGTCACCTAAAAAAAAGGTCATCAGTTCACTAAGCCAACTTCTCCGCGGGGCTAATCTTCAGCAGATTTCCTAATGATATTCTTCTTCCTTCAAGTACTTGTACAGCTGGCTTGGGGAATGCATGTGTTTGGCAGAGCACTGAAGGAGATGACATGTTTAGCAAAAACTGGAAATCCCTATTTCAGAATAATTTATTATGGGTGCCCCACAAGTGGATAGGGGCTCCTTCTAAGGTAGCCAACACAGCTGGAGTAAAACGTGGAAAATATGGGTGTATAAAGGAAAAAATATATTGTTTCTGTGTAAGGTGGAAGTGGAAGCACCAAGTGAAACTACCTGCCCAATTATCTATTTACTCTTCATCCTCCCTGCAGCATCATGCACTGTTTGTAACTCAGTCCTAGGTGGAGGGATGGCATCACTTTACAGCAGTGTGTTGTTTGGGAAATGGCAAACCAAGATGAGTAGGAGGAGACTCTGGAAAAAGTGAAACCTCAGGGATAATTTTACTTTCTTTGCATTAAGGTGGAGTAGTTGGTACTCCATGTCTTAGTTTGTGACTGACTGAGAATGCCTTCGTACCCAACAAAACTCAACAGTAATGGCAAATAGCATGTGAGTCAGCCTCATAAAGGTGCCTTCATTGCCTCAGTAAGGGGGGAAAATAAGTTTTAGGGCATGCAAAAACCTGTTTCTTCTTGGAAATGCAAATCACAAACCTGTGGATATCTTAAAGTTTACTTTATATTGCATAGTAAATTCAGGGGTAGTACTGTTCTAACATAATTTAAAGTAGGTAATGGTAAACAGAGAATTTACACTTTAGTTTATGTGTTCCACTGTGCAGCTCTTCCATTTTTCATAAATGGTGAAGAATCATTTGAGATGTCCATTTCATTGTAAGGAAGACATATTTGCGTTGAGTAAAACTTTAAAAATATAGTTGAAACCAACATCCTCAGTGTTATGACAAAGCTTTGTGACATGGTAATTCCAGGCATATCATTAATTTGCCTTTTTTTTTTTTATTAGAAGATCAGTTGTTAAATCAAGAATTGTTTAAGATAACCGCTTTTTAATTACCGCACATTTCTCCTGAAGTTATCAAACATGAGATGGCCAGTTGGCTGGAAGGCTTTTTCATTTTGTAAAGGAAAGAAAATGTGAAGCAGTTGTTGTACCCACAGTAGTGTAGTTTGCTCAGCGTTGCTGGAAATATCCCCTGTTGAATAGCAGTAACATTATGAAAGTGGCCTGTTGTAGACATCTGTTACGGATATACTGTTTCACCATATGGAATGCTGAATTACAAAAGATGCCTCAGATTTTCTGCAGCAAACATACTTTCCAGTACAGTGAAGGATGTGTGGAACATTACCTGTTAAAGCAAAGATAGTTTCTGTATGGAATGTTCCAGAACCAGTACCTGTGCCTGTACTAGTATGTTGTTTTTGTTCTGTTTCTGGATACTATCTTCCCCTCTCATTAGTGGGATATTGGGTTAGAATTATGGTATGCATGGCTCACAGCATGCCGTATAGACTTATATTTTCAGTGAGAGGAAAATGTATTTAAAAGAACTTCTTATTTCTTAATACATATCTTTTAAATACAGCCATCTAGCCATAGCATGTCATGACCCATTTTAGGAGAAAATGTAATTTATGCAGGTGAAAAATTTTTCTTCAGTATTACAGCTCAGAAGTGTACATAACTATTCAGTAGTATAGCTCACAAGTGTAGTAACAGAACTATAGGTATTATCACACTGTGGATTATGAACTGCTCTTTCAGTAATGTTTTTGTTCATTGTTATTGTTTGTACATTAGATATATTCACAAAAAGTGTGATCGCCTGTCCTGTTGTGAGGATTTTAGAAATTAGTTGGTTATGCATTGCCCGTCTGTTGAGCATTGAAAGTCCTGCATCCATGTTTGTCTTGCATAAGTGCTGTAAACTCAAAGTATGTGAGTTATAGCTCTTTTCTTTGTGCGTCATTTGTGAATATTAGTCTGCTCTTTCATCTTTGTCAGTGATCTGTCTGAAAACCCCTGTCCCTTTTTGCCTGATGATTTTTCCATGGACACTGAGCAATACCAGTATGATGATGTGTGGAATGTGAAGTAATTGTTGCATTTATTACCTCATGTAGAGTGCTGAGCCTGAGTCACCCTTTTCCTACACTGGCATCAATGAGACGGCAAGGATCCAGCTAGAGAAGCATAGGGTAGGTTCTCTTTATATTAATTACCTGTACTTAAGTCCAGTGATGTATTTTTTATTTTATTTCTGTCATCTCCAAATAATTTTATTTAGCCCAGGAGAGGTTAGATGTTTGAACATGAGAGGTTAGATGTTGCCTTCATTAACCCCCTTCCCTACTGTTAGGCTTTTGTTTGCTGAACAGGACTCTGTGGTAGTAGCAAGAATAAAAAAAAGAATACATCAGTGGATTGAAGGGGTTAATAAATATAAAAAATTGGCACCCATCTTTTTTCTTCAGTAGTGAGTCCCAATTTTATACTGAAGTTAAAAGTTTACATTTGATATGCTTAATTCTATATCAGGTACAGTGGCTTGGTTATCCCCATTTTTGCCAAATTTTGTATAATTATGCTTGATATATGAGAGTATGGATTCAAAATCATCTGTAAATCATGACAATAGCAGGGACAACTTGCTAAAATATTCTTTTGTGTCATCAGCAATATCCCAGTCCTGTAGGAATCTTTGGTGTTAATATACAGTATTCTTATGTGCCATCCCCTTCTGAATCAGATCTCATTATGAAATTTTTTAAATTACTGTGTATTACATAAATGAAAATAAGATTTGTATTACATGTACTGTACTTCAAAATGGCCCTCCATTTAAGCATGAACAATGCAGTGGCTAATTAAGTGCTCTCTCTCTCTTTCTGTGTATATATATACTCAACCCCCTGCTATCGCGTGTTCAGCTATCGTGGCTATCTGCTATCGCGCACACATCAAATGCACAACCATACACGGTATCACGCACCCCAAGACCGCTATCACACATTGAGTTTGAAGCGCCCGGGTTGACGCCACAGCAGCAGACACCGAATCCGAACAAAGGGCGTTAAAATATTGGAAAAGCTGTACAATAAAGCAGGTGATTGATTTGGTGGTCGAATGTTGGGATAACATTACCACCACAACAATAAATCATGCATGGAGCAACGTCATGGAGGGTTGACCTGAAGACAGGCAGGTTAAGGTATCAGGTGAGCCCCAGTCAGTGGAGGCAGAGCTCGAGGCTACAGCTGAGGAGGCGAGAGGTATTGCTGGCCATGGGTTTGAGGGCACAACTGGCGACAAGATACCAGATATGTTATGACCAGCACCAGTTACTGCTGAAGATATTCTACTAGATGATGCTGAGGAAGCTGAGGATAGCCCAGGGGAAGAAGTAGATGCAGGAGAGAAAGTTAAGGAGGGGCTGAGTATGAAGGACATCAAGACTTTGATTGAGTTGGGTGGTCAGATATGTCACATTCTAGAGCAAGATACCACTATCAACAGCAAACAGCGCACATCCTACATTAATAAAGCCCTTGAAGGTTATGAGGACAAATGCCATGCCTTCATGAATGCCTTATAGCAGCGTCGAATCACAGAATATTTTCATCAGCACCCGGTCCCTGAACCTACCCCCGAACCAGCCCCTCAACCTCAGCCCACACCTGGCCAGGAACCACAGCCAGGCCCTTCCAACCAAGAGGCAGACTACGAGGGCTTTGACTATGATGTTTTCTTGGACAACCTGGACCAGAGGAGAAAAAATATTTTGAGGAGAGAGAGTCAGGCCTGTGAGGGCTCTGGCGACAACTAAGCCACTCCCGAACCTCGGAACCCTTCAGACTACCCAAGCCCTCCTTAATCCTTATAAAAGTAAGTTTGATGGCCTTTTATGTTAGAGGAGAGATTGGCCAGAAATCATAGGCGTAAAGTGGATAAAAGTTAGAGAAATGGGCCACCGAAAAACCAATTAGAAATTTTCCCATTGATTCTTTAGTTCAGCCATCGCAAATTCAGCTATCACTCACGTTTGCAGTAACCAATTAGGCGTGATAACAGGGGGTTGAGTGTATCCATCCATCATCCAATCCTGTGCCGCCTCTTGAGGAGTGTAGGTGCCCGGGGATAGGCAATTTGGTCCCGACATTTAAGATGAGAATGACCAGCCTCACTCATCCCCAAGTGGCATTACATGAGCAATAAACCCCAACCACCTCTTGGATATAAACCTGCACAGGCTCAATCCAATTGGAGTGCCTTAATTACCCACTAAACCACAAGGTGCCATAAACTGGTTATATGGTTACCACCCAACATGGTAAATGGTTTCCAGGTGTACATGAAACCATTTGGCTTGTCACTCAGTGTAGAGTCACCCATAGGCAGAAGGAAGAGGAAAGAATGAAGGAAAGATGTATATATATATATATATATATATATACAGTACTCGTCAAAATTATCGAGCGCCTACCGCCGGGCACGCAATACCTATGGCCAAAAAAGAATCACCCATTTCTGGGGGTAAAAATTGAGCCACAAGTTTGCGGTGCTAGCATGACGTCACGGTACTCTGAGGCCTTCCGACACGCTGGTTGGTTCCCGCTTCAGTTGCCCACGGGCTGCCTGAGAGAGAGGAACTCCGACGCATCTCCCTCTCAAATTGTGCCATTTTTTACCGAGTGTCCCGCAGTGTTTTGGCTTTCACACTTTGTTATGGCACCTATCTGTGAACTATCAAGTGAAATCATATCCCAGATCATTGCTCTAAAGGAGGCAGGCCACCAAACAAAAGAAACTAGTGAATTGGTTGGTGTGGCACGATCGACAGTGCGTCGTTGGTGCGCGCGGTTTCCAGTGGAAAACAGTGGTGAAGTTCCCACAAAGAAACCAAGGTCTGGTAGGCCTAGGAAAACTTCCCCAAGGTCTGTTAATGTTTTAAAACGTGCAGTGGAGTTTAATCCTCGTGTGAGTGCAAGGAAAATAAAGGAGAGCAACCCGGAAGTGTTTGGCGAGGTGTCTGAGAACAGTGTCTCATAGGGTCCATGAACTTGGTTACACAAGTCACAGGCCTGTGAAGAAGCCTCTTCTCACAAAAAAACAGCAACTTCGTAGGCTTGCCTTTGCTAATAAATATCTTAACTGGGGTGAGGAGCAATGGTTGTCAGTGTTGTGGTCTGATGAGGCAACGTTTAGTGTCACCTGTAACAGAGGAGCACATGTGTACCAACACAAAGGTAGTGACCCACTTGACCCACGGTACGTAGAAAGCACAGTTAAACATCCTGATTCACTCATGGTATGGGGTTGTTTTTCTGGTCGAGGTTTGGGGAAGCTTGTTGTGCTTCCCAAGAACGTCAGAGTGAATCAGGATGTTTACCTGGAGCTTCTGTGTGATCATTTACCAGACTCCTTCAAGTTCACAGGTGCACAAGTGTTTCAGCAGGACGGTGCACCTGCTCACAAGGCCAAATTGGTCACCAACTGGCTTTGTGACTGCGAGGTATCATTCATGAAAGACTGGCCAGGAAATAGCCCAGACCTCAACCCGATTGAAAACCTCTGGTACCTCGTAAAGAAGAGTCTCCAAGGGAAGGACATGAGCTCTCTGCCTAAGCTGGAAACCACCATTCGTGACTCCTGGGAGAAAATACCCCTCCAGCACCTCAGGAGCCTCGCCCTTTCACTTCCAAGACGTCTCAGGTCCGTGAAGAAGCGTAAAGGATACCCTACGAAGCACTAAAGTTAAATAAAATGCATTATTTATATGTTTTATCAATGTTGAAAGGTTTGTTTCATAGGAGGGACGCAGGGCGCTCGATACTTCTGACGAGTACTGTATATATATATATATATATATATATATATATATATATATATATACATACAGTATATATATATATATATATATATATATATATACAGTAATCCCTCCAATATCCGGATCAATAGAGCCATCGGTAGGTTCGGTTATTGGTTTCGTCCGGATATTGGGCCCCAGCTTATGGACTTGTACTTATGGACCCTAACTCAGAGAAACACCTATACAACTCCCTCTGGACATGCATAGCTCCTATTTAAGACCCAAATCACACCAATAAGGCACATAAATGACTGAAATAAATGCAGAAGAAACATAAAATGAGGGTTTAGAAGTATGTTCATACATTAATAAACATTCTGCTACTTATGGACCCTAACCTAGCCTAACTCTGAAAAACACATTCCTACTGCACATGCATGTGGTAAGTATAGTATGGAAAAAAGTACAGTATGAAACATTCTGGTAAGTATAGTATGGAAAAAAGTACAATATGAAATATTCTGGCTACTTACAGCAAGTCCCTGGCCACCTCGATGAATAACCGCCTCCTCTCGGACTCTGACAGTAAGAACGATTTCCTGAAGCACTTGCGGTACACTCTTCCTGAAGTCTTGCACTGAACTTAGTCAATAACACACAGAAGTCCGTTCTCTTCACAGTGTTCACTTTAGTCCAAATAATGTTCCATTTTAATTTTGTGTTGCACATAAACTTTTCCCAATTTTTTTTTATTTTCCAAAGCCAAAACAAAGAAGGTTAGTTACGTTAAATTTTGTTTCCACTGAGTCTTTTCTCTCATTTCGAAAACCTTAACACAACACACCGTTTTTTTCACTGCACAACACTCAAAATTCCCGTGTGGTCTAGTGGAGAAGTTCTTGCTGTTTATTCACTGTCAGAGTCCGAGGGTATCACTGGCAGGCGACCAAGGGGTGCATCGCTGGGTCGTGGTGATGGCGTACCGACTACAGAAGACTCTGACGAAAGCCGCAAACTCACATCGAGCGGTGACTCCACTGTAGCTGATGTGCTGGGCTGTGGCTCGGTGCATGAGGGCCTGTCTTGGGGAGGCAATGGAGTGGAGCCAGGGCTTGGCACAGCAGGGATCATGGGCCTGAAAAAACTGTCAATCGTTGACTGACGCAAGGACCGACGATTCTGACGATTGATGATGCGCTGCCGGAAAGCACGCACTTCCTCCACGAGTCCCAAGGGCCCCATCTCCCTGTTGCAGTCCGTGTGTTCCAGGTAGTCTAGGACGAACTCTAGATGTTCCCGGAGTGCGCTCAGCTTGGGGATGGCTGGAGTAGTGTCCTGCTGAGAGGAGTCCGCATCATCGTCGCCTTCGTGGTCGGAATCTTCAAGTTCGGGACTGACACCAGCAACCGAAGACGCGATCTCGATATCAGACAACGTCTGATACCCAGGATCGCCCTCGTCGTCGTCCAACCACTCACGTACATCGTCCACATCAACAAAGTCGCCGTGCGTACGTAGCCGTGCAAGGAAGTCATCCACGTCAAAGCCCAGAAAATCGTACTCCACATCTGTTCCGAGAAGTAGATGAGACCAACCATTTTCAAGAGTTTTCACAGGGACTTCCTTCCATGCACTAGCCCAGTTGTACAGCGCAGACTTGATGTTGTAGCGGCGAAGGTTTTCCAAAGTCCACTTGCCTCGAGTGTCACGTCCTTCCCTGCGCTCGTCCTCGTCCTCGAGAACAACCATCACCTCGTCCAGGAACTTCCGATGGTACAGGCGCTTTGTTGCCATGATCACTCCTTGGTCCATGGGTTGAATAAGAGCAGTCGTATTAGGTGGCAGAAACATGCACCTAATACGGCCATTCTCAGCAACCAAGTCCTTGTCGCACAGGTGGGCAGGTGCATTGTCGAGCAGAAGGAGAGCCTTTACCTGGTCGCGAGGGATTCCCAGTGTCTTCGTCTGGTACTGGATGACCTCCTTGACGAAGTGACGGTGAAACCAGTCTTTGAAAATCACAGCTGTGAACCATGCTTTCAAAGAATGGTACCATATGACAGGAAGGACATCCATCACCCCACAAAGGCACCGAGGCTGCTTTGCACGGCCAACAACAACGGGCTTAAGCCGGTGCATGCCGTTAGCACTGACACAACACAAAGCAGATATCCGTTCCTTAGAAAGCTTGCGGCCAGGTACACGCTTCTCCGTCTCATCGGCTAGAGTGTTCGTTGGCAGCGAGCGATAGAATAGGCCAGTTTCGTCTGCGTTATAGACTTGACCGAGAGTGAGGCCCTCCCTGTCGATCAAGCCTTTCACCTTGTGCCGAAACTCGTCAACTCCATCCTCGTTAGCGTCCAATGCTTCGCCATGTGCTTTACGGTTAGTAAGGCCATGTCGCAACTTGAACGCGAAGAGCCAACCTTCGGATGCCTTGAAGTCTAGGGCGTCGTGAAGCCTTGCAAACTTCTCAGCAGCAGCCTTCAGCTCCGTTCCAGGTACCATCACACCAGCTGCACGTTGCTGTCGGTACCAAATTAATGTGGATCGGTCGATTTCTGCAAACTTGGGGGTAAACATAACCTTCCTTTCCACGTTACGTTTGCTTCTCGACGAGAAGTCAGCCGTGTACTGCATGAGTTTGTCTCGGGAACATTTGATATCGAACAAAGTCGACCGGGCCAGGTTAAACTCGCGGAGAATGCGTGAAGAAGACCAACCCGCATCAACTTTCTCCAATATCTCCCTCTTCTTTTCCAGAGTCAGCACCACTCTCTTCCTTTTCTCAGGTGGCGGGGCCATCATCACACACACTAAGAGGAGGGCCGAGAGCAGCAGGAGGCCTTGCAGCAAGTACGGCACCACCACAAAAGCGAGCACGTGGGCAGCCATTACGAAGAGCGTAGGTCCAGTCGCGGTGAGAGACAGGCGGGAAGTGGGGAGGATGCAGCGGCGCTCTATCGAACGTCGGAGGAATCACGAACCAAAACAATACTCTCCCGCAGCGCGCGCGGCAAGTTCAAATTACGGACGGCAAAAAATCGATTTTTTTTTTTTTTGGGGGGGGGGGGTTGGACCATTTTGGGAATGTTGGATCCCAGGATGATAAGGTCCGGGTAGTGGGGATGTTCGGTTATTGGGCGTCCGGATATTAGAGTGATTACTGTATATACATACAGTGGAATCTCAAATTTCGACAGTTTAGAATTCGATGAATCAAATTTTGATGCATTTTGGAGTGGTCTGCCTACCTTACTTTTCGATGCAAAGTCGCGTATTTTGATGCTCTCAGGGCCAGACTCCAACCAAAAAAAGCAAAGATAATATTTTTTATGTGAACCAAAATGCTAGAAGTGAAGGAAAATTATAAGAAAAAGTATGAGCCAAACCTAATATCGTATGTGACATGTGTCAAGAAGAGAATGAAAATCAACATCATTTATTCATACGGTATATGAAGCATACGTTGATATGGTTCCGAGACAATTCACCATCAAGTCAATTCGCCATCAGATAATTCCCCGTCAAAACATGGACGATTTCCCATCAGGACAATTTGCACCCAGGACGATTCCCCATCATTCTATAAATATACTTATTATTAATTAATCAGTACTTTAATAACTCGAAGATATAACAAGAGAAATTAAAGGAAGAGAATCAAATAGTAGAAATACTAAAACAAAATGAATTACATGTGGTAGCAAATACAGTAGGCAGAATACTGAAACGAAGAGCAATACGGTAATTATGAATATAAGGAGCAACATAGAAATGAACAATAGAGACTGAGAATAAGAATAGTCATGTTGTTTAAGGACAAGTGCTCCCAGATGGGAGTAGGCACCAACAACAACAAGCCATGTGCAAGGTGATGCTCTGTTGTCAGTGGCCATCGTGCTACTGTCCTGCCAGCAGCCAGCCCTGTACAGCCAGGTGCTGCACTTTCAGTCTGTACCTTCCACATGTGGACATGCATTTCACTGCAATTTAGTTGTGTGTATTTTCTTTGTATTTTCGTTGCAACTTACCTGTTTCAAGATGGCAAGCAACTCTAAATCTTCGCAGCCAAAGGAGAATTGGTAATACAGGAAAGGGCAGAAATACACGAAGTGTACACTTGCTGACAGTATGGCAATACAGTGCAGAACTACAGTTATCATACTTAACCACAATTATAGTTCATAAAGTTTACAGGGGGTGTGGGCAAAAAATCATGATTTTAGGTAGTTAGGTTCGGAGGCCCCGGACCCAAACTAATTTTTCCCATAAGAAGTTCAATTTAAATTTCGATGATTTGAATTTTGCAGTGATTTTTAGGTACATACGCCCATCGAAATTTGGAATTCCACTGTATATATATATATATATATATATATATATATATATATATATATATATATACAGTAGAACCTCGGTCCTCGAACACAATCCGTTCTGGAAGGCTGTTTCAGGACCGAATTGGTCGAGGACCAAACTAATTTTCCCAATAAGAAATAATGTAAATCATTTTAATCCGTTCCAAGACCCCAGATGCTTACCTATTTAAGTTTCAGCACTGGTACCAGGGCTTTCCTTTACGAGGTGACTGTATATTTCTCTTGCCTTTTCACAAATTATATCCTCACTAACACTGTCTCCTGCTAACTGTTTCTCATTGATGAAGATAAGCAATAATTTTTCCACTTCTTCAATTATTTTCCGTACTACTTTCCTCTTTTCACTCCCATTAGCGGTACTGGATGAACTTGCTTTCTTTGGAGCCATTATTAGGGGCTAATACTGCACTGAATCAAGAAAAATGTGAAGCACAGCAGGACGACCACGTTGACGAACAACAAATGTGGACGTGTGACTGTCGGTCGGCTTGTCGCTGGGGTCCTCCGTCGGCCAGCTTCCCTTTGTTCGGCTACGTTCGGGTTGGTCGAGGTCCGATATTTTGGTCGACCTCTGGAGCAAAAATTTCTTGAATTTTTTGGTTGAGGTCCGATTTGTTCGACATGTGAGACGTTCGAGGTCCGAGGTTCCACTGTATATATATATATATATATATATAATGTATATATATATATATATATATATATATATATATATATATATATGTATATGTATATATATTTATATATATGTGTATATATATATATTTATATATATAAATATATATACTGTATATATAAATTATATATCTATATATAAATAAGAAATATGACAAATGAAAGTGGCAGGGACATTTCTGGCCTGAGATCATGCTTGTCAAGCATAATGATAGAGGCAAACCTGATCTGAATCGTCTGAATGATGGGAATTTCCAGTTGCATGAGTAACAGCATCAAAGGATTAATAATTCAGTTTTTAGCTCTTTGGCTAATAGAAATATCCTTTTACTGAGTAAATTTTTCTTCATTAAATGTGAAAGACTAAAACTGTCATGAAACTCATTTGAGTAGATGTAGTGTAATGAATACTGATGATTATTTTAGTGTGAAAGGGTTTATGATACTGATATATTTAATTCAGTCATTCATTCATTATCTAATCCAATGTTGCCCCATGAAGTGCATAGGAGCTCAGGGTGAGGCAAATTGGTCCTGCCATTTAAGATGAGAGTGACCAGCCTCACTCATCCCTGAGTGGCATTATGTGAGCAGTAAACTCCAACCACTCCATGGATATAAACTTGCACTGGCCCAGTCTGATTGGAGTGCCTTAACTGCCTACTAAACCACCAGGTGCCATAATTTGGTTATATGGTTATGTCCCAGCATAGTAAATGGTTTCTTGGTGTATAGGAAACCATTAGGTTTGTTATTCAGTGTAGAGTCACCAGTAGACAGAAGGAAGAGGAAAGAATGAAGGAAGGAAAGACAGAAGAGGAAAGATGGAAAGAAGAGAGGAAAGGGCAGGTGCCCGAGAGTAGCACTACATTGAGTGAGTGGATGGTGAGCACCCCCACCAACCAGTGGTATATTTAATTAATATCTAAAAAAGAACATTAAAAATATTGACAAGACATGTTATTTAAAGTTTTTGTTGGTAAATTGTGCCCATTACATCATGGACTTTGTAATGACTTTGTATCCTTGTTCAATACTGTATTGTGTATCTTCTGTATGAATCCACCTCCTCCATCATCAGTTCTTGGGGTGAGGGATCTGGAGTAAGGCTCACTGATTGGAGTATTAGTGAGAGGAGAAAGGAACCCTTAAGTTATCATTCTTTCTTTATTCCACACCCCGACCTGACTGCCTCTGAAGTACTGAGCAGTGGCTTTATGCAACATAAATTGGGCATTGGGGTTTATACCTAGGTACAGAGACTGTATTTACCATTTTCCAGCTCTTTACCCATACTAGAGCGATTTTTTGCCACATTTGAATAGTATTCTTTGTCTCATATTGTCTTCCAGTCATCTGTGAGTAACTGAGCATTTGCACTGAGTTTGCTGTCAGCTGTACTTGGCTTTTGCATTTTTACCAATACTGTTAGCTGGTTAATGTGAGTTGTTTTGATACACACAGTACTGTGATCATCCTGTTTGAGATGTATTTGTGGAAGAAAATATAATTCATAGTTATCATTTTCAGTTTTCTGTGATTTCTTGTTGCAGTAATCAGTGTGTATAAAAACTGTATTTAAAACTGATTTATATTTTCTATTGTAATATTGTTTTACAGTTGTGGGATTAATTGCAAATATCATTAGTTTCATGTTTATAATATAATAATAAAATAACACCTGTTACATATTTTACAGGCTTTCTTTTCAAGACAGTTGTATTACAAGTCAAGTCTTGACACAAAGAATCGAGTGTATCAGAATCTTTTACGAACTACAAATGGGGGTGAAAATCTTCATATACATGAACTGCAAGAAAAGATCAATGACCTCAACAGCAGGTAAGTGCTTTCACTTTTTTGTGTACTGTATAAAGATAACTTGTTAGGATAATTACACTCATTTGTCTCACTCTCAACTGAATATAATCACATATTTTTAACTGGAATATTATACTAAAGTTGTCCTAACTATGTTAGGGTTAGTAGTACCCATTGTTGGATCTAGCCTTCTGGGGAACCTCCCAAAATGCACCCAACTTACATCTTAGCTAACAGCATCCACATAAACATTGATAATATAAAGTCATCAGTACTAGTAGCACTTATACACTGTACAAAAATATGCAGAAAGAATATTTATATCCCACTAGACTTAGCCCAAAAATATAACTAGACTGGAGTCAAATCTCTTGGAGCTCATTACACAGCAATTTCATTTCAAGTATTACTTAGGGCTATGGAGTTGGGAGCAAAGTATGACTTATTTCAATGGATTTTTCTTTTAACAGTCTGTGTTTGTTTATCCCTAGTGATCTTGATCTTGATTCTTTGTTAGGCCTATATCAAGCCTAACTAAGAATGTTATTATTATTTCACTACATTTTGAGCTTTTAACCCCTTCTTTACCAAAATGCATTTGGCAATACATGTGTACTTCTATTCTTAAAGCCATTGAGGTACCGAGAAAATTTTGGAAGTACAACTACACGTACTTCCAAACATTATGGTTGTCCGCACGGCTTTGCTGCCTCACCATGGCTCTTATAATCCTTCCACATGGTTTTCAGCTGCAGAAAAATCTAAGCCATATGGTAATGCTCCTTTTTTCTCGACCAGTAGTAACATCATTATGTCATATTTACGTCATGAAACCTCATTAGTTTCGACCGATTGTAGAATACATATATGACATTTTCTCAAGTACCAATCCGATTATCAGCCTCCCCACCACCCACGCCTCCCCTGCGAGTCTGCGATTATTTTTCAAGTAAATCTGTGGTTGAATACTGTGAAGAGTATGTATGATGGTGCTACGGCTGCAGTGCGCGTGAATGGTGAACTGAGTGAATTTTTCTCTTTGAAGGTTGAGTTCAAACAGGGATGTGTCATGTCTTCATGGTTGTTCAGTCTGTACATGGATGGGGTAATAAAAGAGATACAAGGTAGGGCAGAAGATGTTGGAGTGGCCCTAATGGGAGAGGGTAGTGTTTGGAAACTCCCTGTACTGTTGTTTGCAGACGATACTGTTTTGTTAAGTGATGATGAAAGGGAGCTGAAAGGCTTGGTGAATGAGTTTGGGAGAGTGTGTAAGAAACGGAATCTAAAGGTGAACGTAGGGAAGAGTAAAGTGATGGTCTTTGAGAGAGGTGAAGTCAGTGAATGTACAGTGAGGTTGGCTGGTGAGGAAATGGAAAATGTGAGTGTGTTTAAGAACTTGGGTAGTGTGATGAGTAAGGATGGAAGTTTGGAGGGTGAAGTGCTTGAAAGGGTACAGCAAGGAAGAAAGGTTGCTGGTTCCATGAAAGCAGTTATAAGAAATAGGGAAGTGAGCATGGGAGTGAAAAAGTTACTGCCTGACGGTATTGTGATACCAACTCAAACGTATGGAAGTGAAGCTTGGACATTGTTGGAAGGACAGAAGTCAAGAGTGAGGGCAGTGGAAATTAGTTATTTAAGAGGGGCCTGTGGAGTCGTATGAAGAGACAGACCGACAAATGAGGATATAAAGGAGTGTCGTGGTGTGGATGAGGATGTAATAGGAAGCGTTAGGAGGAACACACTGAGATAGTTTGGCCATGTAGAGAGGACGGAGGGTGAGAGACTGACAAGGAGAGTGTATGTGAGTGAGGTGGAGGGGGGGAGAGGGAAGGGGAGGTTGAGGATGAGATGGAGGGATGGAGTGGAGAGGTATATGAGAGGGAGGGGTGTGAGTTGGGAGCAGGGTAGTGAAATGGCGGGGAACAGGACGATGTGGAGGCGATTTGTTTGTGGCCACCCCTCGTGGGATTAAGGCATCTGGCAGTAGATAAATAGATAGATAGATAGACTACCTCTAATACCACAACATCTCATATGCACCCACTTCTCACAAACACTGCACAAGATGGAATTACTTGCCACGCCCTTGTGACAGTAACGCACATGGCCACTCTCCCTCTTTTTTGACAGTACCACCACCAGTCCTAGATACCATCACTTTCATTTTATCTGCATTTACTCTTAAGCCCTTGTACCCCATACCATATCTCGACTTCCTAAGCCTTTCCTTGACCTCCCTTTCATTCTCTGCAATCAACACCAAATCATCAGCATACAACATCTCCCACAGGAGTTCATTTCTGAAGTCATATGAGAGGGCTACAAGTACCATGCTAAACAACAAAGGACTCAAGACTGACTCCTGATGCACACCAACATTCATGGAAAAGTCATCGCTTATATCTCCATTCACCCTTACTTGGGTGCGAGCACCCACATACATAACCATAACCATCCTAACCAGCCACTTCTCGATCCCAAGCTCTCTCATTGCCCACTTCACCAACCCTAGAGGGGCTCTGTCAGAGGCCTTCTTGAGATCAGCAAAAACAAAATGCAGATCCCTTTTCTTTCCCATATAGTTTTCCTGAAACTGTTGAACAATGAATATGGCATCAGTGGTCCCTTTGCCTGGCAGAAACCCAAACTGTATCTACTCATTCTTTAACCCTTACAATCCTGCTGTCGGCATGGTGCTGACAGTATAAAACATCTCTATTAATCCCAGTGACGTGATGGTGCCAACAGCAAAATTCGAGCACTGTAGCGCATCTCAAACTGCTTCAATCTAACTAATTTTTTGCTAAGGAGTAGCTTAATGTACTGGCAACACTGTGTCCAAGCAATTGTAGTATTGAGTTTGGTTCTGCATGGCTGGATAACATCAGTTTGCCACTGTCCGTCATAGTGTCAGAATGTCGTGAAAATCACACAATTTTTCCTCCTCATTGGGCTGGAGGAGGCTGTTGAAATTGCTACATGGACCCTTCTGTCCCTTCATTCAGTGTTTCTTCAGAAAAGGAAGACCTGGATAACTTCTGGGGAGGAATATGAGCCAGTGGAAAAGGATATTGAGAACAGGGAATCCCCTATTCTCCTACCTGGTTCTCTCTCATCCCGCCCAGCTGGGTGGGAAAACGTCACTCACGGCTTGGGAAACTGGGCTAAAAACACAACAGACGGCTATCCTGCTCTTATATCTCCTACAGAGTGTACTTTTTTTTGCCTTTCCTTGATTTATATGTCCTTCTGGATTGTTTTATGCAATAAAAAAATTTTCCGTTTTTGGTCCGAGATTGGGTGGGTATAAAATTGCAAAAATGCCTGGGATGGTACGGGTTAATCATACCTTTTAGAAGTCTCTCCATTACCTTCATTATGTGGTCAAAAGCTTTATGCCTCTATAATTTCCTCTTTCCATGGCATCACCCTTCTCCTTGTACACATTTACAGTTACAGGTATCCCCGTGATTTGCAAACCAGCCATTCGCGCTCCCACAAATTCATGGGTTCATCCCTCGTGAAAAAATTTTACAGATCAGAATCCTTGGGGTAGCATCGAGGCTGATTCACGGCATCAGTCTCTTCCTGCACATTCCCGCGTTTCCAGTCGCCCCCGTACAAAGCCGCCATGCCATCATGACACCCTGCCTTTGTTTCACTCTCTGCCCAGCCACTGTCGTGAGGGTTTCAACCTCCCGCAGGCATCAAACATCAAACTTTCTATTTTTATTATGCCTTATAGTTCTCTCACATGTGCGGAAGTTACAATAACTTGTATTGCAGTGCGTGCAATACTGTTAGTGAATAACTGCCTTATTTTGTGCGATTTTTGATGCCTTTAGTGTTATAACTTATGCTCCCACAAAATTACCCTAAAGTCTTATAACCATACCCATTAACAACTTTTTATTATTAAAGGATTGTAATGTATACTATAGTACATTATATGTTTGTGATGTTTTATGCTGGTTTGAGGACCCTAAAATGGTTTTTAGGGGCTTACAGGGGTAATTAGATGCTGTATGGGCATTTTCTGGGGGGAGCGTCCAAAATTTACTGATCCTCCCTCATTCGTGGAGGTCTGTGTCCCCAAACCCCCATGAATATCGGGGGAGACCTGTACACTCTTCAGGCAATCATCCAGGACAACGCATTCATATACAGTCATATTTATCAAGTCAGTGACTAACCCTCTTCTTCTTCCCCGTCCTTAAAGAAGTTTTAGGCTTAGGAGGATTACAGTTGGCCATGGTAACACTGGGCAGGCAGAGGAAGCTTAGGGGAAAAAAAATCCTCTCCTAAACCACACCAGAACCACACACTAACAACGGAGAGGAGTTAGTGCTCTGAACCAGGCACCAGGGCATCAAGCACACGCATCCTTCATGCTTGGTGTGGGAGGGATGCACTGTGATTGGCTAATTGCCCTGCTTGAATATGATTGGTTTCGTAATTGCCATGCTTGACTGTGATTGGTTTATGCCCGGCTAGACGCGTGGGCTTGAGGTAATGGTGGCATGTATTGCACAAGGCATCAGAAAAGCATCACTTCTGAAGCTGCATTTGCAAATTTTGTGCAATTTCCGTGAGTTACTGATATTGCAAACTGTTCCATGATGTTGTCACATATAATGAAGCTGCTATTTAGGATCGTACGATTTAGAAGATTCCATTGTATAGGTTTATCCCACTATATGATCCCCCTTTATGTGATACCCGCCTTAGCAGTGTAAAAAAAATTAACACCCTTCCCTGCCTAACGATGGCTAGTCCCTGGTTATGTGATGGGTTTTGTTTTTTTGAACCAATTTTGATGATATTTTGTATTTAAATTTTGTGTTTAGGTTGAGTTTTAAACTGTTTTTTGACTTAAATTAATGTGTTTTAGTCATAGTTGAGGTGAACACTGTCATTTTGGGGTACAGTTTACTAAGTTTGATTTTTGTTCAGACTTATTTTTGATGATTTTCAGATTTTGTTTGTGGGTTTAGGCTAGTTATAAACTGCTTTTAGACTTAGTTTCCCTAGGTTTAAAGCAATTTGGGGGTATAGGTGAGCTAGAAACTTGCTTTTGGACTCATTTAGATGGGTTTTGGATCTGGTTTGGGGGGAAATCCCATGGCTCCACAACGCATACTTATACTTTCTGTTATAACGTCCCTGTTTATGATACCCCGGCTCAACCGTGGGTTTTCCCAAATGCATCGCACTGTTATAGTGTGGACGACCTGTATATATATATCCATTCATCCATCCATCATCAAATCCTGTGTTGCCCTATGAGGAGCACAGGAGTCCAGGGCTAGGCAAGTTAGTCTTGACATTCAAGATGAGAGTGACCAGCCTCACTCATCCTTGAGTGGCAGTACGTCGGCAATAAACCCAACCTTCCCTTGGATATAAACCTGCACAGACTCAATCCAATTGGAGCGCCTTAATTGCCCACTAATCTGCCAGGCGCCATAATTTGGTTACAGTATATAGTTGCCACCCAGCATATTCAATGGTTTTCTGGTGTACAGGAAATCATATCTGCTCAATGGGCCTTGGCTCTTATTATAACCCTATACGAATTTATTTGTCCCTAACTGGACACAAAAGTTGCGGCTTCGGTGGTCAACCTGCCCACAAAGTAAAAAAAGTCCATTCCATGGTTCACCAGCCTCTCTGTCCACACGTGGATAATGGACCTTAACCCACAAGCTGAGCAAGAATGGCTGTACAGATCCCTACTGAATGGTCAAAATCTCCCGGCTACTCTGATCACTGATAACATTCCAACAGCACACAAGGAAAACAGAGCGTAACCCACAAGCTGAGCTAAAATAGCTGTATGGGTCCATACCGAATAGTGAAAGTACCAGCCTCAGAGGAGTAACACAGAACCTAACCCACCAGCAGAGCAAAAGTGCCCATCTGCCTCCTCATCGAACAGTGAAAGTTCCATAGCATCCCTTGCCTCCCCCCCCATCCCTCCTCCATCCCTCCCCATACTTACTGCTGCCCACCTTATTTCCCTCACTTTCCCTTAGTCCTCCCAGACCCTTGTGTCGCCCACCATCCCTGTGTGATCATTTTAAAGTTTTTTGTTAATACTATTGGTCATATCAAAATTTTGAAAACACCATGACAAAGCTCATGATATTCTGCATCAAACCTTATGCTTAGCTGTTACACAGTGCAAGCAAAATTTTGTGCTAGGATGTTGGGAAGTTATTTGAAGGTATTTTTTACTCTCCAAGTTTATTCGTACTGCATTTTTGTACTATTACTCATCAATTTGGTGTGTTTTATTAACTTATCTTATAGTGTAAACACCAGTGAACATTATGGTGTACAATTTATACCAATATAACCAATTTCCAGGGAGTATACAGGTATACCCTGGTTTAATGATGCAGTTGGTTAAGTAAAAACCCATCATTAAGCAGGGTATTGTATCTCGGGGTAGATTTAACATGTAAAGTATAGGGATGCATTATTTAGCCTCAACCAAGTCCTAAACCCACCCAAATGAGTCCAAAAACAAGTTTAAAGCTGATCTAAAAGGCCCAACAGCTGTAAAAGAAGCTAACCTAACACCTGTAAATGACTCAATAAAATCAACAAATAAAATATGAAAATCGTCGAATATAATTCTGGAAAAAGTCAAGCTTGGTAAACTGTACTCCAAAATGGTAATGTTCACTCCACCTGTGGCTAAAACACATTAATCTAAATTTAAAAACAGTTTATAAATCAACCTAAACACACAATTTTAGTCTAAAATATCATCAAAATAATAAAAAAAAATAAATGAAAATCCATTGTTAAACTGGGGTTTGGCCGTCGTTAGGTGGGGGTATGGTGGTATTTCTACCTCCACCATTAAGCTGGGGTATTGCATCTAGGGGTATCATATATCGAGGTAAACCTGTATTGAAATTAAAAGAAATGTTTTTCTTCATGCTACGAAGTCAGCCATCACTTTTGCTGTCTCAGAATCTGTCTATCTGTCTATCGCCAGACGCCTCAATCCTGTTCGGGGTGGCCACAAACAAATCGCCTCCACGTCGCCCTGTCCTCTGCCATTTCACTGCCCTGCTCCCAACTCACACCCCCCTCTCTCATATACCTCTCCACCCGATCCCTCCATCTCATCCTCAGCCTCCCCCTCCCTCTCCCCCCCTCCACCTCACTCACATATACTCTCTTCATCAGTCTTTCACCCTCCATCCTCTCCACATGGCCAAACCACCTCAGTGTATTCCTCCTAACGCTTCCTATCACATCCACATCCATACCACAACGCTCCTTTATATCCTCATTTGTCAGCCTATATCTCCATGTGACTCCACAGGCTCCTCTTAAATAACTCATTTCCACTGCCCTCATTCTTGACTTGTGTCCTTCCAACAATGTCCAAGCTTCACTTCCATACGTTAGTTGGTATCGCAATACTGTCATGTAGTAACTTTTTCACTTCCATGCTCACTTCCCTGTTTCTTATCACTGCTTTCAAGGAACCAGCAACCTTCTTCCCTGCTGTACCCTTTCAAGCACTTCACCCTCCAAACCTCCATCCTTACTCATCACACTATCCAAGTACTTAAACGTACTCACATTTTCCAATTCCTCTCCATCCAACCTCGCTGTACATTCACTGACTTCACCTCTCTCAAAGACCATCACTTTACTCTTCCCTACATTCACCTTTAGATTCCATTTCTTACACACTCTCCCAAACTCATCCACCAAGCCTTGCAGCCCCCCTTCGTCTTCACTCAACAACACAGTATCATCTGCAAACAACAGTACAGGGAGTTTCCAAACATTACCCTCTCTCACCAGGGCCACTCTAACATCCACTACCCTACTGTACCTTATACCTCTTTTATTACCCCATCCATGTACAGATTGAACAACCATGGAGACATGACACATCCCTGTTTCAACCCAACCTTCAAAGAGAATAATTCACTCAGTTCATCATCCATACGCACTGCTGTCTCAGAAATTTTTTGAATTCCTGAGAGGGTTAAAAATACTGCAACCATCATATTCAATGATTTTTTGTGGACTTTTGTTGTTTATGCATTGCTTTCTTAGTGTGTAGCATTACACTGAATATTCCCATGTGTGTTTTGATGTCTAAGTACTTCTGAAAGACAGCAGAACACTGTCAAAAATAGGAGGGGTATTGTGCATATTGGAATTTTTTTTTTTTTATACATTGTTTTCTCAGTGTTTAGGATTTTATTGTATATATTTCATTTTGTGCTTTGCTGTCTAAAAAAAGCCAGAAGACCTCAGAACAGCCAATATTAGGAGAGGTACTGTACAGATTGGTAGTTTTTTGTTTATTTATTTATTTATTTTTTTTATGCATTGTTTTCTTAGTGAAGGGAATGTGAAGGTGGATGAAGTAGTTGGTGAGTAGGGTGTATCTGCAGAGATGGATGAGAATGGCAGTGCGTTAGTGGACTTTTGTGCCAGGAGTGGGTTGTTGATAGCCAATACCCACTTCAGACACAAAATGATACATAGGTATATGTGGTGAGTGATGAGAAGGGTGGATGATGAACTGAATGAATGGAAAGCAGTGATTCATTATGTGTGTGTGGATGAAAGGATGAGAAGGTGTGTAATGGATGCAAGAGCATGTAGAGGTTGGGGGAGTGAGCTTTCTGACTACCACTTAATGATGGTGAGAACCTAGGTCCAAGTGAAATGGAGAAATAGAAGAAGGGAAGGACAGGAGGAAGTAGTTCATACAAGGAGGGTGGAAAGGTTACAAGAGGATGGAGAGAAGGTAAAATATAAGAGAGAAGTGAAGGAGTGATTGGGTAAATATGGATTGGAGCAGACGGGGGACATGGAAGGTGTGTGCAAGATTCTCACAGAGGAAGTCTGTGGAGCACGTGAGGTGGTGTGTGGGGTGAAGAAAAGACGATTGGGGATGCAGGGAACAGCACTGTAGAATGAAGAAGTGAAACAGGCTGTGGCACAAAAGAAGAAAGCATATAGTGTGTGGATGAGAAACAGGGGCATGGAAGAAGCTGAGAGATGGAAGAGAGAGTTATATGTAGAGAGGAGGAGAGAGGTGAAAAGGTTAGTAAGAGAAAGAAGAGAGTGGATGAGGAATTTGGAAGGAATTTGAGTGTAAAATGGAGGGAATGTAAGAAAATGTTTTGGAAGGAGGTAAGGATAGTTAGACAGGATGGCACAGGAATTAGTCAGGGAGTGAAAAATAAAAATGGTAGATTACTAGTGGAGATGGGAGAAAAAGTGAGCAGATGGAGAGAACACATTAAGGAATTGTTGAACATAGAGACTGAAAGTAATGCGAGTATAGGTGGCTGGAGAATGGCCGGGAGAAGGAAGGATGTGAGAAGAGAGGGAGAAATCAGTAGGATGGTAATTGTGGATGCAATGAGGAAGCCTCAGGAATTGATGGAGTGTGTGGTGAAATGCTGAAGCATGGGGGAGAGATAGTAGTAGAATGGATGTGGAAGATCTTCAGATTGGCCTGGGAGGAAGGTAGAGTCCTGGATGATTGGAAGTCAGGTATAATTATTTCCCAGTACAAAGGAAAAGGGAAAAAGAAGTGTTTGGTAATCATACGGGCATTTGTCTTCTTAGTGTAATAGGAAAAGTGTATGGTAGGATACTTATTGACAGAGTTAGGGAAATAACAGAGGAATTAGCTGGAGATGAACAGGGAGGTTTTAAGAAGGGAAGAGATTGTGTAGATCAGATATTCATTCTTAGATCTTTAGTGGTTAAGTTTGCAGAGAAGGGAAAAAAGTTTTATGCGGCCTTCATGGATTTAGAGAAAGCATATGACGATGGACAGACAAGGATTGTGGAAAGTATTAAGAATATATGGAGTAGATGGGAAGTTGTTGTGAAGAGTATGTATGAGGGTGCTACAGCTGCATTGCATGTGGACGGTGAACTGAGTGAATTTCTCTATGTGAAGGTTGGATTGAAACAGGGATGTGTCATGTCTCTGTGGTTGTTCAGTCTGTATATGGATGGGGTGATAAAAGAGATACAAGGTAGGGTAGTAGATGTTGGAGTGGCCCTAATGGGAGAGGGTAATGTTTGGAAACTCCTTGTATTGTTGTTTGCAGATGATACTATTTTGTCAAGTGAAGATAAAGAGGAGCTGCAAGGGTTGGGTGGACGAGTTAGGGAGAGTGTGTAAGAAACGGAATCTAAAGGTGAATGTAGGGAAGAGTAAAGTTATGGTCTTCAAGAGAAGTGATGTCAATGAATGTACAGTGATGTTGGATGGTGAGGAGATGGAAAATGTGGGTACGTTTAAGTACTTGGGGAGTGTGATAAGTAAGGATGGAAGTTTGGAGGGTAAAGTGCTTGAAAGAGTATAACAAGGAAGAAAGGTTGCTGGTTCCTTGGAAGCAGTGATAAGATACAGGGAAGTGAGCATGGAAGTGGAAAAGTTACTACATGACAGTATTGTGCTACCAACTCTAGCATATGGTAGTGAAGCTTGGACGTTGTTGGAAGGACAGAAGTCATGAGTGAGAGCAATGGAAATGAGTTATTTAAGAGGAGACTGTGGAGTCACATGGAGAGACAGGCTGACAAATGAGGATATAAAGGAGCGTTGTGGTGTGGAAGTGGATGTGATAGGAAGCGTTAGGAGGAACACACTGAGGTGGTTTGGCCACGTGGAGAGGATGGAGGGTGAGAGACTGATGAGGAGAGTGTATATGAGTGAGGTGGAGGGGGGGAGTGGGAGGGGGAGACCAAGGATGAGATGGAGGGATTGAATGGAGAGGTATATGAGAGAGGGGGGTGTGAGTTGGGAGCAGGGCAGTGAAATGGCGGGGGACAGGGCGATTTGGAGGCGATTTGTTTGTGGCCACCCCGTACTGGATTAAAGCATCTGGCAATAGATAGATAGATAGATAGATAAAAAAAATTTTTGCAATTATTTCTGGTTAGTCGGAAAATTTGGTAAGTCAAACTACCCAGGAGCCCCAAATAGTTTGACATATGAAGGGTTTACTGTATATTGCATATTCCAGTGTGTGTTTTGATGTATAAGAAGTGCCAAAAAACTGCAGAACACTGCCAAAATTAGGAGGGGTACTGTGCATATTACTGTAGTAGTTTTTTCTTTTCCCTTTTTTAGATTATTGCATATTGCAGTGTGTGTTTTGCTGTCTAAAAACAGCCAAAAGACTGCAGAGCACTGCCAGAATTAGGAGGTTCACTGTACATATAGGTTGGGTATGGGTATAGATAGGGTATGGGTGCAGTAGAGGACATTGCTTGTATCCCATCATGCCTTTGGCTCTATTATGACGGATAATTGAGAAATTACTGGAGAGAGAGAGAGAGAGAGAGAGAGAGATATTTTGAGGGGCTCAGAAACTGAGGGGGAGCCCCATATTGTCACTTGTAAAACTTGTACCATAAACTTGCCTTGATGGTACTGTACCTGTTTTTTTGTTCTCTGTTTCGTCTGTGACTCACCGAAAACAAGAGCAATGCAAAATTTGCAAACCCGCGCCAGGGCAGGGTGTGTGGTAGTTCTTATGGAGATGTTATCATGTAATTTTTGTGCAAGCATTGTAGGCATTATTTATCAAGTTAGAAGAAAAAATGTTGAAATTGCCACTATCCCCCAATGGTAGAGAACCCTTTAAAAAATTCCTAGATGCAAATGGTAATCCAGATTACCACCAAAATCTAATGGATTGTTCCTTGGCCCATACCCTACCCTCCAAAAAATTTCAGCAAATTCCATTTCTAACTTTCTGAGTAATCCTGCTAGCAGACAAACAGACCAAACAAACAAACAAACAAATGCTGGCTTTAACATGACCTCCTTGGTGGAAGTAATGAGAGGGTTAATTAGGACTTGATTAAAGTTGGAATTGAGTTTGATTTGCCCTGCTTATCTGAGAGTGTACTGTGTATGTTTTGTTCACATTTACATCTTTTCCATCCACTTGTATTAAGGCAGGGATAAAAATGTTTTTTCTGCCCAACTGCACAAGCAGTTGGTTCTTTCATATTTCAGGAGCTTGTCCATCCCACTGTCACTGAAAACTGGGATAGGTTGGAGATAGTATAATCTGTCAGTCTGAGCTTTCAGGTTAGTCATAGTCTCTGCTGTCTTGTGTTGCCCTACCAAATGTTATCACGTATATTTTTCATTACAGATTCACTGAGGTGACATCAGCATCAGTTAGATGGGAAACTCGCATGAGTGAGAGCATTAGATGCTGGCAGTGCTTCAAGGAGTGTGAGTCAGAGGTCACAGAGTGGATATCAACTGCAGAGAAGTTGTTCCAGGAAAAAGCTATCACAACAAAGAGTTACCTAGAATCCCATAAGGTAAAGATCCCATGGAACTTCTAAGAATTGCATTAGTAGTAGATTTGTATTTATCTAGTAAATGTATGAAAAACTGTGGTAAAATTAGAAGTCATTATCAGAACCTGGTCTCAAACGATAGAACAGTTCCTTCTTACTGAAATTAGGCACGTTTCTCCCAAAAAGCTGTGATGGTACCCATTCCCTGAGAGAGAAACAGCCTGAGCTCAGGCAGGCATAAATTACAAACTCAGCAATGAGTTTCTGTATCACTTCAGTTATGACTTTGCCTTCAACAAAAAGTTCACCCAACATAAGGATTAATGGTGTTAGTTTGTGAGCATCCTGAAATGCAAAAAGTGAACTAAGTTTTAGAGGTATGTTGCCCCCTTCCCACAAATCAAATTTTGATGGTGCAATACAGTACAGTTTTTTTTTTTTTCTTAGCTTGCAATTAGCATTGACAAAATCTTAGATAAATCTGGGTGCCTCATGGTCAGTTAAGGTAATACAGTTTGCTAAGGAATGTGAATTTAGAGAATAGCCAAAATTTTTTTGGCTAAAACTTATTAAGGTTGCATATTTATGTGTAAGAAATTATGGTACAGGCATCATAATACATTTCCATTGTACACTTATTTTTTGCTTTAGGACTTCTTCATCAATGCTCCAGAGCATTTGCTTCTGAAAGTGATAACCTGTGGCCAGGACTTAGCAAAGTATGTGGCAGAATCTGAACAGGAGGCTATAAACATAGCCATCAAGAGTATACAGAACCGATGGGACGATGTAATGTGTCATGCACCACTTCATTTACTTAAGGTAACTATCTTCATTTAGATTATATGCATTTTGGAAAGTTGAATCTCTCTCTCTTTCTCTCTCTCTCTCTCTCTCTCTCATCTTTGATACTTTAAATTTTTTTTTTTTTTTCTGCCCATATGAATTTAAGGATACTTGATAAACTTGTTGATGGAACTGATGAGTTGTAGTTTGATGATGGTTTGATCAGGACTGTACAATACAGTACATCTGATAATGCAGTGAGCCCTTAAGTTTCGCATCTAATTGGTACCATGAGGTTGGCACAAGACCAGAATTTCACGAACCGAAAAGTATTAATTCAATGGTAAAAAATTCAGTTGGTTCTAGAGCCCCTCCCAAAGTCACTTTTTCCTCACTTTTGAGATATAATTCTCAAAACAAGATACCAAAATAACAGTATGATAAAAATGGTAAGAAACATTAAATAAATAGATCACCAGCCAGAAAAATCTTCATTTCATCCTCTACTGAATACTCTTTCTTTTTCACACCGACTCGATACTCACGATGTTCTTTTCTCTTCTTGCCTCCGTCTTTTGAACTTCCCAGTATTTCACCATCAGCACTATTACCTAGTCCTCCAGTGAATGAAGAGGAAGCCATAATACAGTACAGGTAGACCACATGAGAACAATAGCTGAACGAAGGGAAGGGAAAAAAAAGTGACCGCTGCTGCAATCACTACCAGAGCACCATACACATAGTCTCACAGCTGGCAGAAACTGTGAAACAACATGCCGGACAACAGCTGATGATTGCCTCACTCACCGGCATCCCATATATTGACTATCTATCTATCTATCTATCATCTAATCCTACATTGCCCCATGAAGAACGTAGGAGCCCGGGGCTGGGCAGTTGGTCCTGACATTTAAGATGAGAGTGACCAGCCTCACTCATCCCTGAATGGTATTACACGAGCAATCAACCCCAACCAACCCATGAATATAAACCTTCACGGACTCAGTCCAATTGGAGCGCAATAATTACCCACTAAACCACCAGGCGCCAAAATTTGGTTATATGGTTACCACCCAGCGTAGTAAATGGTTTCCTGGTGTACAGGAAACCATTTGGCTTGTCACTCAGTGTAGAGTCACCCACAGGCAGAAGGAAGAGAAAAGAATGAAGGAAAGAAAGACAGAAGAGGGAGTGTAAAGTTGCCCATAGGCAGAAGGACAAGGAAAGAATGAATGAAAGGAAGACAGAAGCGCGAAAGATTAATTCTTGATCATGAGACATAAGTCTTGGAAATTTTGGACTTTTCTGCAAAAGGTAAATTGGCGAACCCAAATCGCACGAAACATAAGGGCTCACTGCCCTACCTAGAGAGCTCATTCCAGATATATATACATACTGTATAAACTAAGATGGTTCTTGATACTTCATCTACCCTATCATTATTCTCCAAGACCATCATATATATAAAGAGAGTGGCATGAGATACATTACAGTAGTAGCACAGTATTAGAAATATCTTTGGTTTAGTGTCATCATTCATGTTAAATTGGGATGACACATTAATGGATCCCTGATTAATCAGAAATTTTATATGATATAACAAACTTTGTATTACAAATCATCATCATTATCATCATCATCCCTTACCAGTTTGACGTTCAAGTTTTCGGTCATTCTCTTTACAGTTAGAATTCCGCTTGGATGAAAATACATTCCATATGTATGTGCGTGATATTGAGAAGGAATTGAGCAGTGAGCAGAATGCTTACAACAAGAATGAAAATGTAGAAGCTATCAGAAGAAGACATGAGGTAAGTTTTAGTTACAGAGTTGACTTAATACCAGCCCTCCAGATGTGTGTACAGTATTTGAATAAAGTAAAATAATCTTTAATGTTGATGCCTAAATTTTGAAAGCTTGTTTTCTTTTATCATAGGTATCTAATCAGTGGCTGTACTTTGAAGAACCTTTATGTCTGGCATTAGATTAGTTTATTGATACTTTGGTACCATTCTGACTAGATGTGGCACCTGCCCACAGCATTTATGTTGAGTAAGGCATAAAAGCATACAAATGTGTAGCACAGTAACAGTTTGTAAGCCACCAGGTCTATGTGTGTGTGTGTGTGTGTGTGTGTGTGTGTGTTCTTACATTACCTAATTGTATCTTTACAGGAATGAGTCAAGCTCGTACTGTCCCATGTATTAAACCATTTTTTTTCATACATATCCCTATATTTATGAATAGTTTTGGCACATGCTATTTCATTCAGTAGTGCATTCCATTAATCAATTGCCCTATTGGGGAAACTGAATTTCCTTATGTCTTTATTGCCGCCCTTTTTATGTAGTTTTTTACAGTTTCCTCATGCTGATGCTTCCCCATAGGTTATATATTCATTTATGTCTATTTTCTTATTCCCTGAGATGTATTTATATAGCATAGTCATGTCTCCTCTTTTCCTTCTCTCCTTTAGTGTTGGTAGATTAAGTTTTTCTAGTCTTTCTTCATAGCTTAGATCCCTCAAGCTTGATACCCATCTTATAGTTGCCCTTTGTACCTTTTCAGTCTTAACTATGTGTTTTTGAGGTGAGGATTCCAGACTACTGACACGTACTCAAGGGTTGGTCTGATGAATGATATAGTCTTCCTCAGCATGTCTTCATCTATATATGTGAAATCTGTTCTCATATTATCAAGCATTGTATACATGTTACATACCTTCTCACTGACGTGGTCAGTCGGAGATAGTCTGTTATTGATAATCACTCCTAGGTCCTTCTCCCTTTCTGCGTTGTGTTGGATTAAACTTCCTAACTTATAATCCCAATCTGGTCTTTTTTCACTTTTACCAAACTCAGTTACATGACATAAAATTCCTTTTGCCATTTTTTGCTCCATTCATGAAGATTATTTAATTCTTCTTGTAGCTTTCAGCAAGAATCTGTGTTAGTAATTTTCCTTTGTATTTCTGCATCATCAGCAAACATATTTAGATAGCTTCCATTTCCAGTGTTACTGTCTGTGTCATTTATATATACTATGTCATTTATATATACTAAAAACATAATTGGTGCCAGCACTGAGCCCTGTGTGTGTGTGTGTGTGTGTGTGTGTGTGTAGTTATAATCAGCTGGCCGTATCTGAAAAATGGAACAGTGACTGATTCATAGGCCATGAAACAATAACTCATCAGTTTATGAAAATTCTCTAAACAGTTGATGACACTCCCTCTGAAAAGCTATTTACTTCCAGGTCAAATGAAAAACAGTGAATGTACATGACAGTGACATCGTATGAATATGAAAAGATATGTGAACTAAGCATTCTTCTCATGCCGTTAAACAATAAATGTGTGTGTGTGTGTGTGTGTTCTTACCTAATTGTTTCTTTACAGGAATGAGTCAAGCTCGTACTGTCCCATGTCTTAAACCATTTTCATCATACATCTCCTTAAATTTATGAATTGTTTTGGCACACACTGTTTCATTCAGCAGTGCATTCCATTGATCAATTGCCCTATTTGGGAAACTAAATTTCCTTACGTCACTATCGCTTCTCTTTTTATGCAGTTTTTTGCAGTGTCCTCTTGCTGATGCTTCCCTGTAGGTTATATATTCATTTATGTCTATTTTCTCATTCCCTGATATGCATTTATATAGCATAATCATGTCTCCTTTTTTCCTTCTCTCCTTTAGTGTTGGTAGATTCAGTTTTTCTAGTCTTTCTTCACAGCTTAGATCCCTTAAGCTTGGTATCCATCCTGTAGCGGCCCTTTGTACTTTTTCAGTCTTGTCTATGTGTTTCTTCAGATGAGGATTCCAGACTGTTGATGCATACTCCAGGGTTGGTCTGATGAAAGATGTTATCTTTCTCAGCATGTCTTCATTTATGTATGTGAATGCTATTCTCGTATTTGCAAGCAGGGTGTACATATTCCATACCTTCTCACTCATGTGGCCAGCCAGAGATAGTCTGTTATTGATAATCACACCTAAGTCCTTCTCTCTTTCTGCTGTGTGTAAGATTTTACTTCCTAATATATAATCCCAATCTGATCTTTTCCCACTTTTACCAAACTTGATTACATGACACATGTCCACACTGAATTCCATTTGCCTTGTATTACTCCATTCATGAAGTTTATTTAATTCTTCTTGTAGCTCTTTACAAGAGTTTGTGTTAGTAATTCTCTTTTGTATTTTTGCATCATCAGCCAACATATTTAGATAGCTTTCATATCCAGTGCTACTATCTATGTCATTTATGTACACTAAAAACATAATTGGTGCCAGCAATGAGCCCTGTGGAACTCCACTAGTTACTTCCCTCAGTGGTAAGTAATATCCCCTTAGTACTGTTCTCATTTCCCTTTTTCTGAGAAAATCTTGCATCCAACAGTACAGTTGCCTCGGATTCCTTCTTGATGGTACAATTTCCATAAAAATCATTGGTGTGGTACACTGTCAAATGCTTTCTTGAAATCTAGATAGCTACTGACCACCCACCCTTCTCTTTTCTATAATGTTTCTACAACTCTGTCATAGGAGCTTAATAGATTAGTAATACATGATTTTCCCTTTCTGAAACCAAACTGCCTTTCTGTTATCATAGTGTGTTCTTCTAGATGGTTTACCCAAACTTTTCATATCAGCTTCTCCAGTATCTTACAATACTGGTTAGTGATACTGGTTGGTAGTTGAGTGTATTTTGTCTATTCCCTTTCTTGAATAAGGGAACAATGTTTGCTTTCTTCCAGATAACAGGTAGTTTACCTTGACCCAAGGATTCCTTGAATATTAAAGATAATGGTCTATGTGAATCCTTCCACATTCATGTAGCATCCAACATGAAATTTCGTCTGGACCATTTACATTTCCTTTGTCTAATTTATTTAACTCCTCCTGTATTTCTTTTTCTGATATTTGTATATCTGGTAATATGTGTGGGCATGCATGTTCCATATCATCCCTCTCAAAATTATTTTTTTCTGTAAAAACATTGGAAATTCTTATATAGTGCTTCACAAATATCTTTCTCTTGTGTATAGATGATCCCCTCATCCGTAATGGATTGTATTTTATCTTTTACTTTGGTTTTGCTTCGGATGTAGCTGTAAAATAACATTGGTTGATCAATACTTTTATTTATGGTGTCTTCCTGAAACAGTCTTTGGGCTTCTCTCCTTACTCTTGTATAATCGTTTCTTGTCTGTTTATAGTTGCTATATGCCCTCTCACTATTGTGTCTTCTGTATCTGTTCCACAACAAGTCTCTTTTTTTCTTTTGATTTTTTACATTCTTTATTAAACCATTTCACTATTTTCATTCCTGCTTCAATTTCACAACGTCTCTTTTTTTTCTTTTGATTTTTTACATTCTTTATTAAACCCTTTCTCTATTTTCATTTCTGCTTCTTTGTGCTGAGGGAGGTGATTTTGGACTCCTGTTTCATAAAGTTTACAGAATTTTCTATATATAACATTTAAATCATGTCCTCTAAGCTCTTTTTTCCAAAATGTTTCTAAGAAGTATTTCTTTAGGTCATGATAGTTGCCCTTTTTGTTGTTTAGGCTCCTTTTGTAATTTTCATTACTGTTTAGTATGTCATATGCAATCCTGAGGCTGAAATTTAATACTGCATGGTCACTGTTGCCGAATGGAGGGTGATACGTTATATTTTCAATACCATTTTCTTGCCAAGTAAATATAAGATCTAGTACTGATGGTACATCAAGTCCTCTTTTTCTGGTGCTTTCCTTTACATGTTGTGTTAGGAAAAATTCCTGAACAAGATCCAAGAGCTTTTGGTCCCAACAGCTTTCCTGGCTTTTTATATCTAGAGTATTCCAATTTATGTTTGTATTGAAGTCTCCAGTTAATATAATTCTCTCAGATTTCTCCTCCATTCTGTGTAGTAATGGTCTTAAACTCTGAATTGTTCTCTCTGCCAGGTCTTCATGTTCACCTCTTTCCTAGCTGTTTGATCTGGGTGGCTTGTATAAATTTGCCACAATTATTTTCCCCTCAGATGTTTTAATCTCTGCTGCAATCAGTTCTACTTGTGAGGGTATATCTAGTTCTATTTCTTTGACTTTTAGATTTTTCTTAATTAATATTATAATTCCTCCTCCTTTTTTTCAGTTCCTATCTAATCTCCATGTATTGTATTACTCTAAATTTAGGGTATCATTTGATATCCTTGGTGTTAATTTTGTTTCATTTTGGCAAATATGTGGTTCCTTTTCTTTGATATAATCATTTATCTCTAATAATTTTAATGCCATTCCATCGACATTTGAGTACATCAACTTAATCATCTTGTTTGCATACTTGTCATGACTTGGGTCTACTACCTTCCTCCCTTTTATTCTCTCCTGGTTATGTACCACTTTCATACCTGCAATCCAATTACTTTGTAAAAAAATGTGTTCTTCTCTTCCTCTGATCTTACCTCGTTCTTTGTTTTTGCCTCTTCCCTCTTCTCTGTTAGTAATCCCAGTTCCTCTTGAGTTAGCCATCTTTTTATCCATACATTTTTTAATTCCTTTTTTTCCATAAGTTTGTTTTAATCTTTTAATATCTCCTCCATAGTGTTTACACTCTGGAAGGTTACTTTCAGTGGCCTTGACTTATTTCTCTCATATTTCCCTAGCCTTTTGTGTTCCTCTGTGTCTTTATTACAGATTTCCTCTGATACTTCCATCAGTATGCCCATTACATTTGTCATCTCCTTTTTGTCCCTTGAAATCTTGTTTTTTATTTCTTTCTCCCAGTGATTACTGTAGATTTATTTATATCTGCTGAATCTTTGACTAATTTTGAATTGTTTTGGATTATTTTTTTCACTTCCTTTTTAATGCTTTTTTCTTTTACTCTTGTTTCAATGTTTTTCTTTACTTTCACCAT
This sequence comes from Coenobita brevimanus, assembly GCF_032717465.1. Lineage (NCBI taxonomy): Eukaryota > Metazoa > Arthropoda > Malacostraca > Decapoda > Coenobitidae > Coenobita > Coenobita brevimanus. The sequence continues at coordinate 48,977,422 of NC_136966.1, forward strand.
CTCAGCATATATTGTTTCCACGTCATTTTTCTAGCTTTGCATCACTTCATTCGCCTGGGTTATCTTCTCTCCAACATCACTGCTCTGATCTATCAGACTGCTTGCTTGCCTAATTGTCTCTGTATCATTTCTGAACTCTTCCATAATACTCTCGTAGCTTACAGCTGTGCTTGCCATTTCACTAATATTCCTTCTGTGTAAACCCACCTCAGCTGACAGCTCATCTATTGTTGTGTCTTTCTTGTATACTTCCTTTACTAATTTTTCATTTTCCTCCTCCTGCATGTGCATTTGCTTCTTAATTTCATCCATTTCATTCTCAAATGCCTTCTCTAATCTGTGTACCCGTTCTTCCAGCTTATTTTCCATCTCCATTTCAACCAGTTCCATCATCCTGCTTTCTGCCTTTATCCCTTTTCTTAACTCCTTCCAGATTTGCTTTACTGAAGATGGTGGTCATATTGTGATACCAAGTGAAAAATTCTACTTACAAGTATGCATTCCTTGCTGCATGCAGCAGACTAAACACTAAACAGCTGATGAGCTTGCTCGGCACATTCCTGCACTAATATGCTGTATTCTGTTATTTGAACAACACTTTTCCTTAAACTTCCTCTTTTATATTAGCACATCATTTAGTTTACCCTAGTACTGAGCTTGACTCTTATAAAGATACTATTTAGGTATGGCCAGTTTTGGCCATGGTTGGCCAAGCGCAGAGCAGTGTGTCGTAATTCTTGCCTATCTGGCGCCTCAACTGTGTGTGTGTGTGTGTGTGTGTGTGTGTGTGTGTGTGTGTGTGTGTGTGTGTGTGTGTGTGTCAGATTTGGGGGATGGGAGGGGTTGTAAGTCTCTGCAAACACAACTGGGAGGTTGCAGGCCATAAAGTTTGAGAACCACTGGCTTAAATAATAAGCTTTACCAAAGAACCTGAAGGATGATAATGTTTATACTGAGTTTTTCTATATTCCTGTTGTGAAAAGTAGAGTCTGGATAATGATTGTTATTACTTTTTGTATTCAGGAGTTTTTTGCTGAGCAGTTAATTTCACGTGTAGAGGAGCTGATGGACAACATGGACCAGTCAAGTCAGGAGTATGCAAAGAAGGTAAGAGCTCAGTAATATTAACTTTGTATTCTAGGGGATGTCATGTGACCTTCAAACTTTTTGTTTTAAAATGAACTGTACTGTATATAACAGGTTTCTTATCACCCCAGTCGGTCTTGGTTGGGCCAATGAACAGTAAAGGTAGCTTGCACTGCCTTTGTTAGGTCTCATCTTCCCTTTGGTCTCATATGTTAATGTTTTCAGTTCAGAATGGCCAAATTTTACTTTACTTTATCTTGTTGTCCATTGGAAGTTGATGAAAGCTGCAATGATGTTCTTGATGTTTTTTTGCAAATGAAAGATTTTTTTTTTTTTTTTTTTTTTTCCAAATCAAGTTTTAGTTAGTTTTTTACTGTACCTCTTCCCTTAAAGAAAGAGGACTAGTTAAAACCAAGCAAAAATTGCAAATTAGCATACTCTTTAAGGATTAAAGGAGATAGCGTAGAAATGAAAGGGACTATGTACTGTATATGCGACAGTACAGTATTCTGTACTATGTTGTTAGCCAGGTCACACGCAGAATATTATCGGTAAAAACTTATAATGGACCAGCACAGAACTGCATGATGGATGGGTGGATGGATAAATAGACCACCCAAGAGGAACAGTCTTTTCCAGTTCCTCTGATACTTCAGTAGAATATTCTTATGAATTTGTAAAATTCAGATGAGTTTTACCACCTCTCTCTTTAAGTAAAGGAAGTGTTGAAGTTGTGTTCTGAGTAACCACAGTTACTTGATGTGTTGCGTAATGGTAGCATTATCATATTTCTGTAGTTACCAGCAGCAACTGCTTACAGAAGGAGGAAGTAAGATTAAGCACTTGGTAATAAGATGTGGTTTTTTTGCACAGCTGCTGTATGCACAGTAGTGTGTTTTAAATCATTATATCTTTTACAGTAATCTCAAATACAATGTTTCCAGAAAGAAGACAGAGGACTGATAGAAGACTGCCAGAGGTGTACAGTCCAGTGGTTAGACTTACAGACACGCATTGGTACAATGGCCTCGCAGTTGGACCAGATTCCAGAGAGGTGGAAAGAATATGAGAACAAGTAAGATTTTTTTTTTTTTTTTTTTTCTCACTCAGTCCAAGAGAAGAGGGGATTCTAGTGAGTGATTTGAATGCAAAAGTTTGTAGTGAGAGAATGGAATAGGTGTCAGTTTTGGAATGCCAGGATTGAAAGAGAACATGAATGGATTATAGGACATTTTTGCTAGAAGGAAGTTGGTTGTTATAAATACTTTCTCTCAACACAGACTGATGTACAGATATACATAGAGGGTGAAAAGAAGAATACAAGGTAGAGTAGTGGAGCAGAAGTAGTAATTGACATACTGTGTGTGGATGAGTACTGTAGTTGAGAAGCATTAACTATGGATGCAAGGTAAGGTAGTCAAGCTGTTGTTTCTGTTGTGGTCCAAAGCTTATCAGAAACGTGAATCCAGTAGATGGCAGGTTGAAGTTGCTGCTCTCCTGCAGGGATCAGGAGGGAATTGATGTTTGTATAACCTGGCAGTGCATACATCTGGTCATATTAGCATCCCTCTACACCACCAGATGATGCAGTAAAAAGAATAATCAGGTAGAAGCTGAAGTGATCAGAGTGGAGAAGCTATAGATAAAGAGTTGCAGGAAGAAAATGTAATTGAGGTTAGTGAATTGGGAGCAGTACAGAATATTAAAGAAAGTGGTGTGTGCAGCATGCAGTGAGGTGTGTGATGTGCTGAGCAGAGGTGGAGGGGTCCGAGGAACAGCTTGATGAAGTGAAGAAGTGAGAGTAGCAATGGATGTGAAGAGATGAGCATGCAGTAAATGGCTGGGGAGCAGGGAGATTGAAGTAACAGAGAGTAAGGAAAGTGAAGGGTACAGGGTAAAAAGAAGGAAAATGAAAAGAGTGATAAAAGAAAGTCAGAGTAGAGTAGTTGAGGAGTTTGACAAATAATTCAGTAGCAAATGACAAGAAAATAAGAAATTGTTTTGGAAAGAAGAATGGATAGGGTTGAAAATGAGAGTAGCAGAGGAGGGAAGGAAATGGATGCAGGATGTTAGTGGAAAGACGGGAGATACTGGAGAGATAAGGAGAATATTTCAACCAGTTGTTGAATACAGTAAATGAAAGTGAATCTGTGGTATCAGATTGGGGAGAGTTAGAACAAGGAGAAGGAAGGCTGGGTGTGGAGGGAGAGATACGTAGAGGAAAGGTATCTTCAGCAGTGAAAAATTCCATACAGAAATGGCTCTAGGAGTGCATGGTGTTAGTGGAAAATGCTGTTGTGGGGAGGGGAGGCAGTTACATATTGAACATGAGAAACTGTTTAGCCTGGATACAAAAGAGAGTGCCTGAGGAATGGAAAGGTGTAAGTGTAGCCATGTACTGTTTAAGGAAAAGGATTGTTGCTATTATTGTTGCCCTTGGCTCATCTGGACAGGAACCAAGTGTACTGATGGAAACCAGCAATTTTAGCCAGATGCTTTGAGAGATCTTGTAGTATTGACTGTACTGTTAGAATGTGGTGCTTTGAATGAGTAATGTGTTGTTGTGTGAGGGGTTGTATTACAGTTGGGCACACTGAACTGTTCGTGAGTTGTGTTTTGTGTTGACAGTGAAGCAGGGAAACTTGAAAGCCACATCGCAGCTCTTTCGTTTCTATGTGGTGTGAGATGGTGCAACATACAGTTACAGGGGAAGTGAAACAAGTATACCTGGCAAGTCATTGAGGTTTAAGGTCAGAGGAGACATGGTAGCCCAAGAAGAAGGTGGGTGAATGGTAAATTAGTGTGTGGGAAAGTGAGGTATGGAAGGTGATGAAGGTAGGGATCAAGTTGGTTGGATGAAATTTGTACAGAGGAACATATGAGGTGTTTAGCCAAATAACAGTGAATGTGCCAAATCAATGTTTTGAGATAAACAGTGTTAAAAATTGGTTTTGTTGCAACTCATTAACCAGCAGCCCAATTTCGTTAAACAATGTCTCAAAAAAATAGAGCTGGTAAAATACTTTGCGACGCATAAGAATAGAATACAAAATAAATGATATACCAGGTTATAATGCTGTTCAGTTATTAACCCCATACCATAGTACAGCACCTCTATAAAAAAAAAAATAATAATAAAATAACCACAAAAATGAAAAGGACAATTGCCAACCCATGTACACTAGTGCTGCATGTATTTGAGTGCTGTGGGGGATGTGAGGATTAACAGTAGTCTAGTATATTGTTGGTCTAGTGCCTTCTGTTTATCACTAACTTGTTTCAGATTAGGACCAGTGCAACGCTTGACATTTTCCACTGATCCAGTTACAGTCACTTGTCCAGTACAGAACAACCTGTATGCTCACCTAAACCATGAATGCTGAGGCATGATGATCGACAAACATCATAAGTCACATTGGCATACTCAGTGCATTAACTAATCGTACGTGACTTGCGTGATTTATGGCCCATGACACAAGGCCGCTTCATGGCATCACTTCATGTGACTGGCAGTTTAGCTGTTCTTCTGTTATAATCACTCATTGCCCAAAAAGCTGTAGGTAGATCACTTATTTTATCATTGCACAAGTTGTTGAAGTAACCACACTTACGAGGAAGACCAGTTTTCCTTGGTGGGTCATATTTTTTTGTGCTATAACTCATGAATGTTTCCCCAGCTTTCCGTTTTTGCTTGGCAACTGCATGTTTCCAAGAAGATGGATCATGTTTTTACCTCTGTGTATGCTCAGGGACCTCTTGGTCAACATTACTGTGTAAGTCACTCATGTTGTGATGTAAATCACTGTAAATGTGAGGTGAAAGTAATGTAATAAATGAAAAGCACTTCTGTGTAGCTTACAGTGTAAAACAGAACTGGGAAGGCAGGATCTGGCCACACCCACCAGTCAACACACCTACAAAACATGGCTGCTGATTGGCTGTGAGTGTGATGTCATCATGAGACCCACTGCTCATTGGCAGCCTGGAGAAGTTTGAGCTTTCATGTTCATCTTTCTTCCACCACAACTTTCCTCAGGAGAGACACAGGCCATATGTACCAACCTGCAGCGTGTTGGGACAAGAATTCACCTTGTTATGTAGGACTTTAGACCATGTTGTAAAGACGAACATGCTGTAAAAACGTTTCCACTTGATAGAAAAATGGCGGACGAGTGTGGTGCGACCTAAATCTCAATTCGAGATATTTTGCACGTTTGTTGTTATTTGACTAAATGCCTCACATTATGGGTTTGTCACTTTTTTTTTTTCAAACAATAATTGATGGAGTGACATATCAGGCAAGTACATGTAAAAGGAATCTGTCAGAGAGAATAAGAAGTATGTACAATTGGTTATACTTGTGAGGTAGACCCAGAATTCTTGGGACAAGTGATAATGTGAATGGTTGTGAGCCCTTTTTAACTGGGCATGCTGTTAATAGTTTTTTCCATTCTTGGTACTGCTTCTGCTCCTGTTTCTGGATACTATCACATCTCACCTCAGTCAAGTGGCTGTGCAGAACTTAATCCCTCACTCCGATATTTCTTGTACATTTTGGGAATGCAAACGATTTACAATACTGTACATGTTAATGCCTAGCATTAACACAGTCCCAGTGATAATGAGTTCTAGGCCATACAAATCCTGTGAGCTCAGCTGTACAAGGTACACCACTTTTTTTCTATAATCTGCCTTCACATAATTACACCCACTGCAAAAAGTTTTGTAATACTCCATATTTTTTGTGTCACACAATTATTTTATGATAAAAAAATCAAGATAAGGTAATGGTGACCATTCAGTTAATATTTGATGGTCCAGACTTTATTGTGCCTGGCCATTTTGCATGGAATCAGACAGACTCTGAAAGTATTCCACCCTTTAGTCTAGCATCCTTAATGTTTTTTTTTGGGTGGGGCGCAGATGAGTTTCTGTTTTATGTATGCCCAGGTTTTTTCAATTGGAATCAGGTCTTTGCTGTTCTCCGATCATTATATATCATGAATATTGTTATTGCTGAAATTTTAAGCAACGTTGGGTCTGGTTAGTACTTGGATGGGTGACCGCCTGGGAACACCAGATGCTGTTGGCACCCCTACGTGTCAAGTGGGGTTGGTGGAGGATTAGTGCCCCTCCCTGTAAAACAATTAACTCTAAGCCCTTGGCCACCCCGTGTGGGATACATGGCGTCTGGCAATGAATGAATGAATGATGAAATTCTACAGCACCGTTTTGAACCAGTGACCTGATACATCATCCGGCATAAAGATGTTACAACCACAGATGCCGTAATCTGTTTGCAAATGCTGTTTTAACACCTGTAAATACCAGTCACTGTTTACTATAATATTCTGTTGGAGGAAATACAAACTACTTCTGCCCATAACACCACTAAAAGAGCCCTAGATCAAAAAATGATTTGGGTTTTTTATAGTTTTCCTGGTGTACCAGTGGTTATACATGCTGACTTCTTGGATTCCGTCCCATAGCAGCACTCACTTTAGCACACATGATTGAGCTCTCATTACACCACATGACTTGCCCACTGCTGTGGTGTCCAAGGGTGATATTTGTGGGCATATTCAAGATGAACCTGCACATTTTTTCTGGTATCATGACAGAAGGCCAGTGTTTCTCTTTTTGGAGATGATTTTGAATGATGTGGTGTGATACATTCCCAGGATATCAGAGTGGTTTCTTTATAACTCTGCCCCTGTCATGCAAGTGGTCTTTAGCACATCTTGACTGAAGAGTATTTGTGACCTTAGAAATCATATGAGGTTGACCAAAACATAGATTTAATGACAGGGATTGAACAACTGGCAGATCACTTAATGAAGCCTTCAGTTAACGGTCTGGCAGTTTCTTTAACCCCTAAAACGCGGGTGTTTACAGTCGATCCCCCCCGAGTGGCGGGGTTGTATCGTGGTCTGAGTACCTGTAGGAAAATATTCGCCAAAAATCAGAGATTAATCCTAGAACATTATACTTGGTATGGCAGATAGTACTTACATTCAGCTTTCTCCAGAGACAGGTGTTGAGCCTTCATGGACTACCCAAGGACTTGTGGAGACTTGCAAAGTTGGGTAACCAAATTTTCACTTTCACACCTCCAGCAACCCGGTTTCCCCTCTACCACAGCCTCATTCTGTCACAGTAAACTTTATACTATAACGTAAAGGTAGTTAGGAATCCGTATTTGTACAATAAGCACTGAAAATAAGGCTAAAATCAACGGAGCGTACGGCCGACATGCACTGTGGCGGTGGTCTTCCCGTCACTCAACAAACATTTCCATTTTCACAGCTAAAAACATGTATACTACATTATTTTCAATCATATTACTTCCCAAAAGATCACCACGGCTCGCTTTTTATTCTGCCTTACGTCCGCCACTTTATTCTCGTTCCTGTCGGCCACTTGCGCTGACTGGGAAGAGCTAGAACTCGCCATAATCTCACTTTGAAAGCCTGCAGTAAACTGACGCTAAACAGAGGCAAACCCTGAGAAAAAAAGCTAGTGTTACAACTGGGGAAACAAGCGTTTCCTAGTAGCATAAACTGCTTGTGAGAGGAGATCGCAGATTTACAGTTCTGAGCGCTCAGAGCGCTGCCATGTATCACAGCCAGGCTGGCCGGGCCGTGGTGGGGGGGGTACGGGGGGAAAACGTGATATTTGGCAACAACTGAGGTCAGTAGTACAAAGGTAAAGTATGCTAGTTGTAGCTAGAGGGTGGTGGTACTGATAGATAATACCAGCTGGAGCCTGCTTGCCCGCGGTTATTCAAAATTTACTAAAATCGCAAACGCGACAACCCGCCGTCCTGCCCTTATGGCCGAGCGTCGCAGACGCGACGATCCGCGTTTTAGGGGTTAACAGGGAACTTTTCTTTTTGTTAAATGAGAACTCTGACCTTTTTCTCATGTAAAAAGCTCTTCCAAAGCATCTTGAGCAAGAACCGGAAAAATCTAGGGGGTTTCCAAAATACACCTTAACCCTTTAAACGCGGAGCGTTGCTTTTGCGACGATCGCCAAAAAGGACATAACAGCGGATCGTCACGTTTGCGATTCGAGTTAATTTTGAATAAACGCGGGCAAGCAGGTTCCAGCTGGTATTGTCTATCAGTACCGCCACCCTTTAGCTACAATTAGCATACTTGACCTTTGTACTACTGACCTCCGTTGTTGCCAAGTATCGCTTTTTTTTTTACACCCCCCCCCCAACCACCACCACCACGGCCTGGCCAGCCTGGCTGTGATATATGGCAGCGCGCTGACTGCTCAGAAATGTCAGTCTGCGCTCTCCTCTCACAAGCAGTTTATGCTAATTTGAAACGCTTGTTTCCCCAGTTATCACACTAGCTTTTTTTCGCGCAGTTTTCCCCTGTTTAGCGTCAGTTTACCACAGGCTTTCAAGGTGACATTATGGCGAATTCTAGCTCTTCCGAGTCAGTGCCTTCCAGCCCTCCACAAAAGGGCTTTGTGACCTCTACTCCTTCTAAACCCTTACTAGGGAGTGCAAAGGGCCTGAGTGAGTCGGCTATAGGCCGAGAACTAATGAAAGCCTCTATGGACTACGGTAGTGATGTTGGTGTGTGGTCGAGTCTTGCCGAATCAGGCTCATTATCGTCCAGTGATGAGTCTAAGGTACAGGAAGAGCTCATTGCTGTGGCTAGTACCTCGTCAGACAAGGCTCCACAGCAGAAGGGAGTGGCGTATGGCAAGGGGGCAAAGAGGAAGTAAAGTGGTGACCCCGGTTCCCAGTCATTGTACCCTGCAGGCCGGCCATTGTCCCCACACTCAGGTCAGGCCGCTGCCATACCGCCTCGCTCCCCCAGCCCCATTATCTCTTCCTCATCGTCTGCTGTGATTTCTCCAAAGTCTTTGGAGTCTCCTTCACCACCTCGGCAGGGAAGTAGGCAGTCTGGTAGTCGTAGAGGTTTCCGTAGGCCCCGTGTTTGTGCTGGCATGAGTAGGAAAGTGGCTAGTAGTGGTAAAATTAGTGGTAAGGTTTCTCGCACTAGGCAACTCACCACCAAGCCTACTGTGAGTGACCTTGAACCTTCTCCCACTCTCCCCACCACCACCACAACCGCACATTCGCGACCTACCTCACCCACTGCCACACAGCCTGCCTCACCCACTGCCACACGGCCTGCCTCACCCTCCGACACACCCACCCACTCCCAGCCTAGGCAGTGCACTCTGGACGCCTTCGTGTGGTCTGAGGGCTCTGATTTTGTTCCAGAGGATCTGCCCTTTGATTCTACTGGGTCTGAGATCCAGGCTGACTTCTCTGTCCCCAAGGGTGGTGAATGTTTGGACTACCTGTTGGCCTTCCTGGATGACAAAGTAATGCAGCATATTTGTACTGAGACCAACAGGTATGAAGGACAATGTGCTGCAGCTCGTGACAGTGAAGGTGCCACGCCATCCATGTCGCGGAGGGCAGCATGGGTTCCTGTGATGATCCGCGAACTATTTGTATTCATCGGCTTGATGCTTCTCATGCCACATACCTGGGCACAAGCTCGAGGGGTACTGGAGTGCTGACGACCTGTGCCCCACCCCCGCCACACGGGGGGGTCGGCTGTCCACGGCCGCGTTTTAGGGGTTAAAAACCAGGTGGATAGGGCTGGAAACAATACACATGTACCCTCCTGTGATGGAAATGCCATGAGCACTGAAAGTTTGTGGCAGCCAGAATGAGGCATTGGATCTAGGAGAGTCACCAAGTACAGTCAAACATTAGTTGGTGAATTTCAGAGGTAGGAAAATATTATCTATCTATCTATTGCCAGACACCTTAATCCCGTACGGGGTGGCCACAAACAAATCGCCTCCACGATGCCCTGTCCCCCACCATTTCGCTGCCCTGCTCCCAACTCACACCCCCCTCTCTCATATACCTCTCCACTCCATCCCTCCATCTCATCCTTGGCCTCCCTCTCCCCCTCCCCCCCTCCACCTCACTCACATACACTCTCCTCATCAGTCTCTCACCCTCCATCCTCTCCACATACAACAAAAATCATTCAAAACTTGGCCTTATCTCAGAGTGATGTGTTGCAAAACTTTTTGCAGTGCATGTATAGTCTTCCTTGGGTGTATAACATCTGGACTTCAGTGTTTACATGAGAATTCATTCATAATGTCAGAATGTATTTTTTTTTTTTTAACCACATCTGAAATTAGTTCACTAAATCAAGAATGTATCATAAATTATCCACAGAGTTGAGGAAACAGTCATATGGATGGATAGTGTGAATGACTGTTTGAAGGAAGTGAGCAGAGAAGCAACAAATGCTGAAGAATATGAGCAACTCAAAAATAAATTTGTGGTAAGTTGAATTGTTTTATAGTAATTACATATATTGTTAAACACTGTATATTTCTCTGTTGTACAGTAAGGCATCATAAACTTTAAAATTTGTCGAAATTTATTCCATTCTAGACTATAATTTCTAAATTATGCTTTATGTCGATGAATATGGAAGTTAACTTTCACCTACACCACCATCACCTAATATATAAAAAGCACTAGAACATGGCTGTTTGACCTCTGAATATGAAGTAGAGGGGACAGCAAGTTCCATATACAGTCCCCTCCTGATTCTGAGTTATATGAGCTGTGAGACTGCTTGCATTATGTGTTGGGCTGTAGGGGCTGCCACATCCATGCATCATAAGAAGGAAGTGTGTTTTCAACTGATTTATCTCACCATTTTATGCTACATAGTTATAACAGGGAATAAATGGATATTATTGTATTTCTCTTCCATTGTTCTGAGGGCTGAATATCCTAAAACCAAAATTCCATGGGATAGACAGAGTTTGGATCATGCATGATTTGGGATTTTAGGTTACACACATTTTGTTTTACTGTACTGTACACAATAATCTTGATGAATAATGCTTGTAGTTATGCATTGAATTATTGCATGTTGATGTAAGTACAGTACTGTATGTGTATAGTACTGTACACATAACACTTGAGAAACACAAGCATACCCCGGTAATTGACTAATTGAAAACTGACAGTTCACACTTTCAGTGATAAAGGATACCGAACATACTCCAGAAATACAATGAGTTGTGCTTCACTTGCTTTGCTGTTCCAGTGATCTGACCATCAGCCATTTGAAAGTCATGCAGTTCAGTTCAGTTCACATATTTTTCAACATTGCAAAAAGAAGCATTGTATTTATCTTTATACATGAAATCAGCATGCATGCAGATTCCCCTTACAACATCATCATCATCACCCTTAATCATGGGTAAAAACTGCTGCAGGCCCACATTCAAGCAGAAATTTCATTCTGCTTGCACCTCTGTTATTATGAAAGAGAGTGAGAGCAAAGCTCTGATACTGGCTCTCTTATGGCAGCCACATAAAGGGAAAATCACCTGTGTAGGCTTATGTAAACATTGTCTCAGCAAATGATATGAGGGCAAAGGACACAGTTTTTCTGTGTATGGTCTCTTGTACTGTATTTTCTTTTATTATTGTTCCTTTATAACCTTTGAATGTGACAAGAAAATGAATAAATGAGGAATAGAAGTAACAGGAAGAAACAAAGAAAGAAAAGGGGAAAAGAAAGAGAGAAAAATATATATAGAGAGAGAGAGGGAAGAGAGGCAGATAAAGTGTCTGTCGGTGTAAGCTTTTTAAATGGAAAAACATATCCCTGCTTACACGGGACTGGTTTGCACAGTATCCTGAGTTTAACAAACAATTGTGTGAGTTTGAGTGGGAACTGGAATGCATTTCCACTGCTTCTTAAGAAACTTATGGTGAAAATTGCTTCAAAATATGACAAAATTGATATCTGGTTGGATATTGGGGTACACCTGTAATGCACATGTTATTCTCTCAAAACTTTTTACCTGATTCCGCAGTTTTAGACTAGCTTAGGGAGCATAGAAAAAGGAATTATTTTTTGGAGGTGTTAATTGGATCCCGTGTAATTTGTGCTATCTACAAAAATTCAGTTATTAAAAATATCATTGGATAAGAGTATTGTGTACAGTATATTACACCACATGTGAACGTGAGTGTCCTCAACATCCTTTTCTGCTTATCCACATAAACATGAGAGTGAGAGAACATGCTTTTTTTTTTTTTTTTTTCTTAAATCACTGGGGATGATAATTAGGGATGAAAGGAAACTCCAAGTGCAAATTCCTCCCCTTCTGTGTTTTAGGAGGCACAAGACTTCCTGCAGCACTGTTGCTAGACTGTAGGATTGTTATATTTGCAAACACCTCAGACCCCAGTTCCATTCCATTTAGTACCCTTTATTGAGATTGAATACATGGAAAATTGTCATTTTCCCTTACTTATAGGACAGTACATACAATCTATGATCCTAATACATTTTTAATCCAAACACTGCCCAGTTTCTTGCAATTTAGCTTTGGGAACTTAAATATGTGAAGCATTACTGTACAACCAAGCATTATGATGAGCTTGTGAATAAAGAAATTCTTATTCCCCCTTCCTATCCTTCATCAGCTCTTGCTTCAGTTTTATTATTTTCTAATTGACTAAGAACTTCCATATATACCATTGCTTTCAAGACCAGTCTTGACTATCAGTCATGGAATTTAATGTCTCCATACTTTGTTTTCTTTTTTTTGCACATTTTCTGAGAGCACAATAGAATAAATGTTAAAGTTGCATCGCAGTAATTTGGGTTAATATAAACTTGGAAGTTACAGTATTGTTATGGAGTAAACAGTGTATACAGCTGGCCAGTTTATAGAGTTGCTTGTAACATATACATACAGTTATCTTCTCTTGCTGACAACAGGATGTTTGTGGTGACCTGGAGTCTCGACGGGAATCCATGAAGTGGTTAGTGCAGATGCTGGATTCACTTATAACTCACATTCCTGAGGAAGACGGCCAGTATGAACAAAACAAACTGGAGTCTCTCGTCACTCGCTATAAGGCTCTTGTTCCAACTATTGAAAGTGCCCTTACCCGTGCAGAAACAAATACCAAATCTTATCACTATCGTGAAGACATTAATAAAATTATTTTGATACTGGAGAACATAATCAAGCAAAATGAAAAAATTTCTGATCCAAAGACTCTTGATGCTGTAGTAAACTGTATTCAAGAACAGGTGTCACTTGTACAACAACTGGAAAATCAGAGGGACAGTATATTTTCTACTATACAAAGAGGTAAGGATCTTTCAAGGGACCAAAATGCACCTCTCTTTGTCAGTGCCCTTTTACAAATGTTAGAAGCAAAATGGACAGAAGCATATAATGGTTCTGTAGATAAAATGAACAAATTAAAGAATACACAGAAAGTCTGGTCTGATTATAATGAGCAGAAGAAGGAAATAATGAAACTAATATCTCAAGCAGAGTCTGAGCTTTCTAATGTAATAAGTCATAGTAATCCTCAACATGTAGCAGATGAACTTAGTAATAAGCAAGAAATGAATGAGCACTTGACTGAAACAACAGATCATATGATGCGTAAATTACATAGTCATTCCAATAATCTTGCTAAACTTGCTGATCCAGAGAGAAAGTCTCTGCTTGAAAAGGAAGTTGTTGAAATTGAGCAACGAATGCAAGTAGTGATTGACACAGTTTCTGAAAAGATTGAGTTCTTAGAACAGTTGAATGTCAAGTGGGTGCACTTCACAGCAACATTACAAGAACTGCGCTCTTGGTTAGCTAATGCACAGAATGTCTTAGAACGCCTTGTTACTCTTGAAATGTCTCCTGAAGATCGTGACTCTCAAACTACTGAACTTAAAGAAAAAATAGATGAAAAACTTGCAGTCATAAAAACTTTGGAAGAGGAAGCAGAGGAACTCTTAGAAGGAGAACCATCAAATGATGCTCTACAGTTTAGTGCTGAACTTAGTGAACTGAAAATTAATTTAGGTACTCTAAACAAGCACACTGAAAAGCATGCAGAGACAACTTGTAGTGACCTAAGGCATTGGACTGAATATCAGAGAGAGATTCATGAAATAAAACCTTGGCTAGAAGAATCAGAAACAAAAGTTACAATAGGAATGGGTAGACCTAATTCAGTGCAAGAAGCTATCCAGTTATCAGAATCAGCGAAGAAGTTTGAAAAGGAATGTGATGATTATTTGGAAAAGTTGCGCTCTGTTTCTTCTAAAAGTGCCCAGGTTGCTAGAATGTGTTCTGTTGTGGATGAAATTGATGCGCTACACTCTCGTTGGACTGCAGTTCATGATATTGCCCTTCAGTGGAGCGAAAGATCAGAATGTCTCTTGGCTGAATGGGAAGATTTTAATTATAAATGTGACGCTGTATCATCTTGGGTACATCAGATGGAGGAACGGTTAGAAAAAGTTAGTGAATACGCTCCCACTGTATTGCGCCTTGAGGATCGGGTCGCCAGCTTGAAGGATTTGGAAAAGGAAGGTGCTGAAAAACAGACTGACATCATTAACTTGACAGCTGTTGGAGATCATATATCTGTGGGCCTTGGCTCCGAAGGGAGTGCTGCAGTTAAATCTTCAGTTCATGAGCTTAAGAATGGAGTAGTAAAGTTGGGCGATGAAGTTCGGAAACTTAAACATGACCTATCAGATGTATTAATTGTTCGTCAGGAATTTATAGCTAAAGTGGACAAACTTGAATCTTGGCTGAATAGCTTTAGCAACCATTTGGATGAACTTGAAGACGTAGATGTTGATGAATTAGAGAGATGTCCTGATATGGTGCACCGACTACAGCAAGAACATGATGAAAAGCAAGATGATGTGACAAACCTAGCGGAAGAATGCCGAGATGTAGGTGACCGCTGTACTGGCTCTGACCGTGATGATCTCTTTTCACAGTTTGATGATGCAGAGGCCCGCTTCGAGAGCTATGGTGAGATACTGGTCGCTAAGAAACCAGCTGTTCTCAAGTGGAGAGATTTTTATGAGTGGCAAAAGAATACTGATGAAGTTTTGAAGGGAATTAATCAACAGGTTGATGCCAAACCACACATTGATGACTTGGTACAGATGAGGAAGGAATTGCAAAATCTTAGTGAACAGTGTCACTCATGGGATGATGAGTCACCCTATATCATGGAACTGTGTAGAAAAAGTTCATTGACTATTAGAGATCCAGACACAGGATCATCATTAGACATTGCTACAAAAGTTGCAGAGTTGAAGAAAAAAATAGACCTATTGGATAGCCAGATTGATAGCAGACAAGATCAACTTCAGCAAGTTAGTAACTTGTGGGAAACTTTCCACAGAGCTAAGAACCAACTCAGTGAGTTTCTTGAACACTTGACCGAGAGAGTTAAAGATAAAGAATTAACTGAGAGCACATATGAAGGAGTTCAAAGACTCTTAGATGTAATTGAGAATGCTCTTCAAGAAATGCAGTTCCAGCTTACAGAGAAAGACAGGTTGCATGAACTTGGACGTGAGTTAATGTCCAGTGACTCAACTCAGTTAGTTTCAGTTCAGAATTCACTAACAGCTGCTGATGGAAACTGGGATCGTTCACAAAACATGCTATATGAAATGCAAACCAAATTCACAAGCATTACATCACTCTGGAAACAATGCAGAGAGGCTCAAGATTTCATAAATGCTGCAATAGCAGAAGCACAGAAAAATATTGAAACTTTGGAAAATAAGCCTTCTGAATCCAGTAGTGTCCAAACAATGATGAACCTCTGTAAGAAAACTACAGATACTCTGAGAAAAACCAGACCTCAGCTGGAAAATTTCATTTCAAAATCTCAGCACTTAAGTCAGCAGTTGGACAGTGAGGAAGGATTTAATTCCAGCTCTGTGCGACAACAGTCTCAGGAAATGCAAAGCAAGTGGCAAGCTATGTTAGATCTCCTTAACCAGCGTTCCCAAAATCTAGAAGGTCAGCTTGTTCTGTGGAAGCAAATTATGAATGGCAGGGATGAAATCCTGTCCTGGCTAAATGATAGGTGTGAAGAGTTAGATGACTCCAGTGTTACACACCAAATGGAAGATACTGTACAAAAGCTTGACAAATATAAAAATGAACTGCCTAGTTATGAAAATTTGTTTCGCAATCTGCAGAGTCGTGCTAAGCAGTTAGAATCCTTGAATTCTGGTACCTCAGTAACTCGAATTGAAGAGATAATTAGTACAATTACATCAGAATTTGACCAAGCAGAATCGGCTGCCTCCAAACTCGGTACCTACATTGATGAAGTGAAGGAACAAGAAACAAATATTTTTGATGATATCAGAAAAACTAATGATTCTTTAACTCAGATTCGAGACAGACTGATGAAGTGTGAAGATATTACTGGAGATGACAAAAAGATTCTCTTACGCTATGAAGCTGCCACTAATATTGATGATGAACTGGATGAAGTTAGTGAAAAAATTGATCATATTGGAACTCAGCTAGGAGAACTCAAAGAAAATTTCAATGGTTATGAACCAAGCAAACTCATAAAGGAGTTTAATGCATTAACTAAAAAGCATGAAGGTATCGTAAATCACACAGCAAAAGTTTGTAAGAGTCTTTATCATATCATTGAAAAACATTACCAGGATCGACTCGCATCTGTTCGCAAGTTTGTCAAAATGCATCAAGAAAAGATCGCATGGTGCAAGACTGAACCAGGGAATGACAGATATGGCATTGAAGCCAAAATGTCTTCTCTTTCAGATATTCAAGCCAGCCTTAAGTTAGGTGTAGCAAAGAAAAAAGATCTACAAATCAGTAAAGACTTATATTTCCGTATAGTTGATGAAGATGAAGAAGAGACCATTCAGAATGAGACTGAGGCAGCAATCATAGAATTGGAAAAACTTGATGAAAGTGTTAAGGCTTGCCAAGAAGCTCTAACACAGGCTTTAGAGCTCTGGCAGCATTATGAACTCATGACAGAGAATCTAAGTTCTTGGCTTCGGGAGGTTGAGGCCCGTGTTCGCACAGAGACCATGAACCAGATCGATTTGAGTATGGTGAATGAAAAAATTGAGGAAACTGAAACTTTGCTAGAAGAAATCAATAGTCATGATGAAGAGATGTGTGAGCTTGTAGAGAAAACAGAAGAACTCATAGAAATTAACCCAGACAGTAGAGCTGGAGAATATGCAAGCCAGATACAAGCTAGAGTTCAAACACTTATACAGTTTTGTAGCACATTCCTTAATAAGCTTCACCAGTTAACCAAAGATCAGAAGTTGTATGGAGAAACTATAATTAAAATGGAAGCTTGGCTAAAAGATGCTGAAGAAAAGTTGAAGGATTTTGAACAGCTAACACGTAGTGGAGGTAAACCAACAATGGCATATCAGTCTAAGCTGCAGAATCTTAAATCTTTTGTCGAGGAAAAGAAAAGTGGTCAGCAACTTCTGAATGCTGTGGTTGAACATGGCGAGGCTCTGTTCTCTGCCATCACTCCAGAAGGGAGAGAGAAAATACGTTCTGATCTCCGCACTCTCAGGGACACATGGGAAGCTCATTTAGATAAAGTTAATCAACTTTATAAGAGAGTTGAAAGCATCATAATGCAATGGTCCTCCTTCGATGATAACTTCAGTCAGGCTTCAAAATGGTTGCAAGAGATTCAGGGCCGTGCTGGATCTGACTTTGACTTAAAGGCAACCTTATCAGACAAAAAAGCTCAACTTCAGCAGTACAAATCAATGCTTCAGGATATAACAGCACATGAAAGCATGATCTATGGACTTAAAGAAAAGGTTGAATTCTTAACTGATGAAGAGACTTCTGAAACAGTTGATGATATGATCAGTCAGTATCGAGAAGTAATGTTAAAAACACAAGAGAGAATTTCACAATGTGAAGAAAATATTCAACAACATGAAGCTTACCTTCAAAATACAGAGAAGTTCAGAGACTGGCTAACCTCACAGAAAGCTGAATTGGCCTTGTGTGCTGATGTCTCACCAGAGAGTAGCGACGTCCAGGTGAAAATGAATATTCTTGACACTCTTGAAATGGGTGAAGAAGAAGGCCAAGAACTTCTGGATCTGTGTGATGAAAGCTTAGAATTAACACTCAAGAGTACTGACCCATCTGGTCATGCAGCCATAAGAGCAGATTTAGATACCCAGGAGATGAGCTGGGAGGCACTGAAGGCTGAGATAGCAGAAGGAAAGAAAAAGGTGTGTGGAATGATGTCCAAATACAATGAATGTGAGCAGTTAGTTCGGTCACTAAGAGATTGGTTGAAAGTAGTGGAAATTAGGGTGAAAGATCAGTCCCTTAAAAGTACTTTAGAGGCTAAGGAGAACCACCTTGACCGACTGAGACAGTTGGAAGAAGAAATTAATAACAAAGCTTCAGAAATCAGTGCTGCTTATGCCCAGGCTCAAAGTATGGATAGTGAAGGCAAGCATGCTGTTCAGATATCTCAGCTGTCCTCTCGGTGCCAATCTCTTAAGAATGTCCTGAAGGAAATGATGAGCCGTTATGAGCACTTCATCCGTGAGCACAGAACTTTCTTAGATAAATACCAGGAGTGTTTAGAGTGGGTTAAGGCAGTAGACCAAGATTTGAGAGAGCATGCAGAAATAGTTGGTGACATGAAAATCCTTCAGACTAGACGTAATAAGGTAGAAAAGCTAATAGAACTAAAGTCAAGCCAAGGACATAAGGTTGAGGCTGTGCTAGAGCTTGGTGAAAGACTGTATGCGCATACTGCACCTGATGGTCGTGAAAATATTCGTCAGAGTTTGCGTGAGTTACGAGAACGTTGGGAAGCCTGGTGTGAGTCAGTAACAAATGCCGGATCAACTCTTGACCAGTGCCTACAGCAGTTTTCTGACTTCTCCGGAGCACAAGAACAACTCACTCGCTGGCTAAAAGATGTAGAACTTGCCATGCAACAACATACGGAACTGAAAAATTCTCTTCAAGAAAAAACTGCTCAGCTACAAAATCATCGCCTTGTCCACCAAGAAATTCAAGCACATCAGTGTTTGGTAGAAATGGTGTGTGAGAAAGCTCAGACTTTAGTTAATCAGACTCAGGACAAGACTTTAAATGTGTATATTCAGTCTATACAGACTCTGTTTCACAACATTGTCTTAAAGAGCCGTGATTTGCAAGATAAATTAGACATTTGTGCCCAAGATCATGCCCAGTTCAACAACTTGTGCAAGAGCTTTGGAGACTGGCTGAATCAGCAAAGAGACCAGTTACAGCTTTGTTCTGATGTATCGGGGGAGAAGTCAGACCTCATCAAGAAACTTGACACTCTGAAGGTAAAGTACCATTTGTATTTATGACTAATCGTAAAATAATTAACAGCTTGTCAGAATAACTTACTTCATGGTAGATTTCTTATACTGTGCATCTTTTTTTTTTTTTTTTTTTTTTTCTTTTTTTTTGGTAAGAGTAAAGGAGTTTTGCATGCAAATAATTTTCTTCTTGGCTTTATTTTCATAGCTGTGTTATGTATTAAGCAGTGCAGTAGTAGAAGTTATTGCATAATTTCTCTCATAATGATTTCAGTCTACTGTATATTTAATTCAACTTTCTTGCAGAGAGTAGAAATTGAGCTAAACACGTGTTCACAACTTGTTCCAGTGACTCTAATTGTTGCGAAGGTAACGTGTGTGAAGTATGCATGGAAATGAACCTCTTAATATACCCAAGAGTTTTATGATACTTGCTTTTGTTGTTACCATCCTTGATGAGCCAGTAGGTCAAGTAAATACTTAGTAACATTATGCAGTGGTACTGAAATTGGGTGACTGTGGTTCATATCTTCCCAAATCAGTCCATAAGCATGAATTTCTGGGGAGCTCAAAGAAGTCAATAAATTTTAATATCATATCATAATATCATAATATAATAATAATATATCATGATATAATAACATAACAATCTCTGTTTTGTATTTGGTATAAATTATCTTCACATTCATGGATGCACATTATGCAAAATATATGTAATTACATTGTTACAGTGCAGCATGATGTTGTGCAGTACTGTAATATCCGGTAAAGTATTGATTAAGAGTAATTGTTTTAGACAAGATAATCATGTAAGAATACCCCTAATATCTCTTCTTTATAGTTCTGGAGATAGATTGAAAGCTAATGTCATGAACCTTCAAAATTAGGTGATATACAGTATAGTACTTTGTTTGTGAACTACTGAGACCATGTAGCCACACATACATCAGATTATGTTACAGATTTTTGCCATTTGCTGTTGCCAGTAATCATTGATCAGTACAAGGTCCATCCACTTGACACATTGCCAGCCTTTTAGTGTGAAGAGAAAAAATCATAATGACAAGCTGTTTCTCAAAACCATAAGAGAATGTAAAATTATTACAGTGCTGGATAGCAATTTTAACATTTTAAATAATCCAAAATGGAATGCAACTCTGTGGTAGGTGGGGGCGCTCACCATCCACTCACTCGATGTAGTGCTACTGTCAGATGTCTGCCCTTTCCTCTCCTCTTCTGTCTTTCCTTCATTCTTTCCTTGTCCTTCTGCCTACGAGTGACTTTACACTCCCTCTTCTGTCTTTTGTTCCTTCATTCTTTCCTCTTCCTTCTGCCTGTGGGTGACTTTACACTGAGTGACAAGCCAGATAGTTTCCTGTATGCTAGGAGACCATTTACTATGCTGGGTGCTGGGTGGTAACCATATAACCAAATTTTGGCACCTGTTGGTTTAGTGGGTAATTATTACGCTCCAGTCGGATTGAGCCAGTGAAGTTTATATCCAAGGGGTGGTTGGGGTTAATTGCTTATGTAATGCCACTCAGGGATGAGTGAGGCTGGTCACTTTCATCTTAAATGTCGGGACCAACTGCCTAGCCCCAGGCTTCTAACCTCCTCATGGGACAATGTAGGAATGGATGATGGATGGATGGATGAATGCAACTCTGTGGTGAAGGCAGTAGAAGCAATTTACTGGGTACTTTAGAATTGGCAAGTTTGATGGAGAATTGCATGGTTACAAGATGACTACACAGTAGAGATGATAGTGGAAAATATTTAAAAGATGTACAATATTGGCAAAAAATATTAACACATTGGCCACTAGATAGTGTACATATGAATTTGTCTGAGTTATTTGCCATTTCCAGGCAATTGAGAGTTCAGAGAGGTTACTCATATGTTTGGCAGGCAGCCAGAGGGGTATTGTGCAATGCTTCCCCATGATCCTACCACCTCAGTGCCCCATTGAATATGTCTGGGAGAGGACATTCACCTACCTATTTTTTAAATCCACAAAATATTCAAATCACGTCTATTATCGTATTCAGTTTTTATCCACTGGTATCCAAGTATCTCAGCATGGAGGAAAGGTTTGGATACTCACCCTTAGACACCAGAAAGTGCCCATAAATTATATATATATATATATATATATATATATATATATAT
Organism: Coenobita brevimanus; assembly: GCF_032717465.1. Lineage (NCBI taxonomy): Eukaryota > Metazoa > Arthropoda > Malacostraca > Decapoda > Coenobitidae > Coenobita > Coenobita brevimanus. The sequence goes on from NC_136966.1 coordinate 48,998,889, forward strand.
ATATATATATATATATATATATATATATATATATATATATATATATACAATTTATATATATTTATATATATATATATATATATATATATATATATATATATATATATATATACAATTTATATCTATATTTCTATTTATGTATATTTATATATATATATATATATATATATATATATATATCTGTTTAGATAGATAGATATAGATATAAATATATATACATATATATACAGTATATATATATATATATATATATATATATATATATATATATATATATATATATACAGTATATATATATATATATATATATATATATATATATATATATATATATATATATATATATATATATATATATATATATATATATATATATATATATATATATATATATATATATATATATATATATATATATATATATATATATATATATATATATATCTGTTTAGATAGATAGATATAGATATAAATATATATACATATATATATATATATATATATATATATATATATATATATATATATATATATACTGTATACATATATATATATATATATATATATATATATATATATATATATATATATATATGCAGTGCTGGGCAGATGCGCAAACACTTGCACAAAGCGCAATTGCGCACTCTTGCGCTCCGGTGATATCGTTTGTGCATTGTGCACCGCACGAGACCATGCGCAATTTTGCGCTTGCGCACCTGCCCTGTGGTGCGCAATCCAAGGAACACGTGGTCTTCCAGGGGACACATGGTCTTGGGAGCTTCCCGCATGGCTAGACAATGGATGGGGGAGGCTGGGGGGGGTCGCGAAGCTGGGTTGGTGGGTGGAGGCAGGAGGGAAGGAGGTAGTAGCATTTCTTAACCCTTTAACCGCGGGCATTGTTTTGCCCCGACTGGCCTCTCCCGCTGGGGTTTCAGCCAAAATGTAAACAAATTTTAAACCTTTTTATAACTCTGCACAGAATAAATCTAGAGCAAAAAATAAGGTACCATTAGAAAGTACTAACCTTCGGCTTTGCAGTGATGTAGGTTTCATGATTTCATTGACTATCACTGGATGGGCAGTGCCGTTAGAAGTGAGCGATCTAAAATCACCATTTTTCGCTCACACACCATTACCTTCGCTCACACACCATTACCTTCGCTCACACACCATTACCAAATGCCAACCTCATTCTGATAATAATACTATAAATATATATGAACACTGCACATATGATAAACACCCACTCTGTGTTCACTGAGGCAGATAAAAGGCACTGTAATTGCCCGCACTTCACTGCCATATCGGCAGTGTTGTAATCACTATTTTTCATTCACACACCATTACCAAATGCCAACCTCATTCTGATAATAATACTATAAACATATATGAACACTGCACATACGATAAACACCCACCCTGTGTTCAATGAGGCAGGTAAAAGGCACTGTAATTGCCCGCACTTCACTGCCACATCAGCGGTGTTGTAATCACTATTTTTCGCTCACACACCATTACCAAATACCAACCTCATTCTGATAATAATACTATAAACATATATGAACACTGCACATACGATAAACACCCACTCTGTGTTCACTGAGGCAGGTAAAAGGCACTGTAATTGCCCGCACTTCACTGCCACATCAGCGTTGTTGTCACTCACACAGCTGGACAGATACTGATGCATGTTGGTCAGGGGTGGGGTGGGGGGCCCGGGGGGTGGGAGGAGGGAGGTAGGGGTCGGCTGGAGTGAAAGAACTTAATAGCTACTCTCCCTTGAAACAATTGGCGCACGGAAAAAACGTGGGGTATTCAAAATATTCACAAACATTCAAGAATGACACCTGCGGTTTGGTCCAGTTTTTGCAATGTCATTCTGAGATGACACCCACGGTTAAAGGGTTAATATGCTTCAACAGGGATAATGCATTTTCAATATTTTTAAATTATTATTATTAGTAAATAATAATAAATATACATTATTTATTAAGATTAGCATATCCAATTCCTTACAAAAACCATTAAAACATATTATTTAAATCAAATATCCACAGCCTAATAATTTATTAGGCTGTGGATATTTGATTTAAATACTCTATTTTCATGATTTTTTATTTTTTGTAATGAATTACATATGCTATTGTATATCTTTATTGAATTTTTAAATAAATTGTCTTGACAAGACAAGAGAGAGAGAGAGATAAAGAGCATTATTTTGAGAGAGAGAGAGAGAGAGAGAGAGAATAAATACGGGAATGGGAAAGGAGCGTCCCTTTGAGTGAGGAGATAAGGCATAAATTTCGTCCCTCTTCTCTCTCTTATTCTCCATTCCTTCCTTCCTCTCTCTCTTATTCTCCATTCCCTCCCTCCTCTGTCAGAGAGAGAGAGAGAGAGAGAGAGAGAGAGAGAGAGAGAGTTGATGATACAGTAATCACGTGATCTTTGCCAATGCCTTGGTAAATATAGGCTGTTTTTCCTGGACAATGACCTACTGTACCTCAGTCACCACGGGTGGTGGGCAGGTTGCTAATTTAGTAATTTATTTAAAGTGTTCTCTCCATCTGCTCACTTTTTCTCCCTTCTCCACTAGTAATCTATCATTTAAACTTCTCTACTAACTTCACTACCACCCTGTCTTACTCTCTTCACCTCTTTCCAGAACATTTTCTTGCAGTCCCTCCACTTTACACTCAAATTCCTTCCAAATTCCTCATCCACTCTCTTCTTACTCTCTCTTACTAATCTTTTCACCTCTCTCTTCCTTTCTACATATAATTCTCTCTTCCACCTCTCAGCGTCTTCCACGCCCATATTTCTCATCCATTCATTGTATGCTTTTTTTCCTTTGTGCCACAGCCTGTCTCACCTCTTCAGTCCACCACGCTGTTCCTTGCACCCCTTTCCATCTTCTCTTCACCCCACACACCACATCACATGCTGCACATATTTCTTCTGTGAATATCTTGCACATACCTTCCACATCCCCCATCTGCTCCAGTTCAAATATTTACCCAATCGTTCCTCCACTTCTCTCTTTTATTCTGCCTTTTTCTCATCCTCATGTAACCTTCCCACTCTTCTTGCAACTACTCCTTCCTCCCATCCTTCCCTTCTATTTCTCCATGTTACTTGGATCTTGATTCTGGCCACCACCAAGTAGTGGTCAGAAAGTCCATTCCTCCAACCTCTATAAGCTCTTGCATCCATTACACATCTTCGCACCCTTTTATCCACACACACATAGTCAGTCACTGCCTTCCTTTCATTCAGTTCACCACCCACCCTTCTCACCACTTGCCATGTATACCTGTGAATCATTTCGTGCCTGAAGAGGGTATTGGCTATCACCTACCCCCGTCCGGCACAAATGTCCACTAACGCACAGCCATTCTCATCTATCTCAGCAGGCACACCCCACTCACCAACGATTCCATCCACCTTCACATTCCCTACTTTGCCATTCATGTCACCAATCATAAACACCCTCTCATTCCTTCCAAAGTTTTCCATGCACACTTCCACATTTGTCAAGAACTCCTCTCGCTCTGCTTGCACGATCTTGCGTTGGCGCATACACGCACACAGTCACCCACATTTGTATTCCAACTTTCAATCTTACCCATACAATCCTTGAGCCAAGTGATCCATACTCTCTTATGTTCTTCTTCCATACTGAGTAAAATTAACACAGAACCCCAACTTTCCATCATCATTCTTTCATCTGTGGTGCATTACATACAGAAGGTTGTGTTTCCATGCTACAAGTACTCCATGCATCCACCCACTCCACACCAAAATCCACATCAGCTGCTGACGGTATCTGAAGGTAGCCATCTGATGCAAATCTGGGTCATGCTGTGCTGCCAAAAATACTGTGCTTACTCCTGACTTCCAGGCGAAGTTGGAGAGATTCCAAATGATTAACTAACCAAGTGTGATGTGTGATTAGTGTATATTATGAGAGTATTATAAGTGATTTTAAGCAAATGGAAATAAATACAGTAATCCCTCATTTATCTGGACATAATAGAGTCAAAGCCATGTCCACGTAGTGGCAACATCCGGATAAAAAATACTATTTCCCTACCATACCCAGACCCTACCTATACCGAACCTCCAACCTATACCTAACCTATTTCTACAGTACCTATGCTTAATTTGGTGGTGTTTTCCAGTCACTCAGGCATTTTTAGACATCAAAACACACGTAGGAATATCCAAAGTAATGCTAAACACCAAGAGAACCATTCAGAAAAACACTGAAAACCAAAAAACACCCTACCTATACACTACTGTATGTACAGTACCCCTCCTTATTTTTGCAGTGTTTTCCAGTCATTCTGCCATATTTTGACATCAAAACTTATTTAGGATTATCCAAAATTTTCAGCACCAAGAATACCATGCAAAAAAAAACATTGAAAACAAATAAACACATTACCTATACACTACTGTATGTACAGTACCCCCACCTAATTTTAGCACTGTGTTCAGGTCAGTCTGCAATATTTAGACATCAAAACACACATAGGAATATCCAAAGTAATGCAACACAAAGAAAACTGTGAGAAAAAAATACTGAAAACCAAAAAACACCTTCCCTATACACTATTGTGTGTACAGTGCCCCATCTAAGTTTGGCACTGTTTTTAGGTCAATATGCCATAATTAGACATCAAAACATACATAGGAATATCCAAAGTAATGCTAAACAACAAGAAAACCATGAAAAAAAAAGAAACTTTGAAAACAAAAAAAACACCCAACCTATACACTACTGTATGTTCAGTACCCCTCCTAATTTTGGCACTTTTTTCCAGTCGTCCTGCCATATTTAGACATCAAAGCACACATAGGAATATCCAAAGTACTGTAATGCTAAACACCAAGAAAACCATGAAAAAAATAAAACTGGAAACCCGAAAACACCTGACCCATACACTACTGTATGTACAGTACCCCTCCTAATTTTGGCACTGTTTTCTGGTCATTCTGACATATTGTGACATCAGAACACACATAGGATTATCCATATTAATGCTAAGCATCATGAAAACAATGCATAACTCACAAAAATCAACAAAAAACCTGAAGATGGTTTGAAAATCAGTTATCTGTGATGAGTGATTGCTCTCGGGGCTCAGAAAAAATTCTGTAGCCAAGTATGCCACTGGAAATTGCTTATATTGGTATAAATGGTATACCATCATCTTCGCTGGTGTTTATAACATAAGCTTATAAAAACATATAAAACTGATAAGTAAAAGTACAGAAATGCAGTGAGAATAAAGAGTTCATGAGTAAAACTTACCTTCATATAACTTCCCACCATCATAGTGCAAGATTTTGCTAGCACGTTCCAAGAGCTGAGCGTATGTCTAGATGCAGAATTTCAGGAGCTTTCTCGTGGTCATGTCAGAATTTCAAAATGACCAATAGTAGTTGAATAAATCACAAAAACTTTGAAAACTCACAAGTCAGTGTTATCACCACGGAGATGGGTAAGGACTGAGGGAGTGAAAGGGGAGCCGGGAGGGTATGGAGGAGGGACGGGAGGGGGGGAGAGCGAGGCTGTGGGTAGGATTCTCCCCCTTCTGTCAACAGGTGGACGGGCTCTTTTACCATACATTTACTTGTGGCTTGCAGTCTGCTAGATGCTGAGCGCCCATGTGGAAGAACACAACTTACGGTGACTTGGGGTCTTTCGACGTTCAGTGGAGAGGCGGACAGCTGCTGTCACCAAACTTGCACTCGTGGCTTGTGGTCTGTTTTCGATGGTGATGGCAGTTGGGAAAGTCTTAGCCCGGTGACCGCGTGACATTGAACATTCGGTGGGGATGTGTACAGATGTTTTGACACCATTTTCGGGTTACAGTCATATTACTTAGGTGCTGGAGTTTCACTGGGAGTGATCGGATGAGCGTGCAGCTTTGACCATTCAGTACAGGGGCAGATGGACATTTTAGCTCTGGTTGTCGGTTACAGACTACATCCCGCTCACGGGTTGAGCCCAGCAGCCACGATACCGAATGTTTGAACATGTCGGCTGGCAGGTAGAAGTTCTTGGGGACTTTTACGTCTGGATAATAGCAAGTAAATTCGGGTAATGGTTTAATAGAGCCAAGGTCCAGCATCCAGATAATAAACACATCCGGATACTAAGCGTCCGGATAAATGAGGAACTACAGTAATAAAAACAAGTAATGTAAGGAAAATAATGTAAGAAACGTGGGATTTAACGTAATTAGTGTGACTTTGTGCAGCATGAGTGTTTATTGTGCCTTATGTGAGTGTTTATAGTGCCTTATGCCAATATAATAAAAAAAAAAAAAAAAACATGAATGTGAAAATACATAAAATTAGCACGGAACTCCAACTTCCTATCATCATAGTTTCAACTGTGGCCGCATTACTTAAACCAGATTGTTTTTCATACTACAAATAATACATGCATCCACCCGCTCCACACCAAATTGGACTCTCTATCCACATCAGCTGCTAGCAGTATCTGAAAGTAGCCATCTGACGCAAATCTGGGTGTGCTGGACCAAAACGCCTGTTTTCAGGTGGAAAACAGCTGAAGTGAGCACCTTTTCTATCACTACGCTTGTTTTGACCACTTTTCAAGTCTAATGATGGAAAAAAAAGTTGAAAATGGCTAGCACTGTGGATCACACAGCCTCCCAAACCCTCAGCACTGGGTGCCAAAAAGCCTACAAAGGCTCTAGCATGGAATGGGATATTGAGTGAGTGGATGATGGGCATCCCCATCAACATGCTTGCATTTGTCTGCCTTGATCACCTAATGGTAGCTATCCATGTTGCTCGATCTCTGGCAACCTCCCTATCCAGTTCCTCATCCCTGAGGTTACGCTCTATGACCTCGTCTCAGGTCATTTTTTTTGGTCTGCCTCTTGCAACCTTACCCTTCTGCACCCTGTTGTCATTCTCCATCTTCTCTACATGTCTGGACCATCTGAATCTGTTCCTCCTCATCACAACACCAAATTACATTCCAGTCCCATCCTTCCTCTCAACTCTTATATTGTAAACCTAGCCCTCCCTCCCCCAGGCCTGGCATTCTGGGGTGCACTACACATCCACTTAATCATGATCATTCGTGTATGTTTGAGCCTATGAGTATCCCTTTCCTTTACTGCCTGGGTCACACTACCATACAACATTACACTCCTAAAACATGATGCATACAAGAATCTCGTAGCACAGAGGGAGAGCCTTCTCATTATTAGGAGAAGCAACAGGTTCCCGAACTTCCTTCATCCACTCGTTATGCTAGACGCAGAGCTAGTTCCAGCCCCAGTTCCAGCACATAACATGTCCCTTGAATAACAGAACTCCTCCACACACTCAAGAGACTTTCCAGCAATATCAATCATTTCACATCTGTCAAAATCAGTGCTCTCTCCCTGACACATCATACACATGAAATGAGCATTATTTTGCAGCCTACTTCTGATACCACTATATCTCTTATGCATCCACTTGTCACAAACTCTGCACAAAATGGAGTTACATGTACTTCCCTTACTCTTATGGAAAACTACACAGTGCCACATTCTCTTCACAGTGGCAGTACACCACCAACTCTAAATATCATCACCTTCATTTGATCCACATTTACTCTCAGACTCTTTTGTCCCATTGAATTTCACAACTTACTAATTCTTTCCCCAACTCCCTATCATGCTTTGTAATCAGCACCGAGTCATCAGCACACAACATCTCCCATGGGAGTCCCAGTCTGAAGTCACGTGAGAGAGCATCAAGCACCATAATAAACAGTAAGGGACTCTAAACTGATGCACACTAGTATTCACCGAAAACTCATCATTCATATCTTCTCTCACTCTCACTTGGGTGCAAGCACCCATATACAATACATGGCCATAACCACTCCAACCAGCCACTCCTTGATCTCAGGCTTTCTTATTGCCCACTTCACAACCTCCATAGGGACTGTTATATCAGTAAAAATAAAGGACAGCTCCCCTTTCTTTCTTATATATTTTTCCTGAAGCTGTCAGACAATGAATATAGCATCAGTGGTCCCTTTGCCTGGCATAAACTCAAGCTGCATCTCGTCAGTATTCACTCTTTCTCATATCGTACCTTCTAGGACCCTCTCCTTTGCCTTCATTATCTGGTCCAAAAGCTTTTTGCTTCTGTAGATTTCTCCTTGCAGGGCATCGCCCTTCCCCTTATACATCTCTGCAATCACACTCTTCAGTCAGCCGAGTGGAACAGCACACTCATATGTAATTAGATTTATCAAATCGGTAATTAACCCCACTCCTATATCTCCTGAGGCCTTCAGCATTTCAGCACTCAACCCGGACACATCTGTCGCCTTCCCCAGTTGCATCCTGCCTGTTTCCCTGCACACATTAGCAGCATTAATCAAAGTCCATTGTGTGTATGTATGTATGTGTGTGTGTGTGTGTGTGTGTGTGTGTGTGCTGCTGACTGATTTATTTATGTATATCACCTGATGTTTCTACAGTCTACTGTGATCCTAATTTACCATACTTCTACATTACTCATTGTGGCACAGATAATTTGGGTTGTTATGAATCTCTTATTTGTGAAAGATAATATTATGGAATTTGATATTTGTGAGAAAACTTTAGCCTGTGAAACTACAGTTGTTTCATGTATAAAACAGTGAAACACCAAGCTAGCACCAGTAATTTATAATTGGACAACAGGAGGTTTCCCTGTGGCAGATACAATTGGCTGACATTAGTAGCTGGAGTAAGATACAGTACCTAAAATGTCAGCTGTGATTTAACCCACAAACAACAGCTTGGGGAAAATCTGCAGTGCCCTGGTGTGAAAAAAGAAAAAGCTTCACCAGCTGATCTCATGGTCATACTGATGGGGAATGTGGTTAAGTACAGTATATAATTATGCGTCAGGTTTTAGGGTGGTATGTGGAATAGTTTAACTGCTGCAGTGCCCAGAAGTTAATAGCTTTTCAGGATATATGTATCTGCACATTTTTAATTATCCACAAGTGCCAGTTTTATGGGTATCAGATGGAAAAGAGCATGCTGCAGCATTGGTATGGAAGTTTCCAGGTTAGTATCTACTACTACATACTACAGCAGTAGGGAACATACACAGTAAAGAAAATATAGTTTTGATTGGTGTCTCTTGATTTATATCACAGTCAGAATGATGTCCTCTAGTAGGGTAAGTTGCAGTTTATAGGTTAATGGTTAATTTAGATGATGTAATTTTTAACCCTTGACTGACAGGAAATCTTCCCCTAGTGTAAGTAAAATTACTTGGAATGAGCCTTAGTAAAAATACACAAGTTATCAGCTTTCATTTAAGGGTTAAGGGTATCATTTTTTTTTTAATTAAGTGCCTTTATTTGTTTAAATATGGTAAAATTAAAAGAAGTGAGATTAGTAATAGGTCCTTGCCTTTGATTCCTTCTTTTTTGTATGAAAACTTGAAATAGATTATTCCAGCACTCATTGTTAAATCACAGTGTACAATAATTGTTGAACAGCTGAGAGAAGCTCTGGTTCAGTGCCTAGTGATGAGTCAGCATTTCCAATTTGTCTCTGCATAAGATTTTTAAGTGTTACTTGTACAGATACAGTGGCTGAGAGAATCTCCAGTTCAGTGTCTACTGATGAGTCAGCATTTCTTGTTTATTTCTGCATAAGATTTTTAATATTATATGTACTGATACAATGGCCATTTATAATATTAGTAATTATTATGTGTCAAAGATTGTTGTTAAGTTAATTAAAAGTGTTGTCAGAGAGTTTGATATTGATTACAGGGGGAAATGTCTTACAGATTGTTAATGTTAATACTGTACTACCTTAGTTTTCCTGTAAGATATTGACCTTCATATGCTTGATTTCAGTATCAGTATCTCCACCTAACTTATTCATGGTGAGAGTTCAGGATCCTTTAGTTCCTTTTGTTGAATTAGACCTGTTCTCATCATAAAATGTCACTGCATAACCGAACAGTATTGTGATCCCCACTCTTAACATATGGAAGTGAAGCTTGGACTCATGTCACAGTGACACAGGTCATGAGTATTAGGAATGAAAGTGAGTTATTTGAGAGGAGTATGTGAAGTTACATGGAGAGACAGACAGACCAATGAGGAAGTGATGGGGTGTTGTGGTGATGATATGGATGTTCTGAAAAGAATCAGAAGAATCTTGAGATGGTTGAATCACATGGAGAGAATGAAGAATAAAGCAAGACTCTTTGTGATTGAGGTGGAGTGGAGGAGGAAAAAGAGGAGACAGAGGATGAGATGAAGCAGTGGGAGACTGAAGATAAGCTGAAGGGATGGCATGGAGATTGTATGTAAGGAAGGTTGTGAGATGGAGGAAGTGCAGTGTGACGGCAGAGGACAAGGTGACATGGAAGTGATTTGTTTGTGACCATCCCCACCAGGATTAAGGTATCTGTCTATAAATAGACAGACTCACTGTACTTTATTCTTTCTTTTAAAAGTCAGTCATCACCAAGCTGTGCAACTACTGTAATGTGTTAATCTTGGGTACCATATACAACAGATCTGCATATGACATAACTGAAGCCCATTGTATAGGAGCTAATACGATAACCCTGTTTCCATCCTGATCCCAGCTCCCCCCTCACCCTCCCTCAAGACTGTTATGGCCAGATATATTGACCAATCCTTGTAGCATGCCAGCATTCACTGAGTTGAAATTGGAACATACATCATCTACCTTTACTCTATTTTTCTGTTGCTGAGATATGAAATCAGGGGGACAAAAGATGATAAACTATAGCAAGGGAGTTTGGATAACAGGGAATGGTGCCACACAGTCTCAAAAAGCCATCATGGGCTATTGCACGGGTTTCTCCACGTTGGTCAGTTTGCTGATGGATGATACGAGTAATTAGATTGGGTATCTCAACAGCAGCCATACTGTCTGTCACAAAGTAAGTTGTTGGATTCAAGATGTTTGACAGTGTGCTTATAAATGACAGTCTCAAATACTTTACCAAGAGAAAATGTGGTAGCTATTAAAGTGTAATCAGAGTGATCAAAGGAACTTCCCTTCTTTGGAATTGGGTGGATATTGGCTTCTGTTCAAGAATTAGAGAATGAAAAGATATGTATTCATAGTCTGAATAATTTAGCTAGACCAGGAGCAAGTTCTGGGGAACACTTTTTCAAAGCTTTTGGAGGAATTTCATTTGGACCTGGAGCTTTGTTGGTTGTTAAATTGTCTAGGATAGATTTTCTGTATCTAGTCTGTATCTTTGGTGAAGCACTTCTGGGAGAGTCAAGTTCTAATCCAGGAACATTCTTACTGACCTCCTCTAAGGTAGGATTTCTGGTGAACATACTGGCAAAGAATGTTGATCTTCCATGAGGATCACTTACATTGTTTCCATCTGAAGATTTTAGTGGGGGAATAGGTGATGACTATTTAAAGTAACTATTGAAAGAACTGAGAGTTTACCAGAACATTCTCTTGTCTTTAGGATTATTTAATAGTTTGGGTGCTTGATTGTGAAGAAAGTTTGATTTGGCGAGATTTATTACTACTTTTGTGTGGTTTCTGGCTTTTTTTAAGTAATTGAGGGTTTCAGTAGTTTTTTTTTTAACTTTAAGTAAGAGTTATATGCTGAAGACCTGGGTCATCGTTTCGGCACAATTACAGTCGGACCATTTAGAGGAATCCGATCCTTTAGTAAATTGTTGACTGGGTATGAATAATTCCATACCAACTTGTATTAAATCATTACTGTGGGACAGGGTAGAACTGTCAGTGGAAAAGGAAGACTGCCATAAAATATCAGCCAGGTAATTTCTAAATCCATTCCAGTCTGCCCTTTGGAAGTGCCTTGTTGTCACCCCAACTGATTCAGAGTGAGAAGGGTTGGGGCAACTGATGAGTGAAGCTTTGATGAGATTGTGGTCAGAGGATCCAAGCGTGGCAATATCTCTGTCCTGTACTGATCTGGGTTATTTGTCAGAAATGGTCCAAGAGATAGGCACTATGGTCAGGATTATCTGGTATTCTGGTTTGTTGTTTTATCAGTTGCATGAGATCAAATGATTCCGCAAACATCTTGCATACTTGACAGTTATCATCAGTCCTGGCATAGTGCAATAACCATTCTACATTGTCATCATCATCATCTAATCCTGTGTTGCCCCATGAGAAGTGTAGGAGCCCAGGGCTAGGCAAGTTGGTCCTGACATTTAAGATGAGAGTGACCACCCTCACCCATCCCTGAGTGGCATTACATGAGCAGTAAATCCTAACCATCCCATGGATATAAACCTGCACAGGCTTAATCTAATTGGAGTGCCGTAATTATCCACTAAACCACCAGGCGCCATAATTTTATTATATAGTTACCACCCAGCGTATTAAATGGTTCCCTGGTGTACAGGAAACCTCTAGGCTTATCCTTCAGTGTAGAGTCACCCATAGTCAGAAAGAAGAGGAAAGAATGAAGGAGAAAAAGACAGAAGAGGGAGTGTAGAGTCACCCATAGGCACAAGGAAAAGTAGAGAATCAAGGAAAAAATGACAGAAGAGAACAGAAGGAAAGTAAAAAGGAAGAGAGTAAAGGGCAGTCACCCGAGAGCAGCACTATATTGAGTGAGTGGATGGTGAGTGTCCCCACCTACCGCCATATGGATGTTAAAATCACCCAACACACTAATTTCATTAGTAAGGGTGAGGTCAATGTTGGTCAACTGTGTGAATATGGAGTCAGATACTCTGAGTTCTGATGATGCATTGGGAAGCGATAAAGTGTACAGATGTACAGTATTTGGTTATATTAGGGTAATTTAGTTTGTGTAATGAGTAATCACAATTTGTAGAAATGAAGTTCATGATAGTGTCAAACTCATATTTTGAGTTAATATAAGAACAAAGTACCACCCTTCCTATGAAAGTTAGTGAAGAGATGGTAACTGGGAAGACTGTATGGGAATAAGTTAGTAGAGGGAGAGTTTAGGGTTTCTGTGAGGAATAGGACTAGAAAAGACACTACTAGCTTTTCATATAACCCTCCAACATGTCATAAAAACATCTCAGCTAATACTGTTACACCATTCCTGAATTAGACAGCCCTCACGTGTATACAATATTGACAGTAGGTATTAGCACCTAAGCAGACATGTGAAGGAGAGTGGCACATCTGTATCATATAGATGCAGTGATCCCGTGGTTATCACACATAGCTGGTACCAAATATTGGATGTGATAATGGAAATGAGCAATAATGAAAGCACAGAATCGATGGGATTTTTCCTGCTTGGTATTAGACATCTCAAGTGCAATCCCCAGTTTTCCCTTTTATGACAATTCAGACCCACTAAATGCACACATACTGTTATGGTAAGTATCAGAAACACACATAGGCATGGTGAAGTGATAACAAGGGCACAATAAGGAAGAAGCATGTACCATAATGAGATGAGATTGGCTTGAGGAAAGTTTCCAAGGCTATTGGCTGGAGAAGTAGTGGTCTCCACTACCTGGGATTAACTGCTTGAGCAGGAACTCAAAGCCATCAGAAACCACAGACACTGTGCCATCATTGTTGGCAAAGACCAGCTCGAGTGTTTGATAATGATGGTGTTTAGCCAAAAAATGTGCGATAATAGCAGGAGTGCAGATTTTCTTCTCACATTGATTATGAAAACCACTATAACCAAATGTACAATAATCAAAGGATCACTGTACACATGGAGCACATTATAAGCACCTGTTTAGATTACAGTATTAAATTCTATCTGTAAGATGATGCATTTTATTTTGTTTCTTGTTACAGTCAGATTATTTTAGTCAGTTAAGGAGACACCACCTGAAAATTCAGTTTAGGAATGGGTTTGCATTGCGATGAATGGGGGATGTTATTGTAGACATGACCTTCCCTATACCAGTCATTTCAGTGCCATTAAAACCAAATTTTTGCATCCCATCAGCATATCCCTCTACACAAAAGATATGTAGAGCATAATTTGTCACACTGAATGATTGATACATTGTCAGTTCAGTTACCCCACAATATGTGAATGTATGGAACGTCAAAAACTGTAGTGAGTATTTTCCCACACAAATTGATACTCTCCATTATTGATCAGTTGAGTGTGTTCTTAGGAATTCATCTCCCAAAAAGATTATACAAATGGCAGTGATATTGTTCATAATGCAGTTTTTTCAATGCACTGAAAGTGTACATATTCATTTATATTGAAAAACAGGTTTTGACATTGTACTGTAATTGTTGAGAGATGTATAGTATCTTCTTTGCATTATTTTGTGTGTGCTAGCCCTTGCATGTTCCACAACCTTGTCTGCTTGTTGTGTTTCCAGAAATTATAGATGATGAAAGTGTTACTGAGTGAAAAAACTATGCCTTCATTTTTTATATAAATTTTTAATGTTATTGACTAACTTTTGGCATATGCATATTTATCTTACTTTAACCCCTTCAGTCTGATTTTTAAAATTTAAAACCACATTTTGGCTTCCTCCAGGCAGTTTCATTCAGCTTAAGTGAGAGATCTCAGACTAAAGGGATTGGAAGCTTAATTAGAAATCTTGGACTAAAGGGACTAGAAATATCTCCATTAACCCTGTCATTCCCATATTTTCTTTCTTCTTTCCACCAGATTATTTCATTCATTTGAAGAAACTCTTAGACTGAAAGGAGGTAAACATTTTTAAGAATACGGTAGTACATAGTGTACCGTAGGAAATATTCAAAATTTAAATAATATTCTACTGTAAATATGAAAGTACATGTAATGCATTTTTAGTACAGTGTTGATGGAGTATAGAATTTGAATTATGCATAATAAGTAGTATACAGTTGCATATGTCACATGATTATCTGGAGACTCTTAGTTTAAGTATGCAGTCTAGGCATATGGGTATTGTTCAACCTTGAGAATATGCTATAGAGATATTCCATAGTATTCCTGAATAATGGGATTCAGTCCAATTAAGTTAGGATTTGTAGATATTAAGCTATCCAGTCCTTTGAACTGTAAAAATTCAAACTTGTTTCTTTTTTCATTGGGGATAGTAGCTTGGAATATTCATCCAATGGTCTTTTAATGGGCTGCAAAGTTTAGGTGTATAAAAGAAACATTTCTGTGTATAATGGCCATTAGCTTAACAACTTCGCCACAATGATACACTAGTTTCAACTCTTTCTGCCATCAGATGATTTTATTCAGGCCAGGAATTATTACTTATTGAAGGGGTTATTGAAAACTGTACTTAACCTCTCCAATTCAGAAAGTCCTAAGCTGAATAAAACCATGTGGTGGAATAAAGAATAAACTGAAAAAACATCATTGAGCTGAAGGTATTAATATCATTATAAAAGTACTTGCAAGTACTGTACGACTTAACACCTTCAGTGAAATACTTTTTTTTATCTGGACTTTTATATTGGTAGACCACAGTCCACACCCTTAATCACAGCAGTAAAGAAGGTACAGATTTTTTTGTACTGCATTTAAAGTGAGGATCTTAAAGTCTGTTGAATGATATCACTGGGAAGAGGGTTGGGATTTTTAGCATTTACTCATGATTTTTTTTTTAGATAAAGTCTTGTGCATTATTTTCTTCAGGACTTTGACACAGTTCGTGCAACTGGGGACAAAAAACTGTCAGAGTTGCGCACATTAGGAGAGAAAGTTGCTCTGAGTACTTCTGAGAGAGGAGGCAAAGCTCTTCATGCCACAATTTCTTCTATGGAGGATGCCTGGAAGCAACATATTTTTAATGTTGGTCAGTATATGTGCATTTTTTAGTAAAAAATTACAGCAGTGTTCCATCACATCTTTTGAAGTACAGTAGAAGTCATGAATACTTTTCTGCCCTCAATTTTTTTTTTTTTTTTTTTTTTAACAATGAAAAATGCAGAGTTATTATGAGTTGTACTCTATTATATGCAGTTTCTGAGCTGTATTTGTTTTATTTTAATTGCATGTATTATGCAGGGGAAACGGATTATTTGCGAGGAGCATGTGGAGTTACATGGAAAGACAGACTGACAAATGAGGAAGTGAAGGAGCATTGTGGTGTTGCTGTGCATGTGATAGAAAGCATTAGGAGAAGTACATTGAGGTGGTTTGACCATGTGAAGAGGATGGAGAGCGAGAGACTAATGTGGAAAGTGTATGTGAGTGAGGTGGAGGAAATGAGAGGGAAGGGGAGGTCGATAATGAGGTGGGGTGGATGGAGTGGAGAGGTATATGAGAGACGGATGTGTGAGTTGGGTGGAGGGCAGTGAAATGGCGGGATACAGACAACATGGAGGCGATTTGTTTGTGGCCATTCCTTACGAGATTGAGGCATCTGGCAATAGGTAATGGATAGATAGATAAATAGTATTTTGTTTTCATAATATTGTGTGGAGGTTAGTCAAGTCTCATCAGTGAGAAAAGCACTACATATAATCCTTTATTATTATAGGTGATATTCGTGACAACCTGAATGTGACTCTTAAGCAGTGGATCCAGTTTGAAGAGGACTTAGAATGCCATTCATCATGGTGTAAGGATCAAGAATCTTTCTTCAGAGATCAACCTTTGTGTGGTACATTGCAGGAGAAAAGAACTCGTATTGAATCAGTATCAAAGAAAAGAGATGAAGTTGTACGTTATGAGAGAGATATAGACGTGTTTGTTGACCAAGGTCATATCCTGGTCCGTGTTTCTGGAGTTGAACGTCTTAAGCCTCTCATCACCCAGCTCAGTAACCGCTACCAGAGCCTTCATGTTCTATCTAAAGAAGCTGTCACAAAATGGCGAGGGGTGCTTTCTGATCATGAGGCATTTGAAGAGAAGTTTAAAGAGAGTGAGAAATGGTTAGATACCATTCAGGAGTCTCTTGATGGATGTTTGAATGAGACAGATCCTGAAGAAAAGGAGAATCTGCTGCAATACCTCCTGAGTGAACGCGAGCAAGCAGTGCATCGGCTAGGATCCATAACAACTATTGGAGAGAGGCTCTACCCAGATACTGCAACAGTTGGCAGAGAAAAATTGCGTCAAGATCTAAGAGTCATGCGTGAGCGCTGGGAGAAACTAGAAACTTCGATTATGGAGCAGCAGCGACAGCAAGAGGCTCTGTCGCTGCAACGGTCATCCTTCTCAGACAGTATCCAGGCTGCACGCAACTGGTTGGATAACACTGAGAAAACTGTAGCTGTTGATCCAGCCAACTGGCTGTCATTGCAGGAGCTACGATCTAGACTAGTCAAGCTAAAGGTAAGACACACACGCACACACGCACACACACACACACACACACACACACACACACACACACACACACACACACACACACACACACACACACACACACACACACACACACACACACATGCATGCATTGTATACAATATTTGTTGTGCCTTCTTTTGTAAGACTGGTTTGTTAGTCAAATTATGTTGTATATGAATGTCAGTCTGGCAATACTGCTTACAAAATGGTCCATCTTTCACCAGTTTCACAGCTATTTTCATCATTCTGATTCTGACTCTTATTATGACCTTATCTATATACAGTAATGTATATTTTGAATAACAGTGGTAATATCACACCTCCATCTTACTTTCCCTTTGATTGTTAATAAGGTAAGCATGTATTCTACAGGTGTAGAATACATACAGGTTTGTGGTAAGCATGAATGAAAACATTTTTGTTGACAGCTTTGCATAATGTTCACGTTAAACAGCAATACAACTGTTGTTGTTAGAAATGAGGTGCCCCAGCAATTTTTTTTATTTATCAGTTAGTTATGCATTCGATATGATGTTGAATTGAAAATGTTGTACATATCAGTGTATATTAATTGAGTTATATTTTCTTCTTACTGTAGACAACACTTCAAGATATAACTTCACACAAGCGAGTGCTAGATGCTGTGAAAGAACGAGCTGGTTCTCTACTGCAAGCATCATCATCCAGCAACGACATCAAAGAGATAATAAAAGAGGTAGACCAAAGACATGAATCCCTGGCTGCCAAAACCAAGAGCATCATTGAGGACCTGGAGTGGATGACAGACAAACTATCAACTCACCAAGACTTGAACCTTATGCATGCTGAATGGCAGAAAGATATGTGGGAAAAACTACATTCATACACGGGTAAGCTTTTTATATACGTATGATGTGTTGTGTCTTTGCAGGGCATATTGCTTGCTGTTGTTGTTTTTCATTTTATCACTCTGAGAGAACTGAGAAGTGTTAATGAAAAACTGTCTAGTTTTTTCTTTTCCATAGCATTTACCATATTTTTCTGTTGCCAGACTCTTTGAATACTACTAAATGGAGTGGAACTAAACCTAACAGGCATTTTTATTTGACCCATGTGAGTGTTTTGCATGAAGTACATGTCCCTACTTTTCATTCCCTATCCCTCCTAAAATCTGCAATAATTCCCTCTCCAAAAATGATGCATTGAAGGTTTTCTTTAATTTTGATTAAATTTGCTGATGAGATTACTAGGTGAGTCACCAAGCCTACATGATATGGGCCATTGCTATATGAAAAAGATCAGAGATAAAAATAATTTATCTCACTCATGTGTATGTATACAGTATACACATATGTTGGTAGGTTTTGGATTAAAATCCATTTGTTGACTCAAATGCTGTAGAAAATCAAAAGGTATGTATCCTATTTCAAGCCTAAGATAGGCTCACAGTACATTAATTCACACAGTAGAGACGAAACATTGTCAAAGAAATGCCTTAGCGAGGCACTAAGCTCTGTGTACCAGCTCCAGAGATAGAATATGAGAGCCCAACCCAGCTGCATACTGCTGGTGCATTGTTTGCTCATTTGTCTGTTTACAAAGCCATCCCATATAGTCACAAAAAAGTATCCAGATGTGTGACTGAAGGAAGGGGA
Source organism: Coenobita brevimanus (assembly GCF_032717465.1). NCBI lineage: Eukaryota > Metazoa > Arthropoda > Malacostraca > Decapoda > Coenobitidae > Coenobita > Coenobita brevimanus. Next base: position 49,017,827 of record NC_136966.1, read on the forward strand.
ACTCATTTCCACTCTTACTCTCTATTTGTGCCCATCCAGCAGGATCCAGTCTTCACTTCCATACCTTAGAATCAAGATCACAATACTGTACTGTCATACAGTGAGTGGATGCTGATTAAAAACTCCAGGCGTGAAGAGCCAGTGAGGTCTTGAGCGTGCCTGTGCATGGAGTACCTAAATGTTATGGGGCTAGGGGAATAGTCCAAGGGCACCATTGTTGTAGGTCTGTACACCACACGTGGGAAGGTCACAGTGATGCTTGAGTAGCACATGACCTTGAAATTTTGTTAACAGATTCATTCTTCCAACAATGTTTTGTTGCTGAGGGTGGGGAACACACATGTGGAGGTCTGTTTCTGTCATCCCACCCGAATCTGTTTTGAAACAGATCCACTTTGGCACTGAGTCTTGGCACAGGGAGATCATTCTGCAGAAAGGGAACATGTTGAGATAAATGGTTGAACATAGTATGAGAGAGGGACCATTCTACTCTACCAGGAAAGAGAGAGAGAGAGAGAGAGAGAGAGAGAGAGCAGTGGCCAGATATATTCATTCAGTTGAAGGTAGGTTGCTTATAGATGTATGTTGAATTGATGAACCAGGTGGAAAGTTGTTTCTGAAATGGAGAGGAGAGCTGAGGACTTTGGGAAGTTTCTTATTTCCAAGCGAAAGTGATCACTGTCAAAGTGTCCATCATGAAGGCAAGAGATCTGGTTAAGGAGTCTCTGACTATGCCCTGAAAGAAACAGTATGACCACTGAGAGATTATTTGATATTGATGAGAAAATTTCTTGTGGAACTTATGCCCATTGTCTTTGGCCCAGATATCTTCTAGAGATTGGAACCTACAACCTTCAGCTGAAGCATTTGTGTGGATAACTCAGAGGTTCCTAACTAGGGGGGAATTCCCCCCTGGGGGGAAATTTGGACAGTTTAGAGATGGGGGGGAATAAGTGGATAGGGCCAAAATGGACAAAGTAGCTTTTTGATGAGTTAGTTGCCCAAAGATGTGATATATTTTATGGTCATATGCATTCTGGCTGGGGGTGGTACTGTCAAAGAAGAGGAAGAGTGGCCATGTGCGATTTGTCGCAAGGGCGTGGAACATAATTCCATCTTGTGCAGCGTTTGTCATAATTGGGTGCATGAGAGATGTGGTAGTATTAGAAGTAGACTGCAAGGTAATGCTGATTTCACATGTGTGGTGTGTTGGGTTGAAGAGCATGTGGATATTGCCAGGCGTGAAGGGATTGAACTTGCTGGTGAGTCTCTTGAGGTGTGTGAAAGAGTTTTGTTATTTGGGAGACATGTTTTTGTGCTGGAGGTGCGGCAGGAGCTAGCTTTGTGGCCAGAATGAGGAGTGGTTGGAAAAAGTTCATGGAGCTGTTGCATTTCCTGACATTGAAAGGGCTCTCCTTCCATGCTAAGGGATCTTTGTATTTGGCATGTGTTAGGAGTGTATTGTTGTATGGTATTGAGACCTGAGCAGTAAGGGAAGAAGGAATTCACAGACTCAAACATACAGAAATGACAGTGTTTAGGTGGATGTGCAGTGCTTCCTTCAGTGCAAGGCCGGGAGGGGAGGGGCTACGTTTATGATGGAAGAGTTGAGAGGTAGGATGGGACTGGAGTGTATGGGTGTTGTGATGAGGAGGGGTAAATTGAGATGACTTGGGCATGTGGAGAGGATGGGGCATGATAATTGGGTACAGAAAGTGAGAAGTGTTAATGTTGGGAGTAGGGTAGCGAGAGGTAGAGCAAAAAAGACCTGGGACGAGGTCATTGAGTGTGACCTTAGGGTTAAGGGACTAAATAGGGAAACTACCAGAGATCGAGCAGCATGGAGAGCCGCCAGTAGGTGACCAAGGCTGACTTATGCAAGCATGTTGGAGCCTTCAAAAATGAAAATGAAATGAAAGTGAATGTGGGAGGCTGAGAAAAACTTTAGGAAGTGGAGCTATGTGTGGAGCACAAGGGCCCAAGAGTAGATGCAGATAAAACAAAGGTGATGGTATCTAGGTCTGGTGGCGGTGCTGTCAGAGAAGAAGGAGAGTGGCCATGTATGGTTTGTCACAAAGGCATTGGAAGTAATTCCGTCTTGTGCAGTGTTTGTGATAAATGGGTGCATATGAGATGTAGTGGTATAAGAAGTGGCCCAAAATAATGTTGATTTTGTGTGTGTGATGTGTCGTTGAGGGCATATAGAGATTGTCAGGTGTGATACGATTACTCTTGCTGGAGAATCTCTCGAGTGTGTGGTGGAGGTTTGTTATACTGGGGACATGTTATGTACTGGAAGTGGGGCTGGAGCTAGCTCTGTGGCTAGGGCAAGGAGTGGCTGAAGAAGTTCAGAGAGCTGTTGCCTCTCCTGACATTGAGAGGGCTCTCCCCCCATGCTAAGGGATCTTTGTATGTAGCATGTGTTAGGAGTGTAATGCTGTATGGTAGTAAGACCTGGACAGTAAAGGAAGAGGATATTCGTAGGCTTGAACATACAGAAATGACAGTGATTAGATGGATGTGTAGTGCATCTTTGAATTCAAGGCATGAGGGGCTAGGAGTGCAACTGAAGAGTTGAGAGGAAAGACGGGGATTGAATGTATTGGTGTTGTAATGCTGTATGGTAGTGAGATCTGGGCAGTAAAGGAGGAGGATATTCTTTGGCTTGAATGTACAGAAATGACAGTGATTAGATGGATGTATAGTGCAGCCTTGATTTTGAGGCCTGGGGGACTAGGAATGTGACTGAAGAGTTGAGAGGAAGGATGAGGCTAGAATGTATTGGTGTTGTGATGGGGAGGGATATAGTGAGATGGTTTGGGCATGTTGAGAGGATGGTGGATGACAGCAGGATGCAGAAGATGAGAAATGTGAAGGCTGGGGATTGGGTTGCAAGAGGCAGACCGAAAAAGATCTGGGGACAGGGTCATAGAGTGTGACCTCAGGGATAAGGAGCCAAACAGGGAGGCTGCCAGAGGCCAAGTAGAATGGGGAGCTACCAGTAGGTGACCAAAGCTGATGCATGTAAGCTTGTTGAAACCTGTATGGATGACACAGACAATACAAATTAGATAGCCTCCCACACGATCTCCATCCTTATATTTATTTGTGGTAGGTGGGGGTGAGTATGGATGATACAGACAATACAAATTAGATAGCCTCCCACATGATCTCCATCCTTATATTTATTTGTGGTAGGTGGGGGTACTCACCATCCACTCAATGTAGTGCTGCTCTAAGGTGTCTGCCCTTTCCTTTCCTCCATCTTTCTTTCCTTTCATCCTCTTCTGTTTTTCTTTCTATCATTCTTTCCTTGTCCTTCTGCCTCCAGGTGACTTTATGCTCCCTCTTCTGTCTTTCTTTCCTTCATTCTTTCCTCTTCCTTCTGCCTGTAGGTGACTTTACACATGAGTGACAAGCCAAATGGTTTCATGTACACCAGGAAACCATTTACTACGCTGGGTGGTAACCGTATAACCAAATTTACAGTGCTCCAGTTGGATTGAGCTGGTGAAGGTTTATATCCAAGGGGTGTTTGGGGTTTATTGCTTACATAATGTCACCCAGGGATTGAGTAAGGCTGGTCACTCTCATCTTAAATGTCAGGACCAACTTGCCCAGCCCCTGGCTCCTACGCTTCTCATGGGACAACATAGGATTGGATGATGGATGGATGGATAGTTTCTAAATTTCAAAAAGAATAAGTTATTAAGTACTAAGTACTGTACTGTATTCTTAATCACAGGCTTAAAATCATGATTTTGATTTTAAAGAAGAAAGGCTTGTGAAATATGTTTTATATTGTCAGTTGAAAGAAAAATGTCCAGTGTAGTTCACATCTGAAAGAACCTAAGTTTGTACAGAGGAAAAGGGTTATATTGAACTCCCCTGTTTGAAAAGCCAACCAAACAGCACATTTTAATAATATCCTGTACATAATGAAGTTAAATATTGTGGCAGATTTAAGTTTCATAAGTTTCCATTTTTAATATTTGTTCATAAAGTATTCTCTGCTGTTCAAATGAATATGCATATATTACTGTAGGCAACTGTCACCAAAGTGGTGATGGAGTGTTTTACATGATTGTGACAGATGCATAAAAATTTAGTTACCAACAAAAGCATCAACATATGGCAACATTTAATCAGCTGCACACAACCAGGCCTGACGCATATGTATAGTCATGAGCAAAATTTCAGTTTCAAGACCAGCTGGGTCTATAGCTGGTTTTACAAAAACTATTTATGTGAATTACACAAGACAGTATTAGAATGCAGGATACTCTGTTGTTTGTGGAGTGATAAGAATTGTTGAAGACAATGCTCAGTGCTGGGAGAGAATTGTTGTCTGACTCTTTCTCTTGACAGCCCTTTCTTGCATCCTCACATGCACACAGCCACCCAGTTCACCATTCCACAGACTGCCAAGCACATAATTTACCTGTTTAACATCATATCTTATATCTGGGCTTTAGTGAAATATGTTATGTAAGGGTGGGTGGGTGTTTTATGTTTGACATGTTCAGTGGCACTGTGATGCCAAACTGGCTGGCTTCTGTCTCTGACTGGCTCCCTCGCTCATTTGCCTGATAGTTTCACTGACCATTTCAGAGTCTGCAGCATCAGTGACCACAGCCTCACATTATTGTGTAGAAAATGTTCATATATGCATATTCTCAGTACGACTCATTCACCTGACACAGTTTCACTGACTGTCACTGCAGCACCAGTGACCACGCACTCACACATATGCACATTACTATGTAGAGAATGTGCATACCTATATATGCACAGGCTTCTGTCTCTGTCTGGCTCACTCACTTATTTACCTGATAGTTTTGTTGACCAGTACACAATCTGCAGCACCAGTGACCACAGCCTCACATTATTGTGTAGAAAATGTTCATATATGCATATTCTCAATATGACTCACTCACCTGACACAGTTTCACTGACTCACTGCAGCACCAGTGACCACACACTCTCACATCTGCACATTACCATGTAGAGAATGTGCATACCTATATATGCACATTATGCATCCTCAACACGACTCCAGGTAATACTGGGAAAGCACTCACTGCCTGGAATAGGTGATGCATGGTACAGTGATGCAGTCAGCACTGCTGCTAGGCACAGATACACATGGTACCATCTTTCATGGCCATCTCAAAAATTGTGTAAGCAATTTTTGCTATCATTAACCCAAATCTGGGTAGGCCTATAAGTTTTCGTTGATCATTCTGTCGAATGATTGCATGCACAACCATTGCATACTGGGTTGTAGCTGTGATGGTCAGTTGTAGAATGAGGGTCTACTACAGTATGCGTGAAAAATATGTGGACTGGGGGGAGGGGGAAGCAGATACTCTGATTTACTCATACCGTATTTCAGTACCTTGTATGGTCACCACAGGCCTTCAGAACAGCATGGATTTGTTGGGGGCATTGAGTCATCAGTGTTTCTTCAGTATTACAGTGAAATATCCATTGGTCATATGTCCCTATGAACTATAATAAGGTGAGCAACTGACAAGTTGTCTTTTTCTTGTGATTTCATTTTGATGTGAGACCACATGTTTTTAATAAGGTTAAAGCCCTGAGCTATCAGAATATCAGCTACGTTCACTTCATGTTCTGTCAGCCATTCGCAATCATCATTTTTGTTTTTGCTTTTGTTTTTAAAGGCTCCAACATGCTTGCATGCGTCAGCCTTGGTCGCCTAATGGCAGCTGTCCATGCTGCTTGATCTCTGGTAGCTTCCCTATTCAGTCCCTTATCGTTGAGGTCACACTGAACCCCAAAAGTATTATGACTGACAATCGTCAGTTTGTAAGTTTGCTGTGTAGAGTCCTATGACTGATGATCATAGAAGGTCTGTCAGAAACTGCCATGCACTTAGCTACCCCCTTTTATGATGTAAATGGTTCCTACCCAATCAGAACTAAGGGATGAGGTGATGGGAAGGAAGGTCCTGGCCCCTCACCAAGTCTCTGGGAGGACCCCCCCCCCCAGCCACTTCTCCACCTCCCTCTGGCTGATTGGATACAACCTGCTCTGTCCTTTTCCACCCAAACTACTCACCAATACCACATCTACATTATATGGAGGGGTGTCTCATGCCTGCTTCCCACCCCGAGAGTACTCCCTCCTCCACCTCCCTCCATCCCTCCTTTATATCGAATGACGCGGCATTTTCATGCTATGATCGCTTTGTGTGTTTCTTTCCACCATAATACCCCCTACACCACCTCCCGTGCATTGGGGATCTGTCTGATTCCCCTTCACCTCCCAAGAGTCCCCCCACCCCACCTCGATCTTCCTCCCTCCCTGTCCTTTGTCCCGAATGTGACTCAGTAATTTCCATGCCACGAGCAGCCTGTATTTACCTAATTGTGATATACAGGAAATGAGCTACGCTCATGGGGTCCCGTCTCTTTTTCTCTTTAAGTCAAATTTTGCTTTGAACTCGTTTAAGTTTTTGGACTGGACAATCTCTTTGTCCAGGCTGTTCCACAGGTCAGTGCATCTATATGGAAAGCTATATTTCTTGATATCCTTCAGACAACTTGGCTTTTTCAGTTTCATTCCATGTCCTCTTGTTACTCTCCCATCCCATACAAACAGATAATTTTTATCAATTTTTTCTATTTCCATCATGGCCCTGAACACTGCAATCATGTCTCCCCTTTCTCTCCTTTCTTTTAGTATAGGCAGGTCCAGCTTTTCCAGCCTCTGTCTGTAGGACAGATCTGCCAGGCTGGGGACCATCTTGGTTGCTGTTCTTTGTATTCTCGCAATCTTATTTATGTCTTTCTTCTTGTGTGGGGACCATACTACTGCCGCATATTCCAACCTAGGGCGGATCTTGGCCACTATCAATTTTTTCATCATTTCCTCATCCATGTAATGGAATGCCACTCATATGTTAGTCAAGAGATTGTACGTCTCTCTAACTATCTTGTTCATGTGTTTTTCCGGTGACAAACTATCCTGGACCAGCTCTCCCAAATCTTTATCTTCTCTCACTTTTTTTATTTGTTCATTACCCATCATAAAATTCAGTGATGGCCTTTTGATACTCTTACCCATTTCCAATATCTTACATTTTTTTCCATTAAATTTCATTTTCCACATCTGGCTCCAACCTTGGATGCTGTTCAGGTCTTCCTGCAGCATTTTACAGTCTTCCTCAACTTCTTTACATCATCAGCAAACAGACTTGCCTAACCGTTCACTCCATCTACCATATCATTTACATAAATCAGGAACATTACTGGCGCTAACACCGAGCCTTGTGGGACTCCACTTGTTGCTTCCCTCCATCCAGACATCTTGTCCTATATTACTGTCCTCATTTGTCTGTCTCACAAGAAGTCACACATCCACTCCTGTGTGTTCCAATTTCCACATTAGTCGCTTGTGGGGTACCTTGTCAAAGGCTTTCTCCAGATCTAGATACACACAATCCACCCAGCTGTCTCTCTCCTGTAACACGTCAGTCACTCTTGAGTAAAAGCTCAACAAGTTGGAAACACATGACCTACCACCTCTAAATCCAAACTGGCTCTCAGCCAATATGTTCGTCTCCTCCAGATATTTTATCCATCTGTCTTTCAGGATTCTCTCGCATAATTTTGCAACTACGTTGGTCAGGGACACTGGTCTATAATTCAGGGGTTCTTCCTTGTGTCCTGCCTTATAAATTGGTACCACATCGGCCCTCTTCCATTCCCGAGGCACTTTCCCTTCTTCCAGAGAACACACAATTAAATCGTGAATCTTACCTGCCAGTTGTTCTCTGCACTCTTTCAGTCCCCAGGTAGAGATTCCATCCGGTCCTGGGCCTTTCCTTACATCTTGAGTTTCCAGTAATTTATACACTTCCTGCACTTCCACTTTTATGTCTTTTATCACTACATTTCTAGTCACACCCTCCCCCTCCACAAAGTCCCTTTCTTTAGTGAAAACCGATTGGAAACATTTGCTCATTTTTTCAGCTTGCATTGCCGCATTTCTGTAGACCTCTCCTTCTACTTTCAGTTGGGTGATTCCTCCTTATGTTTCAGTTTGCCATTAACAAATCTATAAAACAATTTGGGTTCTTCCCTATATTTGTCAATTATACCTTTTTCAAAGTTTCTTTCTTCCTCTCTGCGTATTCTTGTATATTCATTTCTAGTTCTTTTATATTCTTCCATTGATTTATTATTACCTCTCTTTCTCCATTTGTTCCATGCCATGTCCCTTTCTTTTTTTGCTATCATGCACCTTCTGTTAAACCAATCCTTTTTCCTGTTTTCTTTTCCATTTACTCTTGGAACATGTTTCTCCACTCCCGAATTATAGATATCTAGAAAGATATCCCACTTCCTCTGCATCTCTCTTGTTTCTCTGAATTTTCTCCAATTCACATTTTTGAAAAATTTCCTCAATCCTGTAAAGTTTGCTTTCCCATAGTTGTATCTTCCCTGTCTATAAAACTCATCTCATGGCACCACGTTCCCTATTATCATCTGAAACTCAATGACCACGTGATCACTTTTTCCCGTAGTACACTGATATTTAAAATTTTCAACCACATCAGGTTCTTTAGTTAGCAGTAAATCTAATCTTGCTGGCGTGTCGTCTCCTCTGAATATAGTCTCCTCTTTGACTCATTGGGTCATTACTTTATTCATTGAGGTATTTAACAATATAGTGCCCCATGAATCTTCATTGCTTCTCGAGTCCTGTTCCTCCCAGTTCACCTCTTTACAGTTGAAATCCCCCATCATAATTATGTTACTGTATTGCTTTTCTCAATCACTTTCTTGAGATAGATAACCATATCTGACAACATCTGATATTCATTGTCCTTCCATGCCCTTGTCTTGGGGGGAACGTATACCACTGCGATGTCTCTCTTGCCATTCTCTCCGGTTTCTAGTTTCTTATTTATCGCTTCAGCCTTACCCTTTCTCAGTTCCACATTTTCCACACTGATGTTATTCTTCTCTGCTGTCATCACTCCTTCCGTTTTTTCTTTTCTGTCTCTTCTCCACAATTTGTATTTGCCATCTCCAATATGGACGTCAATATCCTCTCTTAACTTGGTCTCTCTAAAGCACATGATATCTGGTTCATGAATCCTCAGGTAATTTCTAACCTTGCCGATATTAAACCATCAACATTAGTATATGCCACTTTCCAACTTTTTTCACTGTTCTTTATTTCCTCTTCTCTCCCTCTCTCCGTCGGTACCGCTTCCTCAATTTCTGATCCATAACTCTCCAATAAAACACTGTCTTCCCTTCCTCCGTTCTCTGTTCGTTTTTTGCCTTCGCTTCCTTTAATAGCTCCTTTATCTTAGCTCTTTCTTCCTCATTTGCATCTCTTCTTATCCAAACATTCTTCAGCTCTTCCTTTTCTGATAATTTCCATGTTCTGTTTATAATTTCATTTATTATTGCCTGAGACTTAAACTTTACTTTAAGTGGCCTCGCTCCTCCCTCCTCGTACTTTCCTAGCCTAAATGCTTCTTCAATCTCTTCTTGAGCTTTATTGTTACCCTCCATAACTACTGATACTATCTCTTTTGCCTTATTCAGTTCTTCTCTTTCACTTTCTGACCTTACTGTCATCCGTTTTTCGTTTAGTCCTGAAATTATCACTCATTTTTTTCTTGTCTGCTACATCCCTGACTAAAGATTCCCTACTTCTTAATACCCTAACCACTTTCTTTTCCACCTTTTTCCTGCTTTGTTGTTCTATAATATCCTTCAAATTTATATATCCTTCCTCCTGGATTTTCTTCCACCCCTTGTGCTGCTCCTTGATTTCCTTAATATGTTCATCATGCATCCTTGACTTTGATTCATGCTTATGTAGTTTACTTTTCATCCTGTCCCTTTCTTCTTCCAACCTCTTATTTTCCTTCTCGAGCTGTTTTATTTCATTAGAGGCAGATTCATGACTCAATTTTATTTCTGTAACTTGCCTTTCTTGGTCAGCACTGCGTGAACAGACGTTATCCAATTTGTCCTTAAGTATCTTGATCTCTTTATCCTGTTCTAAGGTCCGTTCCTGTAACTCTAATTATTAACCCTACCTTCTTTAATTCCTGGGCATTCCTCTCTGCTATTTTCTCTACTCCTGCAACTCTTGTTATATTCAATATAACACTTCCTTTGCCCTTATCCTCGTTGGTAAAGCCCTTAAATTCCCCGCCATCAAGTGTAAACAAAGAGCTACCTCCTTCTGCCATAATGCAACCAACAAAAACTTTACACTTTCATTGTATTTTATATTCTTGTTGGACCAAAATCTGCACTTTTTTCACTATTACCAGATGGGACCACCATTCGCGTATCCATTTTCATAATCACAATAGGCTGGGTTCCTGTTCGCCACTGGTTCGGCAATTAATTCCCCACGATCCACAAATAGCTCTGTCTCTGTTGGCGACCTGTGTGTGTGTCTGTTTACTCCTGCCAAAATGTTTTTGCCTTTTTTTCTTTTACTTATGCTGACTTCTGCACCTAGTTTCATCAATAGAAACATATTATACATTGATTTCATTGATTTTGGTAAAATTCTTTAGCAAAAATTAGGTTTTTGCCAAAAATTTCATGTTTGAAAGAAAGTTCTTTTTCATTTTTCTTTTACTCATGCTGACTCCTAACCTAGTTTCATCAATAGAAACATATTTTACATTGATTTCATTGATTTTGGTATGGTTCTCTAGCGAAAATTAAGTTTCCTCAGATTTATTCCTGTTTTCTCTCATTGCAAGGGTTGACTTTTATAATCTTTGATGGGTGGTTTTGCAGTAACCATTAGGCCTAGGGGACTGAGACTGGCATTTTCACGTGTGTAAATTCAAGCTCTTCACATCGGTAAGAAAAAATTTTACCCGTGTAAAAGTTGAAAAATTGACCCCAAATTGCAGCTGGGGTTGAATGTAGCTTCAGAAAAATGAGGTCTTTAGGGGCTAATGACTGTCTCAGGTCTTTTTCAGTGTCCCTCTTGCAACCCTACCCCTAACAGCAACACATCTCCCTTTCTGCACCCAATTATCATCCCCCATCCTCTCCATGTGCCCGGACCATCTCGATCCACATCTCCTTATCACAACACCAATACACTCCAGTCTCATCATACTTCTCATCTCCTCCATTGTAAGCCTAGCTTTCTCAGGCCTCACACTCAAGGATGCACTGCACATTCACCTAATCATTGTCATTTATGTACATTTGAGCATGCGAATATCCTCTTCCTTTACTGCCTAGGTCTCACGACCATACAGCATTACACTCCTAGCACATGCCACATACAAAAATCCCTTAGCATGGAGGGAGAGCCCTCTCAATGCCAGGAGAGGAAACAGCCCCTGGACTTCTTCCAACCACTCTTCACTCTAGCCACAGAGCTGCTCCAGCCCCACCTCCAGCACATAACATGTCTCCCAAATAACAAAACTCATCCACACACTCCAGAGACTCACCAGCAAGCTCAGTCCTTTCACAATCTCCACATGCTCTCCCTGACACACCACACACATGAAATCAGCATTATCTCGCAGTCTACGTTTCATACCACTACATCTATTATGCACCCACTTATGACAAACACTGCACAAGATGGAATTACTTCCCACGCCCTTGTGGCAAATCGCATATGGCCACTCTCCCTCTTCTTTGACAGTACCATCCACCAGCCCTAGATACCATCACTTTTGTTTTTTCTGCATTTACTCTTAAGCCCTTGTGCCCAATGCCATCTCTCCACTTCTTAAATCTTTCCTCTGCCTCCCTTTTATTCTCAGCATTCAGCACCAAATCATCAGCATACAACATCTCCCATGGGAGTCCATTTCTGAAGTCATGTGAAAGGGCTTCATGTACAGTAAAAGCTTAATTAACCAGAATTCATGGGGATTCTTCCATTCTGGATATGGAATTTTCTGGATAATCAAATGTTACTCTTAGAAATTTTCTGGGAGGTCAAACAAATGAAATAGTACCAAACTTGGGACTTTATTTCATAAAGTACAGTATTCAGTATTAGATACAGTACATGTAAGATACAGTACAGGTACATTCACGCTCACTAATATCTTTTTTTTTTTTTTTTTTTTTTTTTTAATGCAAGGAAGAAGGAACCAAAGGCCATGAGCCCGCAGTAACAGTTCCCTCCAGGAGAAAAACAAAATACAATAGAGAGCCAAATTCAAGATCCGATCATTTTGAGATGCCTGGACACACCTCGTTTGAAAGACTGGAGATCATAGGCAGCAGGAAATACAGACAGAGGGAGACAGTTCCAGAGCTGACCTGTTACATAAATAAAAGACTGGGAGTAACGGTTAACTCTTGCATTAGAGAGTTGGACAGAAAAGGGATGAGAGTTTGCTGCCAGATGGGTGCTACACACCCGTCGTAGAGGTGGAGGAATGCAAGCAGACAGTTCAGAGGAGCAGTGACCATTAAAGTAGCGATAGAAAAGAGATAAAGATGCAACAGTGCGGCGAAGAGACAGAGGTTGAAGGGAGTCAGTAAGAGGAGGAGAGTTAATGAGACGAAAAGCCTTTGACTCCACCCTATTGAGAAGAGCTGTATGTGGGGAGCCTCCCCACACATGAGAGTTGTACTCCACACAGGGGCGAATAAAACCCCTGTATAGAGTCAACAATTGTGCAGGGGTAAAGAAAGAGCGGAGTCGGCTTAGCACACCCAATCTCTTGGAAGCAGATTTTACAAGAGATGTAATATGATCTTTCCAAGATAAGTCCTGAGTAAATGAAACCCCAAGCACGTTCAAGGATGATGCAGGATTAAGCTGAATATTATTAAACATTAGTGGGTATACCTGTGGAAGATTTTGTCGGGTTGATAGGTGTAGGAACTGAGTCTTAGATGCATTAAAAACAACCATATTATTTTTACCCCAGTCAGAGATACGAGCCAAGTCAGACATTAGGTGTGCCATAGCCCCATCCCTTGTTTGTTGAAGTAACTGTTGAGATGGGCGTTGCAGGAACCGAATGGAAAGGTGAAGGGTGGAGTCATCAGCGTATGAGTGGATAGGGTTAGATGTACAGCTTAGAAGATCATTGATGAGTAAAAGGAAGAGAGTTGGTGATAGGACAGAGCCCTGAGGATCACCACTGTTGATAGATCTAGGAGAAGAACGATGGCCGTCTACAACAGCGGCTATAGAACGACCAGAAAGGAAGCTAGCGATGAAGGCACAGATAGAAGGATAGAAACTGTAGGAGGGCAGTTTGGAAATTAAAGATTTATGCCAGACTCGATCGAAAGCCTTTGAGATGTCAAGTGCAATGGCAAAGCTTTCGCCAAAGTCCCGAAAGGAGGATGACCAGGAGTCTGAAAGGTAGGTGAGAAGATCGCCAGTGGAGCGTCCCTGACGGAATCCGTACTGGCAATCGGAGAGAAGGTTATGATAGGAAAGATGCCTTAAAATTTTTCTATTGAGAATTGACTCGAAAACTTTTGAAATACAGGACGTTAAAGCAATTGGACGATAGTTGGAGGGTTGGGAGTGGTCACCCTTCTTTGGGACTGGCTGAATGAGAGCAAACTTCCAGCAAGAAGGAAAGGTACAAGTTGACAGACAAAGGCGAAAGAGTTTGCCTAGGCAGGGTGTAAGCACAGAAACACAGTTCTTGAGAACAACAGGAGGGACCCCATCAGGCCCATATGCCTTGTTAGTACTGAGGCCAGTGATGGCAGAAAATACATCAACTGAAGAAATTTTAATGTCAGCCATGAGGAAGTCAGAGGGGGGAAGTGATGGAGGAACAGCACCGGAATCGTCTAAGGTGGAATTGGAGGAGAAAGTCTGTGCGAAGAGATCAGCTTTATCAGTAGAAGAAATAGCTACAAAACCATCAGAGTAGAAAAGAGGAGGGAAGGATGATGAGGTAAAGTTGTTAGAAAGGCTTTTGGCAAGGTGGCAGAAGGAGCAGGAAGAATTCGAGTTGGAGAGTTGAGAGCATTTAGTATGGATGAAATTATTTTTAGTAGAGCGAAGAACAGACTTAGCACGATTCCGGGCAGAAACGTAAAGATGATGTGATTCAGGGGTGGGTTGGCTCCGGTACCTTTTGTAGGCCCTCTCCTTGTTGCGGACAGCATTAGAACAAGCGTGATTAAACCAAGGCTTTCTTGCGTTAGTCAAAGGATATGAGAAAGGAATGTATGCTTCCATGCCCGAGAGAATAACCTCCGTAATGCGCAAGGCACACTTAGATGGCTTCCGGCCATGGAAGCAATAATCATTCCAGGGAAAATCAAAGAAGTACTGCCTGAGGGCCTCCCAGTCCGCGGCTCCAAAATGCCACAGACGACGTTTCCCTGGAGGGTCCACAGGCCGTACCGGAGTGATAGGACAAGTTAAGGTAATAAGGTTGTGATCGGAGCAGCCCAACGGAGAGAAAAGATTAACAGAGTAAACAGAAGGATTAGTTGTGAGGAAGAGGTCAAGTATGTTGGAGCTCTCTCCAAGGTGGTCAGGGATACGGGTAGGGTGCTGTACAAGCTGCTCTAGGTCATTAAGGATAGAAAAGATGTAGGCTTGTTCACCAGGTGGATCCGTGAAAGGAGAGGAGAGCCAAAGGTGGTGGTGAACATTGAAATCTCCTAGAATGGAGATTTCCGAGAAAGGAGAAATGGATAGAATGTGTTCCATCGTAGAAGTAAGATAGTCGAAGAATTTTTGATAGTCAGTAGAATTAGGGGATAAGTAAACAGCACAGATATATTTAGTCAGAGAATGACAGGAAAGCCGAAGCCAGAGCGTAGAGAATTCAGAAGAATCGAGTTCAGGAACACGAGAGCAAGATAAGTTGTTGCGTATATATACACAACAGCCACCTTCGGCTTTGAAATGAGTATAGTGAAAGTTGGAGGATACAGAAAAGGGTTTGCTGTCAGTTGCCTCAGACAGCTGAGTCTCCGTTAGAAAAAGAAGGTGAAGTTTAGAGGAGGAGAGGTGGTGCTCAACAGAGCGAAAGTTAGAGGAAAGGCCGCGAATGTTGCAGAAATGAAGAAGAAGAGAGTCAGATAGTGGTTCCAGGCACCTCAAGTCATCACCGGGAGAGGTGCGGATGGTGGGGGCATTTATGGTCCCCCCCCCTGGGGACTCCGAGGCTTGGTAAAGAGACGCCATTTGAGTTAAATTTTGAATAGGAAGTGTAGTGTGTACTGTGCATGTAGTTTGGTGTAGATAGTTAGAGAAATTTGTACTGGAGAACATGCTGGCCTACTCTCTGTGTAACTGAGTCACTGAAAAAGTTCAGCAAAGGGGGATGGTCAGGAACTAGTCCTGAGGGCTGATGAAACAGGAGCTCCAGCACTCCCTGTCATCAGCTTTCCATCCACCTCGGGAGCACTGCCCTGCTCGACTGGTGCTACAGTCTACTCCTCCCAGGGGTTCCCCCTTCCTACCTCAGAATACCCAGGGAAGAGGGGAGGGGGGTACGAAACAAGCTCCACCCACCACTACCCCAGCCCCTGACCATCCCCCATACCCCTACCCAACCCCCCACCCCACCCGTCATTCTTAACTAGCAGTTACATCTTAAACTGATTTCATGCTTAACACTCTTGGTCCCACTACTAATACAAACAAAGAACGTTAGGATATGTTAAACGAATATAACTATCAACATGCTGCAGCAAGAAATTAATGCATTATGACATTGACAGTAAAACAAAAACATTAACAACAGCAACCTCAGGCCTCCTGTGTTAGGTGCACTGCTTTGCAAACACACGAACACACGCACACACACGCACACACACACACACACACACACACACACACACACACACACACACACACACACACACACACACACACACACATAAGCACATCCAAACATGCAGGCACAGATACGGATGCATGCAAACACCCAACGCACGAGGCTTGGGATGGCCGTTGTTAACATGTTCTATTGTCAGCGTTAAAATGCATAAATTTCTTGCTGCAGCATGTTCATAGTCATATTATATACTTTTTACATATCCTAGTGTTTTATATTTGTGTATTAGTAATGTGACTGTGAGTGTAAAGTATGAGGTTATTATTCTTAGCTGGCAGTTACATCGAGATGTAACTGCCAGCTAAGAATAATGAGTGGGGGCTGGGAGGGGTAAGGATATGGGAGAGGGTTGGGAGCTGGGGTAGAGGTGGATAGAGCTCGTTTCATCCCCTCCTTCTGTCTTCCCTGGGTATATGGGAAAAATTTAGCGTATGTTACAGGCCAAAATAATTGTGAAAACTTAGCTGCTTACAGTACTTTATCCTGTACTGCGCCGAACTAATCAAGAATTATAGGAGGATGACCGGTGTCCAGAATATTTTCGGCCCCATGCCGGATCGAATTTGCATTCCAGTCATACAGATGTGCCGATGCATCGGATGCTGGTTAATCAAGCTTTTACTGTACCATGAAAAACAAGGGGCTCAAGACTTACCCCTGATACACACCAGTATTCACAGAAAACTCATCACTCAAATCTCCATCACCCTTACCTGGGTGCGACCACACACATACATAGCCGTAATCACCTTAACGAACCACTCCTCAATCCCAAGCTTTCTCATTGCCCACTTCACCACCTCCCTGGGGACTCTGTCCTTTTTTTTTCTTTTTTCCAGTCAGATATGGTGCTTTGTCCTGCAAACATGGTTGCATTGATGGCTATCATTAAAATTTACCATATAACCTTTGAGTATGCAAGTACAGTATATTGTGCTCCATTCGTTGTCTCATTCTCTGAAAAAATTTAAAATCCACCATAACCTAATTCCCCACTGAACCAGCCCTATACCATTACTGAGATGTGCAGTGATACACACACCAACTGTCAAGGTAATTCACATTGGAGGGACCCTGCAGCTTGCCACGCCTCACAGCACCATTCTGGAAAGCTTACTTGTCACTCCACAGTATCTTTCCCCAGTCCTTCACAATGTAACCTTTGAGTTAGCAGAGGTTTCATGGTTGAGGAGTGAAGGAGCAGGTACAGGTCCTTTTTGGCATCACTCTTTATTTGTACTTACTGCAACACTACCCAACAGGTCAGGATGTGCTTGCTTCAGTTGTTGTGAAGTAATGCATGGATTTGTCAAGATTTCCTTTTTATTAGCTTGTCAGTTGCAGCAGGTGTCTTCCTGGGTTGCCCTGGTACCATTTTAGAAGTGGAGCAGTGCCTGGTGGAAGATCCTTTGCTTTGACCAGCAGGTTTAAAATGATATTCTTCCTTCTGCCTTTACATTCATACATCTACTTAAGTGGTATATTTGCCTCCTTCAGGGCAAGAATCTGAGATTTTGCTTGTCACTGAGGTTTTTGGAAACCATTCTGAAGTCTGGGTGAAAAACAGTATGCGGAATCATCATGGGGGCAAATGCTGTGGGGCACTTAGTCTCACTCACCCTCTGACCCCATCCAGGACAGTCTCTTCATGCAGTCCTCCAGGCAACAGCTCTTTCCCCTCTAAGTATCTTTCAGCATGAATGATCAACATTTTCCAGCCATGAGTTCTGTGGCCTTCCCCTTGGTCTCCTTCACACCAGGTTAACTCTCTCAGAGCTAATCCTATGGGCAGAGTCAGTCCTCAAGCCTCAACTCAGTTTTATGGTGTAGTTGCACATTACATACCCAGACATACCAGCAATATCCAATGATCCTGCGATGACACTCAATACCAAGGGAGTCAATTTGCCACTTCAAGTTAATGATTAGTGTCCATATCTCACAGTCATAGAGTAAGACAGGGAACACCAGTGGCCTGAAGATGTAAACTTTCATCCTACACAAATAACGGCAACACCAAATACCTAAGTTAAGTGAAATCGTAACTTCGTTGGCCAGACCAATGCAATGAGGAATCTCAGTGTTTGATTCTTATTTTCTACACTACCAAGATAACCTAATCTTTCCAAGGTTTCCACGTTCTCACGACATGCTTAGACAGACTGAAATGCCTCATACAACAAGCCACTAAATGCCTGGACCTTGGTCTTGATCCAAGAGACCTTTAATCCCATTGCCTTCAAAGTCTCATGAAATTTCACGAGGGCTCTCAGTTGTATCTCCTGCGACTCTGCTAGGATAACTGCATCATCAGCAGAGCCAAGGTCAGTAACCCTGAAATTTCCAATTGACACTTCATAGTGACTTCAACTCACAGCCTGGCCAAGTACCCAGTCCATGCATGTGTTGAAAAGCATGGGAGCAAAGACACATCCCAGTTTCACTCCAGTATTTACCGGGAAGAAGTCAGATGTTCTCCCTTTGTACTTGACAGCAGTCTCATTGTTTGAATACAGGCCATTTGTCAGTTGGATTATGCATGTGGGGATCCCTTGGAGTCACACCAGAGTATCTCCCAGTTTACTGAGTCAGACATCTTGAGATCCACATAGGCTGTTGATATTCAAGGCTGCGTTCCATGAGAGCTCGAATTGCTAGAATGTAATCAACTTTAGACTTCCTGACTGTGGATTGCTCAGGCCTCTGAAACTTTACCAAATGGTTATGGATACACATCAGGAGAATATGAGCATGAACCTTGCCTGGTACACTGACATCTGTAATACCACAGTAGTTGGTGCAGTCATGGTGGTCTCCTTTTCCCTTCCAAATAGGGATGACCAAACTCCTTGTCTAGTCAGGAGGAATGATACCAGTCCACCAGATGGCTTTTATGACTTCATGTAATGCCCTGATTAAGGCTTCACCCCCAGCTTTGATCAGTTCTGCATGGATGTCACAAACACCAGCAGCTCTACCACTGCCTTTCTGATTTGCTCTAGACAAGGCACAGTATCATCAGTTGGTGGGAGCAGTCAGTGGTTGTACATTAGTCAACAGAAGCTCACCACTGGGAGGTTCAGCCTTATACTGCGCTCAAAATACTGTGCTCAGCCCAATGAGCCCTTTGCTGTATTCACCTGCCCCCAACATGAGCCATCCATCTGGTGACCAAACAGAGTTAACTTAAGAGGTGGGTCTGGAATCGAGCTTCTCGAGGGCTCGGTAAGTAGGTCGAATGTCATTCACAAAAAAATGGCCTTCCACCTCCTCAGCAATTTCCCTGACATATCTCTCCTTGCCCCTTCTCAGGCAGGCCAAAGTTGCCTTTCTTCGGCAGTCCGCCACCTCCCTTTCAGGAGATAGGGAAGTTGAGAGGCATTTTGTATAAATGGAGGCAAAGCTGCACAACTGTATCTGTACCATGCTAGAATGTATGGGTCTTTTCAGTTGATGAAAGCTCTTCACGTCATGATCTTGAGCCATTTCCTATACAGTCATGTAACCTGGAGATTTCCACTCCATTATAGTAAGGAAGAGAGAGAGAGGAAAGGAAGTAATAAAGTTAAGATGTAGGGAAGGTCAAGAGGATAGAAGAGGAAGAGAGATCACTGAATTGGTGTGGGTGTTGGTGTTAGTTTGTACTATGGCTGGCGATATTTAATGTTTTTCCTTTTGTTCAGATTACACTGGTAACAAGAGTACACTGCAACAGCGTCTGGACCATGTTTGTGGGCTGGAAGGGGCAAAAAGTGATGGCCGGAATATTATCGCACAGATCAGCGCCAATGCTCACCACCTACTGGAAAAACTGCCTGCAAGAGCCAGAGAAGCCTTGGAACGTGATATCAATAACCTAAAGTAAGAAGTTCCAATAGTTAATGGTGAAAATATATATTGTTTATTGACATATATTTTTCTCCATCAATCTATCTATTGCCAGATGCCTTAATTCCATAAGGGGTGGCCACAAACATAGCCTCCATGTCGCCCTGTCCCCCGCCATTTCGTTACCCTGCTCTCAGCTCATACCCCCGCCTCTCTCATATACCTCTCCACTCCATCCCTCCATCTCATCCTTGGCCTCCCCCTCCCTCTCCCCCCTCCACCTCACTCACATACACTCTCCTCATCTCTCTCTCACTCTCCATCCTCTCCACATGCCCAAACCACCTCAGTGTGTTTCTCCTAACACTTCCTATCACATCCACATCCACACCATAACGCTCCTTCACTTCCTCATTTATCAGTCTGTCTCTCCATGTGACTTCACATGTACCTCTCAGATAACTCATTTTCAAGGATCTCACTCTTGACTTCTGTCCCTCCAACAAGGTCCAAGTTTCACTTCCCTACGTTAGAGTTGGTGTCACAATACTGTCATGTAGTAGCTTTTTCACTTCCATGCTGACTTCCCTGTTTCTTAATATTGCTTTCAAGGAACCAGCAATCTTTCTTCCCTGTTACACCCTTTCAGGCACCTCATACTCTAAACTTCCATCCTTACTCATCACACTACCCAGGTACTTAAGCGCACACACATTTTCCATTTCCTCCTCATCCAACCTCATTGTACATTCAGTGACTTCATTTCTCTCAAACACCATAACATTACTCTTCACTACATTCACCTTTAGAGTCCATTTCCCATACACTCTTCCAGACTCATTCTCGAAGCCTTGCAGCTCCCCTTCATCTTCACTTAACAACACAGTATCATCTGCAAACAACAGTACAGGGAGTTTCCAAGCACTGCCCTCTTTCATCAGGGCCGCTCCAACATCCACTGCCTTACCTTGTATCTCTTTACTAACCCCATCCATATACAGATTGAACAGCCATTGAGACATGACACATCCCTGTTTCAATCCAACCTTCAAATAGAGAAATTCACTCATTTTACTGTCCATATGCACTGCAGCCATAGCACCCTCACACATTCTCTTCACGGCATTCATCAACTTCCCATTTACTCCATATATTCTTAATATTTCCACATTCTTTTTCTATCCACCCTGTCAAATGCTTTCTCTGAATCCATGAAGGCCACATACAACTTCTTCCCCATCTCTAGAAACTTTTCCGCAAAAATCCTAAGAAAGAATATCTGATCTACACAACCTCTTGTCTTCCTAAAACCCCCCTGTTCTGCTCCAACTAATTCCTTTGTTGTTTCCCTAACTTAGTCAATAAGTATCCTACCATATACTTTTCCTACTACATTAAGAAGACAAATGCCCATGTGATTACCACACACTTCCATTTCTCCTTTTTCTTTTTGCAGGGGAATAATTATACCTAACTTCCAATCCTCTGGGACTCCACCTTCCTCCCTGGCCAGTCTGCACATCTTCCACATCCATTCTACTACTATATCTCCCTCATGCTTCAGCATTTCACCACACACTTCATCAATTCCTGGGGCTTTCCCCATTTTGACTTTCATCATTGCTTCCACAACTTCCATCTACTGATTTCATCCTGTCTTCTCACATCCCTTCTTCTTCCAGCCATTTGCCAGCCACTTATACTCACATTACTTCCATTCTTTGTGTTCAGCAATTCCTTAAAGTGTTCTCTCCATCTGCTCACTTTTTCTCCCTTCTCCACTAGCAATCTACCATATTTATCTTTCACTTCCTGACTAACATCTTTATCACCCTGTCCAACTCTCTTTACCTATTTGCAGAACATTTTCATACAATCCTTCCATTTAACACTCAGATTCCTTCCAAATTCCTCTTCCACTCTCTTGTTACTCTCTCTTGTTAATCTTTTCATTGTCCTCTTCCTCTCTACAGATAACTCTCTCTTCTGTCTCTCAACTTCCTCCACGCTCCAGTTTCTCATCCACTCACTATATGCTTTCTTCTTTTGTGCCACAGCCTGTCTCACCTCTTCATTCAACCATGCTATTCCTTGCACCCCCTTTCATCTTCTTTTCACCCCACACACCACCTTACATGCTGCCCAGATATCTTCTGTGAACATCTTTCACCCATCTTCCACGTTCTCCATCTGCTCCAAATCATAATTACCCAGTTGTTCATCCACTTCTCTCTTATATTCTGTCTTTTTTCCATCCTCTTTCAATCTTTCTACCCTCCTTGTATGAGCTACTTCCTCCTGTCCTTCCCTTCTTCCATTTTTCTATTTCATTTGAACCTTGACTTTCACCACCACCAAGTGGTGGTCAGAAAGTCCACTCCCCCAACCTCTTTATGCTCTTGCATCCATTACACACCTTCTTATTCTGTCATCCACACACACATGATCAGTCATTGCCTTCCATTCATTTAGGCATAACCCACCCATTCACTCACCCATCTCATAACTCACCACGTATACCTGTGGATCACTTTGCATCTAAAGAGGGTATTGGCTATCACCAACCCTCTCCCTGCACAAATGTCCACTAGAGCACTGCCATTCTCATCCAGTTCTGCAGGCACAGCCCACACGCCAACTATTCCATCCGCCTTCGCATTCCATACTTTTCCATTCATATCTCCAATCAAAAGCACTCATGCCTTTCAAACTTTTCCATGCATGCTTCCACATTTGTCCAGAACTCCTTTTTCACACTACGTGCACGATCTTGCTTTGATGCATACATACACGCAGTCATCCACTCTTGTAGTCCAACTTTCAGTCTTACCCACACAGTCCTTGAGCCAATTGATCCGTGCTCTTTTATATTCTCCTTCCATCTCTTGCACACAACAATACACACTCCTTCTTTTGCCCTCTCATTCTCACCCATTCCTGTGCATATACCCTATCCATATTCCCATTCTCTTGCACTCTCACCCATCCTTTTAGTGTCCGTTATTCCACATACATCCACTTTTGCACCCTCAAGCACCTGGACAGTATACTGTATCTCTCACTCACCTCTTTACTTGCACCCCCTACATTCCATGTTGCAATCCATATCATGTCCTTTGTTCGATCCTTAGTCGTCATCTGCTGGTCAGTCCTGGTCCGAGGCTACTTGTTTATATTTTGTTAGTTGTTTTCTGGGAAGGGGCACTAACCCTCTGCCAACCCACTTGTTGTCACATAGGGAACATGTGTTGGTTGGTGTTTTACCTGGTAATGTGTATAAACAGGGGGTATTTTATGAGGGGTTGGGTGGTAAGAAGGGGTAAAAACGAGAGGCTCGGAAAGTCACCAGAACACACTGTACAGGTATACCCCAGTTTAACAATGCAATTGGTTAGGTAAAAACCCATCGTTAGGCTGGGTATTGTATATTGGGGTAGTTTTAACATGTAAAGTAATGGGATGCGCTTTTCAACCTTGGGTTTCCCCCCCAACCAAGTCCAAAACTGACCCAGGGCCCAAACTTAACTTACACGGACAGGAATTTGGTTTTCAAAGCACAAAATATGACCTTAAAAATAAAAAGTAGTTGCACCAGAACCACAAATATAGACCCATACATCAAAAATGGAAATACTTTTAGTCAAAGTTCATGTGAATATGAGAGGCACACATTTCATTGCTTCAGCTCAAGATTCATCCCATCCTAGTAAGTGTATGTTGTAGCATCCCTGTTCGTAAAGAAGTAAGAAACAAACAACTTCCCAACACTACACAAAGTCTCTCAGCAACATCCCTTCTCCTCCATCCACCATTCCAGTTCACAAACATACATAATTACATAACCACCTTAACCATCTAGAACCTTCAGCCAAACAGCATCCTGCAAGAACTACTGGAGATACACCCGTCAAAAACTGCAATACCCAGAGCAACACAAGTAAGCTTAGCCAGATAGCAGTTTGGCTACCATCCATCCCTACTACAGTACCAACATAAAATACAACTCACAGACAATCCACTTTGCCCATATTGCAGTGCAGCCCCCCATACCTCACAATACACTTATTCATCACATGCACCACACAGTCACAACATTGATTGTTCATCAGCGTAACCTCAGCAAAAGACCTCAGGGAGTGACCATAGTTGATGATTTTGTATGGTCCATTGGGTTCACAAGATGAGTCAGAGGTTTTAACAACAGCCACAGGAGTCTTGTATAAGCCCACCATCATTGTATAAAACCCTCTGTGTTGTTACATTTACACTGTGTTCTGCTGTGAACTCTCCTTGTCTATAAAAATGCAACGAGCAAACAGTACTCCACCAGTGGTGTGGATATGAGAGACATAATGTGCATTATCAGTCCCCACTTGGAATCTAGGATGAGTGCAGGCAAAATGGTACTTTAAGTGATATAGCTTTACAGTGAGACATGCATCTGATTCATGATTGAGGGATTAATAGTAGAGGTTGTAGCCCCAGGTTCATCTGAAATGTGAACCCAGAGGACTATATGCTAAAGTTGATCATCTGCATTTCACAGTCCTCTTTTGGGGGGATGGGGAGTAGGTGAGGGACATTTGTATGACCAGGAAGGTGATTGATCTGGTTACATCAGGGCCACCATATGAAGCCATTCTCTACATTGCCTTATTGAGAGATTAAAAGCACAAGATAACACTTATTTCTAACATTTACCAGCTTATGATAAATCACAAGCTAGGTAAAGAAAAAGTATTAATTCATGTGTGATTTTATAAGAAAGCACCTTTAAATGAAGCAACTTTAAATGACTGACTGGAATTTTATTTGTTGGAAGTCATTGTAAATTCGGTGTAGGATTCTGGAGTTCATTCCAGTCTATCTATCTGTCTGTCTATTGCCAGATGCCATGATCCTGTAAGGAGTGGCCACTTGACTTTGAGTTATTTGTTTTTTATGGGGAGGGACAGTAACCCTCCACCAACCCACTTGTTGTCATTTCTATAATACTGGGGACTCTCACCTTTGTCCAGAGGTCAAGAAACACGAAAGGAACCTGCTGTGTCCTTTTGTGATTTTTGTTTAATGCAAGTTTTTCATATTTTTTATAGGTATGAACTGGCCAAGTATGCTAGCACCTTGGCAGATGTAAAGCATGGATTGGAGGAGCGTTTGCAGCAGTGGAATGACTATGAAAGCACATATGATAGAATTATTTCATGGCTTAGTGATTCTGAAGCATTACTGAAGACCTATAGCCCTAAGGGAACTCTTCAAGAGAAAACAGAACAACTTGATCGTTTCCAGGTTTGTAGAAGACATTAATGCCTTCAAAACAAAATAATAAATGTTGTGTTCATTGGTATATATAAGTAAGTTATGGTACATACAGCTTTTACATGTACAGCACACACACACACACACACACACACACACACACACACACACACACACACACACACACACACACACACACACACACACACACACACACACACTCTCTCCTTACAATTAACAGCATGTTGATTATTTTCACGCAATGTAGGCTAGCAGATTAATCAGAGAGAGCAGACAATCCACCATCTCCATCCTGTGTATCCTCATACATGTGTAAAATCCATTTGGTAATGCATTATTGTGATTCATTACCAAACGAATTTTTCATTACCAAATTGGCCCACATTTGATAATGAAAAATACCAAATGGCAACCCTGACAGGGGAGTGGGGAGGGGGGAGGAAGGAAGGGGTGAAGGGGCCATGGTGTAAACAGCTGTTCAGCGCTGCGTGACAATTTCAAATTACGGGAGGGAAAAAAATCTTTTTTGGAGGGGATTTTTTTTCTTTTTTTGGCCATTTTTGGATTGTGAAGGTCCAGGTCCACAATGTCCGGTAAGTCGGGTGTCCGGAAAGTGGGCATCTGGATAGTATAAGGATTACTGTATATACTGTGCACATATATATATATATATATATATATATATATAATCATGGAGAAGTTTGTTTAGTGTTTTCCTAATTTTGTAACTTATTGAACCTAAGTATGGGAACTTGGTATACAAACACTCCTTATCACACTGTAGATAGGAGTGTTTGTATATCAAGTTCCCATACTTAGGTTCATTAAGTTACGAAATTATATCTATCTATCTATCTATCTATCTATCTATATATATGAAATTATACTCTGTATTCAAAATGTGGTGGCTTGAATGAGAAGGCAATTTTTTCCATAAAAATATCATTTTTTTCTGATTATCAAATTTTTTTCTGATGTAACGCCAAAATTTTGAAGATTTAAGTAATGAGTGACTGATTTGGTGGCCCATTTCACAGGGCTTCTATTGGTTTTTTACTTTTGTACCTTTTAAATCTTATTTCTAGAGTTTACCCATACTTTTTTTTTTTTTTTTTTTAATAGAGGGAAAGGATTAGGATGAACATGATCAGAATGATGATGATGGCTATTGAATTTTTATAGAGGTAATAATTACAGTATTCATCCTGAAGGTTTCAGTCATTTGCTTTACATAATGGTGCAATGGCTGTGATGTCTGTTATTATGTAAAGCTGATATTTACTTTACAAGGATTTGGTCCTATACTCGGTTCCACGGAGTCTGACGCACTGATTTTGCTAGCCGAGGACAGGTGGATCTGGTAACATTGTGCGACGTACTCGGGCGGTGATTGGTGGATTTCCGTTGTGTTTGAACGTGCTCCAAAGTGACTTTGTATTTCAACCAAGGCCCTTATTGATTTGTAAGATACCGGATTATACAGATGCAAATTAAAGCAATGAAATCTTTAATGATAATTATGTGCCTTTTAAATCACTAGAGATAAACCGGAACGACAATGATAACAAAAACTAAGTAGTCTCGACTGTATGCATACAGACAAGTCAGCAACTGTGGCGGGAATTCAGACGTTCATAGCGAGGTGGGCCCGAGGTCCTGTGAAGGTTCGAATGTTTTTCCCACCACTGCTACACAGTGTCACAGTCTACAGTCTTCACCATGCCCTTCATTACCTCATCTACTAATGTACAACCTTACTCTAGATATGCTTAGCATAGTTTCTAATAATTATGATTTGTGTAAACACACACACACACACACACACACACACACACACACACACACACACACACACACACACACACACACTGCTCGCTGGCGCAGTGGTAACGTTCTCGCTTGCCATCTGGTAGACGGGAGTTCGCGCCTCGCTCAGGTTGCGAAAAGTTTCACTGACGAAGTGGGTGGTTACTGTCCCCCTTGAGCAAGGGGATGGGTGTGTGGGTGTGTGAAGGTCACAGCCTTGCCCTTAGATCGGACTATATGAGCTCTCAGCCCCCTTCCGGGAGGGTAAAATGCTGACGATCACGACCATCAAGTGATCCTGACCGACCCGGTGAATTACACACACACACCTCTCTGGGGCCAATACATGCTATTCTATTCTCAATACATATAGTGTACATACATATTTTCATTACCTTCATAGGTAAAAATTTGCATTTGTTTGTATTCATAGTCAGATTCAGTAAAATTATTTCTTACATAAATAAGTTTGGTATTTGATTTTCCCCAACATTTTTCTATCATAAGAGACAGACAGACAGACGGACACCCTATCCCTGGTCACAGTGTATTCTCAAGCATGTAGCTCTGCCCCCTCGACAAAGAGCCGGGAAAGTAATGGATTACATCATTATAGAATAAACCGAATTTTTGTTAATGGTGGAAGAAAGGAAAGGAAGATAAAAGCAAACTCCAAGAGAAAATAATAGTTGAAATATGCTGCTATAATAAGACCGCGTGCAGTATAAACGAAATCAAACATAATGAAATGAATTTAAATCAGTCGCTGACTTGTCCGTTTGCGTCCAGTCGCGACTTTACTTACTTTTTGTTATCATTGTCGTTCCGGTTTATCTCTAGTAATTTAAAAGGCACATATTTATCATTAAAGATATACTTGCTTTAATTTGCATCTGTATAATCCGGTATCTTACAAATCAAGAAGGGCCTTGGTTGAAATACAAAGTCCGTTTGGAGCACGTTCAAACACAATGGAAATCCACCAATCACCGCCCGAGTACGTCGCGCAGTGTTACCAGATCCACCTGTCCTCGGCTGGCAAAATCAGTGCGTCAGACTCTGTGGAACCGAGTATAGGTGTTGCTGCATGCTAAGTAGAAATGAGAGAAATATGTGGATATGTATCCCTTTTGCATTTAAAAAATTACAGCTTGAAAGTGAGTTTCCCACAGACTAATAAAGCCCAAAAGAGGTAATGGAAATATAATTAACTTTAATTTCAATTAGCAAGTTTTTCACGCAAGTAAATGGAAGAATGCAAGTACTGTACAATAATTTACTGTATTTGAAGTGTAATATTACGGAGTAATGAATATTTTTTTTTACATTTTTCAGTTTATTACATAATCCACTTTAGCATCAATATTATGTGCAGGCTTGTTTGAAGGAAACTCAATAATTTAACAATATATATATATATATATATATATATATATATATATATATATAAAACAGTTTTGTTTTGCATTGAGGGATTGCAACTGAGAGTGATTTTTCAAAAGCTTATTTTTGCTTAATTTTATAGAGTGCATAGGTACATATATTTTCATACTGTAACTGTTAATTTCATTACTGTATCCATAAACAGGTGTGAGCTTCTTTCCGTATTTTGCCAGCCAAGAGTGCCTTAATTAATTGAGTTTTAGTTTGATTTGTTATAAACATCTTCAGGCATTTTGAAATTTACTCCCAATTTTTTAAAAATAATTTATGATTTCTTTTAACTATTTTTTGTTTTCTTTAGGAATTCCTGCGTGTAGTAGATAGCCGGCATGTGCTTGTGCAGGAATTCAATGCAATAGCTGATAACCTTGAACAAGTAAGACTTCATCTTGTTTTTATTGGTGTAAGTTAACTTGATAGACCTGGGTGTCTGGAACACTGAAACACTGAAACACAACTTGACCTTCTTATGTACCCACTGTTATTATTGGTTTCAGTCATTGTGGCCATAGTATTTTAAGGATTGTAAATGTTGTAATAGTTTTTTGTTTATAATAGTTTGTTGTTTAGTTAAATATTTGTTGCTCTATTTTTTTTGTTAATGGATATGGTAGCTACTGACAAGATGTTCTGCACCATAATGACCTTCTGATTACAGTTTATGGTGGAAAGCATTAATTATTGGGATCACTGTACAGTATTATGTGAATGATAACGTAGCATCATATTGTAATACAGTAAAAAAGAACAGTTTTGTTAATCCCTTGTATATATTATGTTTAATTCTATCACAGAATGCTTTTATTTAACTTTAGATTTCATGAACTGGAGCTTAGATACAGCCTTCATTAACCCGTACACTACCTAGGAACTGTTCCCAAACTAATACAATCCTCTGACAGTGGCAAGAATAAACAGATATTATGTCATCAGACTGAAAGTGTTAGTTTGATCTGTGTATGTAACTGACAGTCTTGTGAATATTTAAAACTGTAGTTATTAGCAGTCCTTGATGGATATACCTATATATGAATCCATCCATCCATCATCCAATCCTACATTGCCCCATGAGGAGCGTAGGAGCCTGGGGCTAGGCAGTTGGTCCTGACATTTAAGATGAGAGTGACCAGCCTCACTCATCCCTGAGTGGTATTACATGAGCAATCAACCCCAACCACCCCTTGGATATAAACCTTCACCGGCTCAGTCAGACTGGAGCTCAATAATTACCCACTGAAACCACCAGGTGCCAAAATCTGGTTATATGCTTACCACCCAGCATAGTAAGTGCTTTCCTGGTGTACAGGTAACCATTTGGCTTGTCACTCAGTGTAGAGTCACCCACAAGCTGAAGGAAGAGGAAAGAATGAAGGAAAGAAAGACAGAAGAGGGACTGTAAAGTCACCCGTAGGCAGAAGGACAAGGAAAGAATGAAGGAAAGAAAGACAGAAGAGAATGGAAGGAAAGAAGGATGGAGAGGAAAGGGCAGACACCCGAGAGCAGCACTACATCGAGTGAGTGGATGGTGAGCTCCCCCACCTACCACAAGAGAAAACAAATTATGCAGTGTCTCAGACTATTATTGGAAAATATGCAGTCAGCCTTGTTAGTGTTTTCTTCTGTTCACAGTGTGTATTGAAATACCAGTAGTGTGTGTAAGGTTTTACGTAGCTCATTCTGAATATTCATTACCTGTGTTTTCATTGTTTGTATAAGTACGTAATGTTTCAGTTTATACTTCTACTCACATATAATAACGTGTTGCTATTAACCATTTCACCATGGAAGATTCCCTTTGACTTGACAAAAGAGTCATCAGGTAGTACAGTATCAAAAGCAAAATTAACACAAGACTGCATGATACTGGAAAAAAAGAAAAAAAAAAACTACACCTTTAATATCTCACCTCACCAGACATCAGCCATACCATGAACACTACCCATCTCTTCATGTGACTTCCTTTCTCAGTCTTGGTGCGTTGGTTTATGAATATTACACCTGTGCAATTGCCTTCACTTCTTAGTGCCACAGGGGCTGGTGTGTTGGCACTCTTATGTGGCACCACTGTATTTGCTTATGTCTTACATCTTCTGCAGTGTGAATATTGTAACAGACTTGTTCCAACACAGTAAAAATTGGATGTAAACAGCTACATCGTGAAGGATTATTGTACCCTGAATTTTTTATAGGACAGTATTATAGCACAAAAGCTAATTCAGTACTTAAAATCAGTAAGAGGTAAAAGGTACATCCAAAATACTGTTTGTTAACATTTTATCAATTAAAAAAAATAAAAAAGATCTTTTCAGTGATTACTCCTACCAGATGAGATTAAAATAATTTTTTTGTAGCACTGATCTTTTCAATGATTTCTCCTACCAGATGAGATTAAGTTATTCTTATGTAGCAAAATAATTGGAGAGAAATAAACAAGAAAAAGGAAGTTACCTACATTTTTCATGCACAAACTAAGTTTTGCCATCATCATCATCGTCATTGTCATTGTCATTGTCATTGTTATCATCATTATCATCATCATCCTGCCCCCAACTTCTTTCTTCCCACTTCACAGATAGGGTGAGGTAAAGTCCAGAAGGCAGGGGAAAAGAAAGAAATATGGTATTGGGAGAACTAATTAACAGCATTCCTAGTGAAATGAGCCACATACTCATTCAATCACTATTCAGACCGCCAGAATCCTGACTTCCTCACAGGCATACCCCTCCACATATAAGTTCTTCATAATTACGTATCAAACAGAGTCAGTCCAATGACTGTCAGGTTAAAATAGAGGTGCCAGATCCTTGTCATGTGCTCCTCCTTACAAAATTCATTCAAAGATCTCAATCTTTTATCAATTC
Source organism: Coenobita brevimanus (assembly GCF_032717465.1). Classification (NCBI taxonomy): domain Eukaryota; kingdom Metazoa; phylum Arthropoda; class Malacostraca; order Decapoda; family Coenobitidae; genus Coenobita; species Coenobita brevimanus. The sequence continues at coordinate 49,048,874 of NC_136966.1, forward strand.
TGTGGCCTCACCGACCTTCATACATTGCTTTCTCACACATTCATTTACCATATCTTTCCACTTTCTTCTTAAATTACCATGCCTCCTTCTACCTTAAGATTCACTCACTGTATATGCTTTTCACCACCCTTTTATACCAGTTCTTTCCATATGACCATACACTATCTAAGAATTCTTTGTCCATAGCCCTTCTTACTCCACATCATTCATGGGTAAAAAAACAAAATCTTATTCTACCCATGCTCTGCACTCTGCAAGCTTTCTTAGTAATTTCATCTCCACCACTGAACCCAAAGTCACACGCACAGCCTGGAAAATGCTATTCATTTTTTTTTTTTTTTTTTTTTTAACCCTAATTTACCATCCAACAACTGTCCCTAACACTCAGGGGCACATAGTCACCGAGAATCAACAGAGATTGATTTATGAATTGACTGAGGGTAGCTAAGAAGGAAAATTTGAGAAGGACCAAATGAAAAGTCCCTGCCCACAACAGTATTTGAATGTACAGCAACCCATAAGTCACACCAAGAGTGTTGCACATTACCAGCCTTGCCACAGTCACCCTGTTTTGTATTGTCATTAGTGTTTGCTTCATAATTGTTTGCAACTTCTTTTTCTGGCTCAGTTTTCTCCATTACTTTTTGCTTCATATTATTGAATAGGGTCACATTTTGTAGGAGAAACCCTTGCAAAGGAAAATAGTTAATTAAATCTTTAAAATCTTTGAATCAGTAATATTTTAGTTGAGTGTATAAAATTTAACATTCTTTAGCACATTACTTCCTCCATTGTCCACATTGGAGACTTAACAGTAATCAGAGCTGGGATCGTGTATGCTGTTTTAATGTGTCTGTTACCCACTAAACAGTCATAAACATTGAACCATTGTGAATTGTATGATTGTCTTAAAGCTCATAGATGTCCTGGTAATGCCTGGGATCAACAAGGGTAGTGTGCTGAAGAGAAATGCCTTCAAGCAATGGCACCAGTATAACCAGGCGGCAAACCTACCCAGTTTTATACAACTCGGTTATACAGATGTCACTCAGCACTTACCCTATCTTCCAAAAGAGAATGGTGGACTGCAGAAAAAGAGCAACTTCAACTTGCTGGCCACCAGTTTCACGTTCAGATGAGCCTGGGGCTTCAACAACAACAATATCATGCTCTAAAAATCACAAGAGGTGAATATTGTGATGGCTTTGTGGGTGATGGGCGTTGTGCCATCTGTTATTACTGTTCCGTCTCTAGTCTCCAGCAAAGGTGGATTTTCATTCATGGCATCCTAGAGCGGAGTCACCGTGTCTAAAAGGAGCTCTTGCCTTAGAATTTAATAACCATTGTATACCTTCATCATCACTTTACACCACTTCCCTTCCATACATTTGTGGTTGTTTTAGAGATCATTATTTTAAAGAAAATGAGCATCCAGAACATTCTGATAAACTAAGTTGTCATTGAGTGTAGGTTTGTAAAGCAATATAATCACACTGAATATTATTTTTGGTAGGCTGTAAATACAGCATTCTTTTACAGTCAGTAGTGTGGCCTGATTATAGCACAAACCTGCTTTACAATTACCACCAATTTAGGCATAACTTAGTTCACTTAGTATGGTGTCAGTGGAATGCTAATTTGCATTTTTAAGTACAGTAGTATTCACTGGCTTTCTTGCATATTGCTGCATTTTGGTTTGAATATAATTATGGCAAATGACATACTAAACACCAGTTTAACCAGGAAGACTGGCCACTTTACGGCTGCCTATAATAATGTGTTTTTAGCAATATGTAGTTGACCAGCTTAAGAAAAGAAATACAGGACCTTAATGTTTCTATTAAACTCATACTTCTATGGTACAGGAGAACAGTAATTAGATATTGTTATGCAGAAGACACTTTGCATTCAAGTTATGTGTAATTTTGTCAGCTGATTTGGTTTGTGTATGTTGGTTTTAAATTTGTTGTATGTTTTCATACTTCCATTTAACCCTTCAGCCTGAGACATCTTCTGTATTTCTAGGTAATGTTGTGTGATTTTATTCAGTTTAGGAGAGACCTTTCTCAGAATGAAGGGATTAAAATTACTCTCCATTAACCCCATCATCCTGATGATGATTTTTTTTTTTTTTTTTTTTGTGCCAATATCACATTTTGAATGAACTTCAAAGAAACCACTTGGACTGAAGGATTGACCATTGGTTCATTTTCATTCAGTTATGTTTCACAGTCTCTATACTTGCTTGAGAGCAGTTTCAGGTATGCTGATATATTGAAAATTGTCAAAAGTGACTTTGTGCAGTTATTAAAAAATCAGGTTAGCAAAACACACATAGAAGAATTGAGTTCTGCTATACAGTTGTGATTTTGCAGTTTTGGTCCAGTGCCAGTCATTTATGTTTTGTACATAGTACACCGGAGTCTAGTGGAAAGTTACACGTGGGTAAAATGTACATACTACACAATCCTTTAACACCTCTCTGTGATAACACTCTTTAAAGTTATTCTTCCTATTACCAAATAATTTTTTTCATCATATGGGAAATGTCTTGTATTGATGAAAAAAATAATAGAAACTTACCATTAATCCATTTATCACTACAGTACAAAATGTTTTCCTTGAACAAAAAATTGTTTACCATTTAGTGGCATAATCAGAAGAGATGCCACTAGCTACCCCTGAAATATGCATGGCTATCCCAGTGGCCTCCCAAGAATTCTGGACCCCTTCAAGAGCTTTTCTTAGACCACTCAATAATTACAGTGGGCTTGGTCATCCCTAAGTCACCTCACATTTTAAATCCTTTATACAGTGATTCCTTGGTTATCATGCATAATAGGTAATGAGTATGGTGCATGATAACAAAAGCACAGAACCAATAGGATTTATCCTAATTGGTACCACACTTCCCAAATGCAAGCCCAACTTTTCACATTTACAACAATTTAAATCCACTGACTACATACACATTGTTATGGTAAGGATTAGAAACACACATAGGCGTGGTTAGGTTAATAGGAAGTGATGAAAAGGGCATGATAAGGAAGAAACACGTACCATAGAGACCTGAGGTGGGCTTGAGATAAGAGGTTCTAAGGCTAGGGTGTGAAGAATTAGTGGTCACCACCTGGGATTAGCTCCTTCAGTACAATAATGCCTCTCACTTTACTCTTGCAATGGCACTAAGAGGGCCTCATCTTTGAATCCCTCAAAGCCACTAGAAGTCACAGACACTGCACCATCATTGTCGGCAGAAAGTTGCTCAGCTGTGCAATATTGATGTTTTTGAGCCAGAAAATGTGCAGTAACACTAGAAATACAGATTTTCCTCTTGCAGTGCTAACGAAAACTGCTATAGCCAAGTGCACGATAACCAAGGGATGACTGTACACTCTTGATGGCATTACAAGAGTTAAATAAGAGGCATTATTGCACTGAAAAGGTTAAATGCATGCAGATGTGAGTAAAATAATGAAAAAATTGCATGCAGCACAATAGATACAGCAGTTTGCATAATCTTGTTTCTACAGTATATGATTTTGTCTCCCTGCAATTTTGTAATGCATTACCTAAACTGTTAATAGATATGTAAAGCATTGCCAAAACTGTTATGAATGCAGTTATGAAAATTGTGGTGGGATTCGTTGTAGAAAAATCAAAATGAAAACATTTTACCCCAAAGACACAGTTGCATCTTTATCACTTTAATGCATTATGTGTTTTTCAAGCTAAATGACACTTTTTGGTTTGCAACAAGAATATGAATTTAGGAATCATCATTGTACCCAAGAGGTAAATGGAGACTAGTCTCAACCCCTTCATGATAAGGGATATTCTCTAGAATTAAAATAAATTCTTGGTGGTAAGAAGCACATAAGAATGGGACCATTTTGTTAACAGGCCTGCCATTGATGCTATATTCTGACTAATGTTCATGAGATTTGAAGCCAACTAGTTATTAACAAATGAGTAGAGTACTTAGATAGCGTATTTTGTATCAGCAAATTTTTATTCCTGTTTTCTCTTCTTTCCCTATATTCCATGCAGTCATATTCATTGTTAACAGTTTATGCTATCTACCCATCTTATCCTAATTGTGTTGTATTCTAAGGTTCTTGTCCATATGACTTTGATTTACCATGGTGTACATAGTTAATGAATCCAGTGCAACTGTATCTGTTGAAGTAATCCCTTCATTCATACAGTGGATCTTAAATTCCAGTTGGCTTAAACTGTGTCTTCAGTACATGTGTTAGTTTGTCCCTCTCCTCCATGTAGTCTAAATCAGATCAGTTTTTTTTTTTTTTTTTTTTTTTTTTTTTTTTTCCCAGTACAAGGAAGAAGGAACCACACAACTCTTTGAGGACCAAATCAGTTACTTTCCACATGTTTCAATCATCATTATTATTCTTACCTCACTTGCCATGATTATATGGGGTGAGGGTGTCTAGAGTATGGATCTTCTGTCTTGTGCAACATAAATTGGAGCAAAATGTACCTTTGCCATCTCCTCACTTTTAGTTTTTGGAGCTAAAAGTCTGATTACACTTTAGGTGGAGTGCAGTAGTGTCGGTACATTGCTGAACTTTGGCGCTTACTCGATGTAGTGTTGCTTTGGGTTTCTGCCCTTTCCTCGCTTTCTTCCTTCCTCTTCTGTCTTTCTTTCCATCATCCTTTCCGCTTCCTTCTGCCTTCGGTTGACTTTACACTCCCTCTTTTGTCTTCCTTTCCTTCATTCTATCCTCTTCCTTTTGCCTGTGAGTGACTCTACACTGAGTGACAAGCCAAATGGTTTCCTGTACACCAGAAAACCAGTTACTACACTGGGTAATTATGGCGCATGGTGATTTAGTGGGTGATTAAGGCGGTCCAATCGGATCGAGCCTGTGTAGGTTTATATCCAAGGGGTGGTTGGGATGTATTGCTCATATAGTGCCACTCAGGGATGAGTGAGGCTGGTCACTCTCATCTTAAATGTCAGGACTAACTTGTCTAGTCCCGGGCTCCTACGCTTCTTATGGGGCAACATAGAACAGGATGATGATGATGATTTTCACATTCATCACCATACCCATGTATACACACCTCAGTGATCATTATTAATATTCATAATCATATTTTCCTATTTTTATTGTCATTTTCCTCCTTTTTTCTTTTTTCTTTTTCTTTTTTCGTTTTGCCATCATTTGATGTTGTTGTGATAACTGTAATTTGATGAGTATGCTTTTTTGCTATAATATTTGTATATACCAGAAATTCATGTCTTAATGCCTAATCAGCAGGAGAGATCTCAGTAGCATCATTCTGTGCAGTAATGTCAAAAACCTTTTATATTTTCACTTGTTGATTGATGTTTTTTAATATTGTTCACTTGCCATTACCATTAACTCTTCGTCACTTTTATTATGTTAATTATGTTGTCTTCGTGATACTGATTCTTTCCTAATGCTATGTAATTAGGTAGCTGAGATTTTTCTTTGTTATGAACTAATTGTCCTGTGAATTGATCATGACTGTCTCTGGTGGGTGACAGGGCCTAGTGTTCAGCATGCTGCAGAATCAGGGTGAGGTGGACAAGATGAGTGATGATTCATCAGACTTAGTGGCCATCTCGGGTGACACCCGCATCTCAGTCAGTGTCCAGCAGGTCACCTCACGTTTTAAGGCTGTCCAAGCCACTGCTAAGGTCAGTAACTACTGTAATCATTCCAGACGTTTTCAAGGTTCACTGGAAGTGATAGTTATTAATCATGAAGCTTGAGGATTTCTGACATGCATTATAACCCTTTTAAAGACAAATGAATTAGTGAGACTTGTTTTTATATGCACTGTATTGCAAGAGTTAACCTTTTATTGTTTCTTTATTTTCAGGAAATCCTCAAAAAGTGTGAAGTAGGAGTTAGTGATCACAAAGCATTTATTGAGAAGTACAATCAGAGTGTAGGATGGCTGACAGCTGCCCAAGACAAATTAACCAGATGTGTAGAAATGCAAGGAGATAGAGTAACTCTCCAGAAAAGATTAGAAATCACAAAGGAATTGCTAGGAGAAAAACAGAATGCCTTATCATTGGTCAACACAACAGTAGAACTTGGAGAGAAACTGTACCCATCAACATCTGAGGATGGAAGAGAAGCTATTAGAATACAACTTGAAGATCTCCAGGGAGCTTTTGACACTTTATTTGACAGCACTTCTAATATGGAAAGAGACTTATATAGTAAGATGAGCCGATGGACCAACTTTGAGGAGGCCAGTGAGCATCTTAAGCAATGGTTAAAGGAAACACAAGCTCAAATACCTGATGATATTGAACTGAAAACAACACTAGATGAGAAAAGAGCTCAGTTACAGACTTATAGAATGCTTTTGCATGACATTCTTGCTAAGCAGCAGACTATTTTAGATATCCGTGACAAGGCCGAGAATCTTCCAGAGAAAGCTGATCGTGTAAAGTCATTCCTTGAATCTGCAGTAATTCACCATCAAGAAATGCTTCATCGTGTTCAGTCTTATCTAGAACAATATGAAGGCATTGTCAGTGACCATCAGCAGTATACGAAGGTTGTGTATGAGACACAAGAATGGCTGGATGCCACCCAGCGCTCTATAGAAATGTGGGATGAGGGTCTTAGTGATCATATCACACTTCATGCCAACTTGGAAAAGTTAAAGAATCTTCAGTTAAGCTTGCCAGAAGAAGAGCCAAGAATCCAACAGATACGAACACTTGGTGAGAAGGTTATTCCAGGTACCATTGAATCTGGCCAGATACAGGTGCGTAATCAGATTGATTTAACACAGCAAGAATGGCAAGGTCTTATTTCAGCTGTTTCCTCAACAATAGAAAAAGTTGAAGCTACTTTAAATCAGTGGGGAGACTTTGAGACAATGAAAGATGCCATCCAGTTGTGGTTGCGTGAAACTGACAATAAGCTTCATGCTGTTAATTTGAAATCCACACTACCTGAAAAGCATGAAACCTTAGAAGCACTGAAAGTTTTGCAAGGTGAAGTACGAGCCAAGGAGCTTGAAATTGATCAGTTGACAGAGCGAGCACAGCAGTTGTACCAGGGTAGTCATTCGTCCCGAGGTTCTCAGGTCAGTGAATTATGTGCACGCTATCAGCAGATTTCAAAGAAAGTTAAAGATGTTCATTCAAGATGGCATCAGTATGTTACATACCATGCTGATTATAACAGTAGGGTAGCTGAATGCCAAAACTGGCTTCAAGATATCAAGAAGAAACTTGGCTATTGTTCAGACCTTTCTGCTACATCACAAGAAGATTTAGATAAGAAAATGGAAGCTATTCAGGATCTGTTGCTTTACAAAGAAGAAGGATTTAGCAAGGTTCAAGCAACTGTTGAGTTAGCACAGGCTGTATTGGCCAACACAGCTCCTTCAGGTCATGATGCAATCAACCAGGCTGTTGAAAAGTTACAGCAAGATTGGAGTGCTCTTGCATCTAAGATGGTGGAAACAAAGACTTATTTGGATGAAACCATTCATCGCTGGGCTGGCTTCCTAGAGAATATTCATCAGCTTAATAAGACCATTGAACATGTGGAACACACTCTGTCAGATGTCAGTCAGTTCCAGTCTTCTCTCTCAGAGAAGAGAGCACAGCTAGAACGACTCAAAGTAAGTTTACATGTTTGACTCATAGTTTTCTTTGAATATTATTCATTATAAGTATGTTTACTCATTGATACACTTAATATCATTCACTGAGATACTTTGTATGAAATGCTTACTGTCATTTGTTTTGTGAGTCATTCCTCTTCATTAGCTTTGTATTTTCAGAGTTTGGAAGAGAAGCTTCGTTGTGAGAAATTTGAAGTGGAAAGTTTGAAAGTTAAAGCTTCTGAGATGTTGGCAAGTGGACAACAAGCTCAGGCTGCATCTCAGGCACAGAATATTCTTAAGCAGTTTGAAAATCTGTCTGAACGTATTAAATCTCTACGGGTAGAAAGAGAGACTCAGTATCGTGATCACCGGCATTATAAGGAAGCACATGATGACCTTCATGCATTTGTTAACCGAACTCGAGACAAGATTCCAGCCCTCAAGCAGAAGAATCTTGGAGATAGACTTTCTATAGAAACAGCTGTACAAGCTCTAGACACACTATTAACCAGACAAGCTCAGGGTCAGATATTAGTAGATCAGTTACTTCACCGTGGTGAGGTCTTCTTGCATTCCACATCTTCCTCTGGTCAAGAGCATTACAGGAATGAAATGCGTGCTGTGAAAGAAAGCTTTGAGGAGCTTTTTAAGGATATTGCCAGACAGAAAGAGAATCTTGAAAAGACAGTGGTTCAGTGGCGAGATTACAAAGATGAGTATGAGAAACTTTCAGACTGGCTTCAGAAAGCAGATGCTGATATGAAGGCATACAAAACTATGCTTTATGCAAGCATTGGAGAGAAAACACAGCAAGTCAGCAATGTCAAGGTAAGTTCATTATGAATCATTTACATTAATATAATGTCATTCTGTTTTGCTTGCTGCTTTATCAACACAAATATTGCAGTGCAAGTAATATTAGTGTTACATGGAAATATATTCAGTGGGGTGACTCACTGTTTCATGCAAGTTCTTTTCTCATGAAGCATGTTTTACCTGTATGTATAAACCTGTACCAGAATTCAGTTTGTATGTTCCCCTCCACAGTTTGCACACATATAGTGGTGTGCAAATTATGCTTTTGCCTCGGAAAAGGGTATTTTTTCAAGTTCTGAAGTCATTTCAATAGAATGAAGTGTGTGAAGAGTGCCTGTCAGCTGATGTGTGGGTCCCACTGCCACACCAAAGTAAAACATAATTATCTTAAATATGATCTCTGCCTGACAATGGTGAACATCAGTTAATAAATTTTGAGCTCTATAATGACAGCATTTGAGTAAAATGTGTGAAAATTGAGCAAAATGTGGTGGGGGAAATTTTCAAAGGCTTGTTTGGGAAAATTTTATTTTCCTTGACATGTTAGCCAAATATCAATGTTTCTTTTGGAATATTTTGCATGATTCTTTTTGCACTTTTTTTTTTTTTTTTACATTAGCTCCACAAAACAAAAGATCAATGTAGTAGTACTTCGACATTTATAATGAACTATTGTCATAAAGGTTTAGCAGTATTTTTGATGTGTGTATTTATTTTGTCAAGTGACAGATAATTCACAGTATACCAGAATTATCTACATATCATCATCGTCATCATCATCATCATCATCATCATTATCATCATCCGGACCTGCTTTCCCACCCCAGGGGGGAGGAGGAGTAGCAGCGTCCAGACAGCCAAAGTTTGCCCAGTTAAATGGGCCACCTTTCCGTTCACTAATCATTAAAGCCCACGGAATCCTGGCTCCATCTGATAGGCCAAAAGGTTTCACCGCGTGCAGTAGCTTCACATACAGCTATCCAATAGACTCAGTTTGAATGCTGTCATGTTAAAAACAGGGTGCCAAATCTCTGGTCATGCACTTCTCTGCATAAAATTCATCCATCCAACTCAGTCTCTTGTGGGTCCCTTAACCTGACCAACTTCCATACCTCTCTTCCACACACACTTTTCCACCATATCTCTCCACCTTCTTGGCCTACCTCGCCTCCTTCCTCCTTCAGATTCACTCAGATATACCTTTTTCACCACTCTGTTGTCATCCATTCTCTACACATGACCATACCATCTCAATATTCTCTCTTCAGTTCTGGAGTCCACAGACTTCCTCACCCTGCATCTTTCACAAATCACATTATTCTGTATCCTGTCCACTCTCTGTACTGCACGTATATTCTTCAGCAGTCCCATCTCCACTGCTCATACTCTTGACTTTTCATTATCATGCCACACTGAAGTCTCACACCTATATGTTAAAGTTGGCACTAGCACTCCATCATGTAAGCCTCATGCAGCTGCAGCACTCAAGCTTCTGTTTCTTACCAAGACCTTCATAGCACCAGCTATTCTCCTTCTTTGTGCCACACCACTCTCCACTTCTTTTGCACATTTTTCTCTTTTCTGTCGCAGTACCCAGGTATTTGAACTCCCTCTTCAGTTCCAGTCTTTCTCCATTCACTGCAACATCACATTTGGAGTCACCTTCTTTGTCAGTAACCATCACTTTACTCTTTTCTGCATTTACTCTCAAGGCACAACACACAGATATCAACAAGACTCTGCACTAGTCTACCAAGCTTTTGTCCGGTATTTGCAAATAGTATTGCATCATCAGCATACCTCAAATTTGAGATATTCTGTCCATCACCATTCATCACCAACACCATCTCTCTCTTCCTTATTCATGTTTTTACTTCTCTCATCACCCAATCCTTATATATACAGTATTGAACTACCATGGGGACATCACACAACTTTGTCGCACTCCAACATTAATTGTGAATCATTCACATAGATGCTCATTTACCCTTACACTTGCCTCACTACTATCATAAAAATTTTTGACAGCATCTAGCAGCTTACCATCTACACCGTACATATGCAAAACCTTCCACAATCCTTCTCTGTCTACTTTGTTGTATGCTTTTTCCAGATCCATAAATACTGTAAACACCTTCTCACTGCATATATTTGATCTACACATCCCCTGCCACTCCTAAAGTCACTCACTAGGCCTTCTGATATCTTTCTTAATTTCTCAATAATAATCTTTTCATATACTTTCCCCTCAACACTCAATAGACTTATGCCATGATAATTCTTGCACTCAATTCGCTCACCTTTATTTCTGCATAAAGGTACAGTCTCAGCCTTTTTCCACTCTCCTGGCACAGTTCACTCATCCATGCCTTCCTACATAATATTATCTCCAACAAGCACATGATTCTGCTCTCTCCACAGTGCTTAACCATCTCTGCATACATCTCATCAACACCAGCAGCTTTCCGATTTTTCAGCCATTTCACAGCCTTCTTCATTTTTGTGAGTGTCACGTTTCCTGGCACTGCTTTTCTACGTTGCACCCCCCCCAAAATCAATCATGTTTACCGACATTCTGCATTCTCCATTCCCATTCATCAGACTTTCAAAATTTTCTTTCCATCTGGTCCTTACTTCATCCCCATGGGTTAATAATCTACCACTTACATCCTTCAACCTTTCACATTTCTTTCCACCTGTCACTTCCACATTTCAGCACCTCTTTCCAGAATAACTTCCTACATATTCATTAGAAAAACTGTATTGATCCTTGAATTCTTTAATTTTTTGGCATTTATTACATTAGCTTTTGCTAATGATTCACATAAAGGAGAGAACATTCAAGATTAATGGATGGGTGGATGAGATGGGATGGTGTTGGTGGTGTAGCATCATGAGCATTGTTAACATGATAACTGTTAGACAACCAGGAAGTGAAGCCAAAAACTTCTGTAGGTTCAGTGGAAGTGAAAAAGGATTGAAATAGTTGGCTTATGTGGAGGGGAGCAGATAAGACAGTCAGGAATGGTGATGGGTGATGGATTTGGGCAGGATGAGTGGATGACTTTTATCAGTACAGTATTGTAGTTAGGTAGGTATAAGTATCTCCTTGGAAATAAGAAGGGAGAGTGACAAAATTGGAACGAATGGGGTGATGTGTGGTGAAGAGTGGGAGTACATAAGAAGTCTGTCCATCTGTCTGTCTGTAGCCAGAAGCCTCAGTCCCATAAGGGGTGGCCACAAACAAATTGCCTCTACGTTGCCCTATGCCATACAATTTTGCTACCCTTCCCCCAACCTACATACCCCTCTCTCATATACAGTACCTCTCTACCCCATCCCTCCATCTCATCCTCAGTTTAGGAAGTAGCAGCAGATAGTAGGAGACCAGTTGGCCCATAATGAGGTTACCTATTAAAAATAATAATAATTATTCTGCTAAAGATTGAAACAGTGTGTGTGAGGAAAGGATAAGATGGAGGAAGACTATAGACAAGGAGACTTTCACCTGCCCACCACATCCTCGGGCAAAAAAAAAGATAGAAAAGCCTGATTATTTTTAAAAAGAACAAACATGGAAATATATATAGGAAAGACAGATGAGGGAATTCTAAGCATAGTGCAATACAGTATACAATCTCTAATCTTGAGATCTGATTCCAAGTGCATACACATTCACAAAATGTTCTCATAGTTGACCAGTCATCCCCCATGGTAAAAAATGTTGTCTTGAAGATTGTTTAACATTGGGTAAAAAATGTTGTCTTGAAGATTGTTTAACATTGCCATTAAACTAGGGCTAGTTTTGATCTATAGTTGTTGGCAAACATTGAAACATTTAGTTTTTTTTTTTTAGTGCATTGTTAAACGAACCATTAACCACCAACCAGGATCCAGCAGCCAGTGACAAAACTTGGTAACAAACCAAATACTGATTTGCTCAAACTGCCAAATCAAATTTTACCCACTTCTGAGCATAAGGATCCTGAGGTTAGGCTGCCTCTGGTAGCATTTAAAAAAATAAATAAATAATTTGAAAATAATAATATTAATAATTAATAATAATAATAATAATAATAATAATCATAACCGAGTCAAGGACCCAAACTACTGCATGTTCCCCATCGTGTTTCACAACCCGAACACTACTAATTGCACCTCCAGATGGGCTTAAAAGTACAGTACATGTAATATTCATTATATTGGATTTGAAGTGATGACACCACAGTGCATTATAAGGTACTGCCAAATTATTAACTTTGGGTGTACTAAAGCAGTGTTGGTGACGTATGCATCTTAAAAATGCATATTGCCCTTTATTTGTCTCACAATTTTTCCAAAATAAAATAATAACGTTAGAGACCTATCATGAACATTTTTTGTGGGCCACAAATTTCCACTTATTTCCTAATTGTCAGTGTTCAGATAATAGTAATATTTGCTCATTGTTTAGAATGAGCTAATTAAGTAAGCTCTTTACTCTTAGGAATTGACTAATGCTTAAAAGAAAAAAATCATATAATCTATGGTACAGACCATGCAGATATTTACCCTTATATTATCTGAGGTTTAATATAAAGATGTCCCACCTTCACTTGAATGTTCACCCAAGTCCACAGAACTCTAATATAAATTTATTGGTTTTGTATCATTTGTACACTGATAAATTTATTCAAACCATGGGGTAACTACAGTCCATCCATTAACTTAAGATTTGGCCCAAGTCCACTAACTTTCATGGTTTACGTAATGTCTGCATACCATTAAATCTAACCAAACCATGGTCTAACCACCATCTAACTGTTATATTAAAGTTTGCCCCAGGTCTACAAAATTCTGGTATACTGTAAATTCATCACCAAACCACCGGCTAACAACCATTCAGCATCAGCTTTAAGTTTGATGCTGTGTGGGATCACACCATTGTTAACATAAACATCAACCCAGAAGTTGGCAGTACTCAGATGTGGCTTATGGTGTTGAAATATTTTTCTTACCAAATTTTAAATGTTACTATAGTTTTTGCAATAATGAGTTTTGCTGGTGGGCTGGTGGTTTATTCCATTGTTCCTCAACATGAATATTTAAGTGAAGATGGGCGTAATATGATGAGTGTGAGAAGCTTTCGGTGATGAGCAAAAATAAATACTGTAGGAAGGGCAAAAAGAAATAGTTAGGACAGGATGGAATTAGGCCCATAGGCATGATTTACTAGTGGGGGTGCAAATCAGTGGCAAAGGTGGTCCATGAAAAGAGGGCTCTTAGGATTCATCCATGAAAATAATTCTCTATACATTTTATGTATCTAATACATTATTTCCTAATCCAGCCCTCACAATCATCACTACTACCACAACTTTACTCATGACCATCTCCATTACCCCAACCCTAACCACCATCATCATCACAACCCTCACTCTTTTCATCACCTCAGTCCTCACCATCACTGTTATCACCGTTACAGCCCTTTTCACAGTTACCATCACCACAGCCCTCACCATCACCACCATCATCCCCACAATCACAACTCTTAGCATCACATTATCACCACCACTGCCCTTACCACCACCATTACCATCACCACCTCCACAGTCCCCACCATCATGATTACCACATCCATGAGCCTTCATGACCATTGTTTCCTTAGTAATAGTCTTAACTGGAGGATGCTTTTTGTTCTGTGGAAATTAAATATTTGTATATAATTATATTAGTTTTGTATTTTAAGTGTGTTTAACTATTTCAGGATCTGCTTGAGAATCTTGATAAACATCAGGTTCAACTGAAGCAGCTCAATGAACTGTCTCAAACTCTACAGGAAACTCATCTTGACTCATTTGTGCAAAACCAGATGCGTCACCTAAACTCTAGGTACCAAGTTCTTGTCAACATGGCTAAAGATGTGTTGAGGAAAGTAGAAGTGAGCTTTGACCAACATCGCCAATATGAAACATATTTGAAAAAGGCACAGGAATGGATAGACAATGCTCGTATGGTTGTCAGAGATTGCGTGGACATGTCACCTGACTCAGGAAAGGAAAGTATTGAGAGACACTTGGAAATGATACAGTCCCTTATAAAAAAACAAGAAGAAGGTCAGTCACTGGTTCACCAGGCTGTAAACTGGGGTGAAAAAGTTTTGAGAAACACACGCTCTGATGGTCGTGACACAATTAATGAATCATTGGAATATATTCAGTCTGACTGGGACAAACTTATAAAGAAGTTGTCAAGCACCAAAGTGGCATTGGAAACTAATCTACTTCAATGGGCTGACATGAATGCTTCATATATTAACATGCAGCAGTGGATAAGTGAGAGAGAAGCAAAACTCCAGCAGCTCACCTCTGCTGTAAATGCTTCTAGCAAAAGAAGCTCTGGTCTCTCTCACAGAATCTCTACCCTCAGTATTGGAGAGAGGAAAGCAAATCTTCGTCGAACTAACAGTATTGTGCAAGACATTGTATCCTTTGAACCTATGATTGAATCTGTAACATCCAAAGCGGTAGAGAACCAAACTAGCCAGATGAAAAATAATGCATCAGAAATATCTAGCAAATACCATAGTTTAAGCAAACAAGCAAAAGAGTTGCTTGAAAAACAAAGAGACATGGTTGATCATCATCAAGAGTTTGTAGATGCAGGAAATGAATTTATGCACTGGCTGAGAGCTGCTAAAGAAAGAATGGCTAAATGTGCAGAACCCACGGGTGACAAGGACACAATAAGTGGCAAGGCAACTATTCTAAAGTTACTCCAAAATGAACAGGAAGAAGGACAGAATAAATTAGATAAAGCCTTCACCCTAGCAGAAAAGGCATGCAGTTTGGCAGATGAAGAAGATAAGGAAGTCATAGAAGAAGAAGTAGCCTTTTTGCAGGATGAATTTGATAGTTTCTTGTAAGTACTCATACTTAATTGTGTTCAGTATTGGATCAGTGTGGTATGTCATGTAGTCACTAATATAAAAAAGCACAGCAAATTACCCTTATTTTGGACCTTTCATATTCATGTGTAAATCTATCTATCTATCTGTCTATTGCCAGACGCCATAATCCCGTAAGGGGTGGCCATTCGACTCTGAGTTATTGGTTTTACAGGGAGGGGCACTAACCCTCCACCAACCCACTTGTTGACACGTAGGGGGCACGAATGGTTTGGTTATATGGTTACCACCCAGCGTTGTAAATGGTTTCTTGAAAATACAAGCAGTTATATTAGCATACATCAGTTGTGCTTTCAAATGTTGCCATACAGTAACTTACGTTTAATAAGGAACTGTGAAAGTTGAAATTATACAGTGAGAGGTTTAAAGTAAGTTTACTGGATAAAAGACAATACTGGGTGCATGTAGTCTGTAGTATTATACTGTACTCAGTTGTCATTTCTAGATTCCCACTTTTCCAATATTTCGTTAGTTTGCTAGTGTCATTATATTCTGAACAATTGGTCTACTTTTAAAATTACTTAATTTCCAAACTTTCTTGCTAATTATGCCATTTTATTTCAGGGGTCAGGTTGGCAAAACAAAGAACCTTCTTGAAATGGGTATTGTCAAATGGACTGAATATGAAGATAAATTCAGAGAATGTGAAGAGTGGCTCAACAAAACTGAGAAAAAAGTGCAAAGTTATAATAAATTGCAGAACACTGTTCAAGAAAAAAGGGGTGTCCTAGAAGAGTTCCAAGCTACCTTACAGATGATTTTTGATTGGCAAAAGACACTTGACTTGCTTAACATCCGTGCCCAACTGCTTCTTGAAACCTGTGCTGACTCCAGGGTTAGCAATGCTGTAACACAGTTGACCACCAAATACAACACTCTCTTATCTCTAGCTAAGGAAGTGATGCGCCGCTTGGAAATGCACTTTCAAGAACATCATCAGCACAACCATCTGTACAGTGAATGCAGTGAATGGATTGAACAGACACGTAAAAAGCTTAATGAGTGTTCTTATGAAACCACATCTTTAACAGAGCTTAGCAAGCAATTAGCAGATGTCAAGGCTATCAAAAACACTCTTGAACAAGGTCAACACAAGCTAAGGTATGTGTTAGAACTCAAAGAGCGTGTTATATTGAACACAGAACAAGCTGGTGCTGCCAGAATCCAAGAAGACACTGAAAATGTATGCAGAGAGTTTGACAAGCTCATGTCAGACATATATTCTGTGCATCAGAATCTTAGTACCAAGATTTCACGAAGAGAGGAAACTGACAAGATGCGGGACACTGTTGCTGAATGGTTGGATGAGCTCAATGCAAAGGCATGTGAGCAAGGAGTACTGTTTAGTGAACTAAGTGATAAGCGTGCTGCCCTTGAAAAGTACCGTATCCTCTTGAGAGATATTGCTGCTCATTTTGATATGGTGGAACGCCTTGCTGGAAAAAAGAATGAAGAGGGTTACTCAGAGGAAGAAGTAGATGAATGTCTAGACAGATATGATATGATAAAGAAAACAGTAATGCAGAATATAAAAACTCTGGAAGTGTATGTTAGAGAACATGAATCCTACCATAGTGCAGTAGTTGAAGCTTCAGACTGGCTACGTAAAACTCGAATCACAATGCAGCAGTTTGCTGATAGTCATGGAGAAAAGGAGGAAGTTATAAAAAAGCAACAGCAGCAAGAAGATATTGCAGAGGAACTTCCTGAAGGTGAAGAATTAATTGAAACGGCCATTGAACTCAATAAAGCAATACGCCATTCCACATCTCAGGAAGGCCAAGAGGCTCTACGATCTGAAGCTGACAACTTGCGCATGGAATGGGAAACCCTACAGCAAATGAGTATTGACATTCGACGTGTAATGGAGAAATGCTTACAGACATGGGATGAGTTCAATGAGTCATACAGTGATCTCAGTTCATGGCTTGAGAACTTCCAGAAGAAAATTGCAAGTGAGCCAGAGGACCCCACACCAGAGGACCTTGATCATTGGAAGGTATGTGGCCTTATTCTAATTTCAGTTATTTTTTTTTTTTTTTTTTTTTTTTTTTTTTCTCCAGTACATAATCTTCACACACTTATTACTCAGATTTTGTTAGTGTTAAGGTACTGGATAAATACTTGTTTTCTTTCTTAGAGAGTAATTTAAATGCATATATTTTGGCAAATACTGTACAGTACTTCTGTATGAAAGGTTATCAGTGCATAAGTTTATTTAGGTAGTGTATTGAAGAATTATTTAAAAAAAAATTATGTAAGGAACAAATTCTCTGTTCATCTTTATTTATACAGAATTCATATGGTAACAAAAGTAAGCAAATGCAACAAAAAAGCAGCATATGGAATAATATAATGAAATTTGCTGCTGTCTTTCTTCTTTAATACATGGTTCAAGGTAAAAAATTTTAAGCTAATGGCACTGAATTCCATGACCTTTTGTTTTAATTCACTTTACATATAATAGAAAAGTGTGGGTGTAGCAGTAAAATAAACTGAACCATCGTTAATGCTCTGACTGTATGTTAACAAAATGTTTAGCAATAGGAGATTGTAACTGGAATTTCATTTTCATGTGATTTTATCCATCCATCCATCCATCATCCAATCCTACATTATATATACTGCAAAAGCTCTTAGAGCCAGTCTGTGGACCTTCTCGCCCAGCGTATATGAGAAATGTGATTTGGATGATTGTGATGAAAGATTTTAAGAAGACTGCATGATCTCAGGTTCACAGAGGAGATACTTATCAGAATTTACCCCAGCACTTATGCACTGATGTAAATTTGCTTTGCAGATTGACAGTTTGTAAAGGTATCCATAGTCTCTTTGAGAAAGAAATCTCTTTAAAGCTTAAGTAAATAAGTGTAAATATTGAATTGCCCAAGGTACATTAGCCACCGCTTTAGCATAATGTTTTGTTGCACTGTAGACATCATACATCTCATAATATTCACCAGTTAGATGACAAGCAAACTAACTTCTCATTCTTGATGGACTTGACATGTTTATCCCTGAAACAATATGATACATCAGTATCTTAACTTCACGTACTTGACTGGTATGCCATGTTTATTTCATCCTTTGTGTATTTTAAGGTATGTTGTCCATATTGTTTCATGTCTTTTTAATATAGCTGAGGTTATTATTTAATTTTCAGCCTTTGCTTTTTGAAAGTAAGTACATGCAGAAGTAATGCCATGACAGTGATTTGCAAATAAATAATACCTATATTCCAGATGCAGCATCAGTACTTAACAAACAGCATGCCTTAACAGAGAACATTTTCCAGCATTAACTTAAAAATATTACATATCTGTTTGCAGTCAGATCTCTTTAAACAAGCACACTTTGGACTGAGTGCATACTCCTTGTTGATTTTTTCCTTCTAGTATATCACCATGCTCCTCTAAGAAACTCAAGTTTGTGCACTTCCATTGCACTTGAGTAATGGATCCATTTTTACATAGTCAAAAATCAAGGAGAAGTGGGCTTAACTTCATTGTAAATATAAGTCTATTTTCCCTAAAATCAACCTAAGCCAAGCCAAATGCATTCTCTGGTTCACTTGGCTTATACTGTATCATATTTATCATGATGTTTTGTCTCACATTTTGCTCTTTGTTGGTAAAAACCCTCATTATGTGTGAGGGAGTTTTTGTTAGTGTGTGTGTGTGTGTGTGTGTGTGTGTGTGTGTTTACCCAGTTGTATTTACCTAGTTGTGATGTACAGGAAATGAGCTACGCTCTTGGTGTACCGTCTCTGTTTCTCAGTAAATCAGATTTTGCTTTGAACTCATTTAAGTTTTTAGACTGGAAGATCTCTTTGTCCAGGCTATTGCACGGGGCTGTGCATCTATATGGAAAGCTATATTTCTTAATATCCTTCAAGCAACTTGGCTTTTTCATTTTCATTCCATGTCCCCTTGTTACTTTCCCATCCCATACAAACAGATCTTTTCTGTCAATTTTATCTACTCCCATCATGGCCCTAAGCACTGCAATCATGTCAGCCCTCTCTCTTCTTTATTCTAAGGAAGGCAGATCCAGCTTATCCAGCCTCTTTCTGTACAACAGATCTGCCGGGCTGGGAACCATATTGGTCACTGTTGTTTGTATTCTCACAATCTTGCTTATATCTTCCTTTTTGTGTGGGGACCACACTACTGCTGCACATTCCAACCTGGAGCAGATCATGGCCACTATCAATGTTTTCATCATCTCCTCATCCATGAAATGAAATGCTACTCTTATGTTAGTCAAGAGATTATAAGTCTCTCTATCTTGTTAATGTGTTTTTCAGGTGACAAACTGTCCTGGACCAGCACTCTCAAATCTTTCTCTTCTTTTGCTTTTGTGATTGGTTCATTACCCATTAATTAGTTCAGTGATGGCCTCTTGGTACTTTTACTCATTTCCAATATTTTACATTTTTTTGCATTGAATTTCATTTCCCACATCTGGCTTAAGTCATGAATCTTATCCAGGTCCTCCTGCAGCATTTCAGTCATCCTCAACTTCTCTCCTCAAGATCTTTGCATCATCAGCAAACAGTCTTGCATAACTACTCATGCCATTTACCCTATCGTTTATGTAAATCAGGAACATTACTGGTGCTAACACCAAGCCCTGTGGGACTCCACTTGCTACCTCCCTCCATCCAGACATCCTGTCCATTATTACTGTCCTCATTTGTCTGTCTTTCAAGAAGTTTCTCATTCACTCCAGGAGGTTTTCCCTTCAGTCCTCCTATGTGCTTCAATTTCCACATTAGTTACTTGTGGGGTACCTTGTCAAAGGCTTTCCCCAAATCTAAGTACACACAATCCACCCAACTGTCTCACTCTTGTAGCATGTCAGTCGCTCTTGAGTAAAAGCTCACAAGTTGAAAATACATGACCTTCCACTTCTGTATCCAAACTGTCCCTCAGCCAAAATGTTCATCTCCTCCAGATATTTATCCATCTATCTTTCAGAATTCCCTCGCACAATTTTGCGACTTTTCTGGTTGGGGACACTGTTCTGTATCTCAGAGTTTCTTCCTTGTTTCCTCCCTTATAAATTGGTACCACATTGGCCCTTTTCCATTCCTGAGACACTTTCCCTTCTTCCAGAGAACACACAATTAAACCGTGAATCTTATCCACCAGTTGTTTTCTGCATTCCTTCAGTACCCAATTAGAGATTCCGTCTGTCCTGGGGCATTCCTTACATCTTGAGTTTCCAGTAATTTATACACTTCCTGCACTTCCACTTTTATATCTTTTATCACTGCATTTCTAGTCACTCCCTCCCCCTCCACAAAATCTCTCTCTTTAGTGAAAACCATTTGGAAACATTTGTTCATTATTTCAGCTTGCATTGCCACATCTTTAGAGACCTTTCCTTCTACTCTCAGTGTGGTGAATCCTTCCTTTTGTTTCAGTTTGCCATTAACGAATCTATAAAACAGTTTCGGCTCTTCCTTTCATTTGTCAGTTATACCTTTTTTAAAGTTCTTTTCTTCCTCTCTACATATTCTTGTATATTCATTTCTAGTTCTTCTATATTCTTCCTTTGTTCAATTATTACCTCTCTTTCTCCAATTGCTCCATGCCATGTCCTTCTCTATTTTTGCTATCATACACTTGTTAAACCAATCTTTTTTCCTGTCTGCTTTCCCACATATTCTTGACACATATTTTTCCACTCCCGAATTGTAGAGGTCTAGAAAGATATTACTTCCCCTGCATCTCTCTTGTGTCTCTAAATTTTCTTCAATCTGTGTTTTCGAAAAATTTCCTCAATCCTGTAAAATTTGCTTTCCCAAAGTTTTATCTTCCCTGCCTATAAAGCTCATCTCTTGGCACCACGTTTCCTTTTGTCATCTGGAACTCAATGACCACATGATCACTTTTTCCTATAAAACACAGATATTTCAAAGATTCAATTACATCAGGTTCTTTGGTTAGCAGTAAATCTAGCCATGCTATTGTGTCATCACCTCTGAATCTTGTCTCTTCTTTGACCCACTGGGTCATTACATTATTCATCGCTACATTTAACAATTTAGTGTCCCACAAATCTTCACTGCCTCTTGAGTCCCACTCCTCCCAGTTCACCTCTTTACACTTAAAATCACCCATCAGAATTATGTTGTTACTTCTCTCAGTCACTTTTTGTAGATGTCTGACCATGTCTGACAATATCTTTTGGTATTCATCATCATTCCATGCCTTTGTCTTAGGGGGAACATATACTACTGCAATGTCTCACTTGTCATTCTCTCCAGTATCTAATTTCATATTTATCACTTCAGCCCTACCCTCTCCTAGTTCCACATTATCCACTTTTATGTTGTTCTTCACTGCTATCATCACTTCTCCTCCCATTTTTTTTCTTTTCTGTCTCTTCTCCACAGTTTGTATCTACCATTTCCCATATAGATATCAATATCCTCTCTTAATTTGGTCTCAACAAAGTACAAAATGTCTGGTTCAAGTACCCTCAAGAAATCCATGATTTCTAACCATGCTGATGTAATACCTTCAGCATTATTATATGCCACTTTCCAACTTTTTTCGTTGTTCTTTAGTCCCTTTTCTCTTCCTCTCTCCATTGGTACCACTTCTTCAATTTCTGATCCATAACTCTCCAATAAAACACTGTCTTCTCTTCCTCCGTTCTCTGTTCGCTTTTTGCCTTTGCTTCCTTTACTAGCTCGTTTATTTTAACTCTTTCTTCCTCATTTGCATCTATCCTTATCTGAATCTTCTTGAACTCCTCTTTGTCTGATAATTTCCATGTTCTGTTGATGATTTCATTTACCATTACCTGAGACTTAAACTATAAGTGGCCTCGCCCCTCCTTCCTTGTATGTTCTTAGCCTAAACACTTCTTCAGTCTCTACTTGAGCTTGGTTGTTACCCTCCATAACTACTGATGCTATCTCTTTAGCCTCACTTGGTTCTTGTCTTTCTCTTTCTGATCTTACTGTCATATGTTTTTCTTTTACTCTTGAGATTATCACGCATTTTTTCTTGTCTGCTACATCCCTGACTAAAGATGCTCAACTTCTTAGGACCCTAACCACTTCCTTCTCCACCTTTTCCTTGCATTGTTGTTCTGTAATCTCTTTCAAATTTATATTTCTTTCCTTCATGAATTTTCTTCCACCCCTTGTGTTGCTCCTTGATTTCCTTAATGTGTTCATCTTGCATCCTTGATTTTGATTCATGCTCATCTAGTTTACTTTTCATCCTGTCCCTTTCTTCTTCCAACCTCTTACTTTCCCTCTTGAGCTGTTTTATTTCATTTGAGGTAGATTCATTACTCACCTTTAATTCTCTAACTTGTCTTTCTTGTTCAGCACTGCATTTGCTAACGCTTTCTAATATGCTCTGCATTATCTTAATCTCCTTCTCCTGTTCTAAGATCTGTTCCTTCAACTCTCTAATTATTGACCATACCTTTTTTAACTCCTGAATATTCCTCTCTGCTATTTCCTCCACTCCTGCTACTGTTATTTGGTTCAGTTTAGTACTTCCCTTACCCATATCCTCACCGGAGAAGCCTGCAAATTCACCGCCACGAGATGTAAACAATGAACTCTCCCTTTCTGCCAGGATGCAGCGTACAAAATCTTCCTAATTCCGCTTTGTCTTGTACTCTTGTATGACCGAAACCTATGGTTTTTTCACTAATATCAGACGGGACCACCACTCACATATTCATTCACATAATCACAATACGCTGGTTTCCTTTTCGCCATTGATTCGGTGATTATTTCCCCTCAATCCACAAAGAGCTCCATCTCTGTCAGCGTCCTGTGTGTGTGTGTGTGTGTGTGTGTTCTTACCTAATTGTTCCTACCTAATTGTATCTTTACAGGAATGAGTCAAGCTCGTACTGTCCCATGTCTTAAACCATATTTATCGTACATATCCTTAAATTTGTGAATTGTTTTGGCACACACTGTTTCATTCGGTAGTGCATTCCACTGATCAATTGCTCTATTTGGGAAACTAAATTTCCTTACCTCTTTATCACCTCTCTTCTTATGCAGTTTTTTGCAGTGTCCTCTTGCTGATGCTTCCCCATAGGTTAAGTAATCATTTATGTCTATTTTCTCCTTCCCTGATATGCATTTATATAGCATAATCATGTCACCTCTTTTTCTTCTCTCCTGTAGTGTTGGTAGATTCAGTTTATTTAGTCTTTCTTCATAGCTTAGATCCCTTAAGCTTGGTACCCATCTTGTAGCGGCCCTTTGAACTTTTTCAATCTTGTCTATATGTTTTTTGAGATGAGGACTTCAGACTACTGATGCATACTCCAGAGTTGGTCTGATGAATGATGTTATTATCTCTCTTAGCATGTCTTCAGTTATGTATGTGAACGCTATTCTCACACTGGCAAGCTGTGTATACATGTTCCGTACCTTCTCACTGATGTGGTCAGCCGGAGATAGTCTGTTATTGATAATCAAACCTAGGTCCTTCTCTCTTTCTGATGTGTGTAGGGTTTTATTTCCTAATGTATAATCCCAGTCAGGTCTTTTTCCACTTTTACCAAACTTGATTACATGAAACTTGTTCACATTGAATTCCATTTGCCATGTATTGCTCCATTCATGAAGTTTATTTAATTCTTCTTTTAGCTCTTTACAAGAGTCTGTGTTAGTAATTCTCCTTTGTATTTTTGCATCATCTGCAAACATATTTAGATAGCTTTCATTTCCAGTGTTACTGTCTATATCATTTATATACACTAAAAACATGATTGGTGCCAGCACTGAGCCCTGTGGTACTCCACTTGTCACTTCTTTCCATGATGAGTAATTTCCTCTTAGCACTGTTCTCATTTCTCTTTTCATGAGAAAATCTTGCGTCCAACAATACAGATTGCCTCGAATTCCTCCTTGATGGCACAGTTTCCATAAAAGTCTTTGGTGTGGTACTGTGTCAAATGCTTTCTTGAAATCTAAATAGATACTGTCCACCCATCCATCTTTTTCCTGTAATGTGTCTGTTACTCTGTCATAGTGGCTCAACAGATTAGTAACACATGATTTTCCTTTTCTGAAACCAAACTGTCTTACTGTTATCATACTGTGTTCTTCTAGGTGATTTACCCAAGCTTTTCTTATAAGCTTTTCTAATACCTTGCTTACAACACTGGTTAGTGATACTGGTCGGTAGTTAAGTGGATTTTGTCTATTCCCTTTCTTGAATAAGGGAACAATGTTTGCTTTTTTCCAAATATCAGGTAGTTTACCTTGAATCAAGGATTTCTTGAAAATTAAAAATAATGGTTTACTTAACTCATTTGCACATTCACGTAGCACCCAACATGAAATTTCATCAGGACCATTTGCTTTTCCTTTGTTTAATTTACTTAGCTCCTCCTGTTTTTCTTTTTCTGTTAGTATATCTGGTAGTATGTGTGGGCATGCATGTTCCACATAATCCCTGTCAAAATTTTTTCCTCTGTGAAGACTGATTGGAAATTCTTGTTTAGTGCTTCACAAATATCCTTCTCTTGTGTATAGGTGATTCCCTCGTCCATAATGGATTGTATTTTATCTTTTACTTTGGTTTTGCTTCTGATGTAGCTGTAAAATAGCTTTGGTTGATCACTACTTTTATTTATGATATCCTCCTCAAACTGTTTTTTGGTTTCCCTCCTTATTCTTGTATAATCGTTTCTTGCCTGTTTGTAATTATTATATGCCCTTTCACTATTTTGTCTTCTGTATCTATTCCACAACAGATCTCTTTTTTCTTTTGATTTTTTACATTCTGTATTGAACCATTTCTTTATTTTCTTTTCTGCTTCTTTGTGCTGTGGGATGTACTTCTGGACTCCTATTTCATAAAGTTCGCAGAATTTTTTATGTATAGCATTTAAATCTTGTCCTCTAAGCTCCTTTTCCCATGCAGTTTCTAAGATGTACCATATTTCGCGGCATGTAAGACGCTGCATTGTGAAAGACGCACCCTAACTCTCAGTGTTCTTGGGCAAGGCAAGCATATATCCTGCATATTGAGGACCCAGTTAGGCATGATTATGTTTTTACCCCAGCCTATATTCAGTTAATTTGTCTCATACACACCTCTTCCTGTTGTGCTGGTGTTGATTCCACTATAACTACTTTCTCAGTAAATGCGTACAGTGCAAACAAGGATTATGGATAAGGCAGTCAGGCACTAGAGGGCCTTGGTGGGGAACATCATGCTTTGAGCTTCCTTGCCTAGATTCATTTTGCTTTGACCTTGTGTGTTCAGGTCTCCCATATTATCTACATTTTTATTAATAGTGTGTGCCAGAAAGGAGGATGAGGAAATTAGGAGTTGCTATTCTCCCCACTTTCCCCAAGTCTCACATTGGTTGGAAGGGATGTTTCTTAGGTTCTTCGGAGGGATTGTCATCGTAGTTACTCCACAACCCTGCTGTTAGCAAGAAAGAATATCTTCTGGATATTCCTTCTTACTGGAGCTCATGACAAAGTTCCAGCACTCTGCTGACATTTTGTTAACTGTGCCCTGCCTCCATTTTCTTTAGCCAAGTACAGTATTGTTTTTCCAAGTCTTCAGGCCATGGTAATGCTCTGTAGATGTAAACTTTTGCCTAGACATGCAACAAAAATCAGGGACCTTCCTTGGGTGTAGACTCCTTCTTAGTTTTGCTTGGTGGTGCATAGATTTTTCATAGCACCAAAGCTCCTTATTCCTTTATTTGTAGGTGCTGCGATATCCAAGCTGCACTCCCCATTTTGAGGAGTCGTCTGACTCACTCTTCCTCCCCACAGCACCTTTCATAGTGTTACAAGCACACTGAGTTTGAGGTACTGCATACCTCCTGTAACTGCCTGGGTTGCATAGTTGATTTTGGACAGAGGGATTTCCCACATTAACAGATGCTATGAAAGATCTCAGTTTCTTAAAACTCTGGGATACATTTCATTTGAATGTTATACACTGGAATTTTTGCTTACCTTCTGCCTTAATGACTGGTGTGAGATGTTAACCCTAACCACACTTTATTTCATGGCAGCTGAAGTTGACTTAAGCGCCAGGTTCCTTGGGTACCATTTACACATGTGGTTACATGATAAATAAGTATTGATAATGCAGAAATCCATTTTTCTTCATTTTAAGCATCATCTTTTATTTGGAAGTTTTACCAGTCAATTTGGAAACTTGATTTGCATACTGATACTGCATGAGTTATGCTAATGTTTTTATACTGTAACACTGCATAATGTTGTGAAGTATAGTTTATATTTATAGCAACACAGAATAACATGGATTTACTTGGCAATAATTGGCATATGTCTTATTATTTGTTACATTCTAAGATTTCAAATGTTGCTGGAAAGGATCATATTGCCAGGATCCAAATATTATTTTATTTGATATCCTCATTATTGACTTGCCACTTACCAGGCAAAGAGTAAAAAAAATTATTAACTTTGTGCTTACCAGGCAAAGAGTAAGAAAAATTATTAACTTTGTGCTTACCAGGCAGCTGAGTAAGAAGAATACTTTTAATAATGATGACATTTCCACAACTTGTTAATGTACCACTTCAGAGTAATTTTTTTTTTCTTTGTCACAGTTAGGTAATCGTATATATATATATATATATATATATATATATATATATATATATATGTATATGTATATACATACGTATACTGTATATATGCTTATGAAGTTTGAATAACCTTGCATCTGTTTTCACAGCCCAGATATGTTAGTGTTTTTGACCCTCCAGCATCACTGATAAATTGTCAACTTGATATCTTTGACTTACTTTGAAATGATTTTGGAATACAATACTTTTGTTATATTAACATTTGGAGAGTTCTCTTTTCCATTTTTGTTGTATCTCTCTGATTCTGTAATGGGACTGACCAACAGCAATCATTAATTTTTTTTATAGAAAGTGAGGTAGGTTTGATGCCTCATTTTTTAGTGCTGATTGTGCAGGTGTAGTATCATGTAATGGTTATGAAATTTCTCATATTACATTCAAATTAAAGTTGCATTTGAGAATCTTAACCTCACTGGACACAACAGTACAGTACAGCACAGTGCGTGGGCAATGAAGGGGAGCTTACATGTGATGGCACTGTGGACCCTGGGTGATGCAGCTGTAGTGTCCACCCGGGAGTCAAAGCTCCTCATATTTCCCTGCCCCTTATCATGAGAATGCCAGCGGTCTGACCCTGGTGAGGCACTGTCTGCCACAAGAAAGCATCAGATCCCTGCATGGCGAATGTACTGTACAGTACCTGTAGGATGGCCTCACAGAAATAGTTGTTTACCTATGCGTGTACATGGGGGATGTGCGTATGGTATATGGAATGCGGAAGGGCAGAGGATACTCGAGTTTGGGGAGGCAACGGACATGATTGTGTGTAACACATACTGTATTTTAGGAAAAAAGAGAGTAGGTTAATTACGTATGAGTCTGGGGGAAATAGCAGTCAGGAAGATTATTTTCTGGTTAGGAAGGCTGATAGGAGGTTATTGAGGGATGTTAAAGTTATAGGAAGTGAGGAGTGTGTGCAGCAGCACAAACTATTGATTTGTGATATGGTGCTTAAAGAACGAGTGATGAAAAAGAGGACTTGTGTACCTAAGAGGAAAATATGGAAGCTGCAAAACCAAGTAGTAAGGGATGCCTTCTATACTGTAGAGAGATGAGGAGAGTGGTGGCTGAAGAAGGAGCCATAGACAGAGGCGTTAATGAACAGTACAGAACAATCTCTTTAGAGAACTGATGTAATATGTGGTTGGACAAGAGGACCACCAAGACATAAAGTAACTTGGTGGTGGGATGAGGGTGTAGAAGCTGCAGTTAAGGAGAAAAGAAGGCTTTTCTGGGAATGGAAGAAGGGTAGTAGCAAGGAGGAATACTTGACTGCCAAGCATAGGGCTAGAAGAGAGGTATATAGGGCAAAGTCTGAGTCACAGAGACTTTCGTTTGATAACCTAAATAGTGTGGAAAGGAAAAATATGATATTTAAGGTGATGAAGTGATCAGATGAAGAGGGGTAACCGGGATATTATAGGTGAGCAGTGTGTGAAGAATGATGAAGGAATAGTAGTGGTGAACAGTGAGGATATTAAAGATTCATGGAGAGAGCGTTATAGCCGGTTGTTGAATGAGGAGTTTGACTGGGAAAGTGAAGGTTTGGAGCAGGCAGATCCAGTGTTTTGCCCTTGGCCTTTGATTGATGCTGCTACTGTGAGTGAGGCAATGCAATAGGCAGGATAAAGGTGGGGAAGGCAGCAGGTGCGTCTGGGTTGACTGCTGAAATGTTGAAGGCCTCAGGAGATATAGGGGTGAGGTTAGTCACTGACTTGATAAATATAATTATTTATGAGTGTGTTGTCCCAGATGATTGTCTGAAGAGTGTAATTGTAAATGTGTATAAAGGGAAGGGTGATGCCCTGGAAAGAGGAAATTATAGAGGTATAAAGCTTCTAGATCAGATAATGAAGGTAATGGAGAGAGTTTTAGAAGGTATGATTAGAGAAAGAGTTTATTAATGAGATGCAGTTTGGGTTTATGCAAGGTAGGGGGACCACTGATGCCATATTCATTGTTTGACAGCGTCAGAAAAAATATATAGGGAAGTAAAGGGATCTGTATTTTGTTTTTGTTGATTTGGAAAAGGCCTTTGACAGAGTCCCTAGAGAGGTGGTGAAATGGGCAATGAGAAAGCTTGGCTTGGAGGAGTGGCCAGTTAGGGTGGTTATGGCTATGTATGTGGGTGCTCGCACCCAGGTAAGAGTGAATGGAGATTTGAATGATGAATTTTCCGTGAACATTGGTGTGCATCAGGGGTCAGTTTTGAGTCCCATGTTGTTTATCATGCTACTTGAAGCCCTCTCACGTGACTTTAGAAACGGACTCCTGTGGGAGATGTTGTATGCTGATGATATAGTGTTGATTGCAGAGAACAAAAGGGAGGCAGAGAAAAGGTTTAGGAAGTGGAGAGATGGTGTGGGGCACAAGGGCTTAAGGGTAAATGCAGATAAAACAAAAGTGATGATATCTAGGGTTGGTGGCGGTACTGTCAAAAACAAGGGAGAGTGGCCATGTGCAGTTTACCTCAGGGGCGTGGGAAGTAATTCCATCTTGTGCGGTGTTTGTGATAAATGGGTGCACAAGAGATGTAATGGTATCAGAGGTAGACTGCGAGATAATCCTGATTTTATGTGCACGGCATGTTGGGGAGAGCAGGTGGAGATTGTCAGGCGTGAAAGGATTGAACTTGCTGGTGAATCTCTTGAGTGTGTGGAAGAGTTTTGTTATTTGGGAGACATGTTGTGTGCTGGAGGTGGGGCTGGAGCTAGTTCTGTGGCTAGGGTGAGAAGTGGTTGGAAGAAGTTCAGTAAGCTCTTGCCTCTCCTGACTTTGAGAGGACTCTCCCTACGTGCTAAGGGGTCTTTGTATGCAGCATGTGTTAGGAGTGTAATGCTGTATGGTAGTGAGACCTGGGCAGTAAAGGAGGAGGATATTCGCTGGCTCAGACATACAGAAATGACAATGAATAGGTGGATGTGTAGTGCGTCCCTACATGCAAGGTCTTGAGGGGCTGGGTTTATGATGAAAGAGTTGAGAGGTAGGATTGGACTGGAGTGTATTGGTGTTGTTATGAGGAGAGGTAGATTGAGATGGATTGGGCATGTGGAGAGGATGGGGGATGATAATTGGATGAGGAAAGTGAGAAGTGTTAATATTGGAGGGGGGGTTATGAAGGGTAGACCGAGAAAGACATGGGATGAGGTCATAAGTGTGACCTCAGGGTTAAGGGACTGAACAGGGAGGCTGCAGTAGATTGTGCAGCATGGAGAGCCACCATTAGGTGACCAAGGCTGATGCATGCAAGCACGTTGGAACCTTTAAAAATGAAATGAAACAATGACAGGTCTACTTGGCCAGACAGATGGGTTAAGCAATAACAACAACAAGAACAGCAGCATCAGTACAATATGTTGCAAAAACTATGTACATCACTGTACTGTAATATAAAACTTGTTTCACAGGAATGTAGTAATTGTGTAACTTTGCATTGAATCAAACCATAGATGGAGAAAGAATTGTCTCATAATCTTTGTCTGCATTGTCACTTTGTTGTCGGTTTTTACTGTTGTATCTGTACCTATTTTTGAATTTACATGTACTTTCAGTAACTTCCAGTGTCCTATTTGGGTTTGTTAGCATAGATAGCCTGACTGTATTTGTCATGCTATTACAGTATTTTTTTTTTTACAACTGTTAGTAATATGTACTGTACTTGAGTAACAAGAAGTACACCTGTTAGTAATTTGTACTTCAGTAACAAAGAAGTACAGTACATTGCATAGGTATACAAGGAACAGGAGACTGGGCAGAATGTTGAAATAAGCCTAATTGGTTATGTGCTTGTAGATATCAACTTCTTGTATCATTTTTGAGATACGAGTGATATATAGAATTACTGTGTGGTGTATATGAGTTCAGATAAAATTTTTGAGGTACATTATACTGAATTGCAACCTTGCTGTATTTTATTGAATAGTTGGTCATTCCCATTTTGCTTGACTTATTCCCATACAACATATCCCACTTAACTTTTACCCTGTGTTCACTCAAGTGTCCCTGTTGAATGATTGAAGTTACTGATCATTTTCTTTCCTCCAAATTAAGAAATCTTTACAGGAGTTGCTGGTCGAAGCCAACAGCAAGAAAGTTCACCTTGAAGTACTCAATGACTGCTGTGAGGTGCTGATGGACTATAGTGCTCATACCCCTGTCAGAGACTCCACTGTACATCTTCAGTCCTTATACACCAATACACTCACAAACCTCCAGGTATGTGCCACTATGTTACTTCAGCAATACTTCTATCTCACCTACTCTGATTGCAGAGGAACAACAGCTACACCTGAAAAATAAGGCTGAGAGTCAAATGCACTAGTAATCAGTCACTAGTTTCACTGTGAGGTTTGCTGAAAAGACGTTTGTAATCTACCATCTGCTTACAGAGAGAGATGTGAAATGAAAAAAGTGTTTGCATGTTTGATTACATATAGTACTGTTTTTAATAAATCATGTTTCCTTGTATGGTTATGTACAGGCATACCCCAATAATCAACAAATTGAAAATGGCAGGCTTTATAATAATCCCTTCTATTAGCAAACCCTAGGAATGTGGTACCTTGTAACTAGGGTTCTTGCCAAGTCCATCCTGTGGCCTTGGGTGACTACTGTAGTATTCACTCAGCAAAACAAGAACTTTGATGTAAGAAACATTGACTGAAAGGCTCTCCATCTGTGTAACCTCCTCCTGTTAGCCAACAGACACTTGTACTGTGTACAATATAGTACTCCCTCAGTTTTTTTTTTTTTTTTTTTTTTTTTTTTTTTTAATGCTAGCAAGAAGGAACCAAAGGCCATGAGCCTGCAACTCTGTTCCTTCCAAGAGAAAAACAAAATACAAGAGAGAGCCAAATTCAAGATCCGATCATTTCAAGATGCCTGGATGCACTGCATTTGAAAGACTGAGTTGACCTGTTGCTTGAATGAAGGACTGGGAGTAACGATTAACTCTTGCATTAGAGAGTTGGACTGAAAAGGGATGAGAGCTTGCTGCTAGACAGGTGCTATGTGCCCATCATAGAGGTGGAGGGATGCAAGCAGACAGTTCAGAGGAGCAGTGACCATTGGAGTATCAATAGAAAAGAGGTAAAGATGCAACAGTGTGGCAAAGAGTCAAAGGTAGAAGGGAGCCAGTAAGAGGAGGAGAGTTAATGAGATGAAAAGCCTTTGACTCCACCCTATTGAGAAGAGCTGTATGTGGGGAGCCTCCCCACACATGAGAGTTGTACTCTACACAGGGGCTGATAAAACCCGTGTATTAAGTCAACAACTGTGCAGGGGTAAAGAAGGAACAGAGTCAACCAAGCACACCTAATCTCTTGGAAGCAGATTTTACTAGAGATGTAATATGATCTTTCCAAGACAAGTCCCGAGTGAATGAAACCCCAAGCAAGTTCAAGGATGATGCAGGATTAAGCTAAATATTATTAAACATTAGTGGATACTCCCATGGAAGATTTTGTTGGGTTGATAGGTGTAAGAACTGAGTCTTTGGTGCATTAAAAACAAGAAGATTATCGTTACCCCAGTCAGAGATATGAGCCAAGTCAGACATTAGGTTTCCCATAGCCTCATCCCTTTTTTGTTGAAGTAACTGCTGAGATGGACGTTGCGGGAACTGAATGGAAAGGTGAAGGGTGGAGATGAATAGGATTAGATGTACAGCTTAGAAGGTCATTGATGAATAAGAAGGAGCTGGTGATAGGACAGAGCCCTGAGGAACACCACTTTTGATAGATCTAGGAGAAGAACGATGGCCGTCTACAACAGCGGCTATAGAACTACCAGAAAGGAAGCTGTAGATGAAGGCACAGAAAGAAGGATAGAAACCATAAGAGGGCAGTTTGGAAATTAAAGATTTA
Source organism: Coenobita brevimanus (assembly GCF_032717465.1). Taxonomy (NCBI): domain Eukaryota; kingdom Metazoa; phylum Arthropoda; class Malacostraca; order Decapoda; family Coenobitidae; genus Coenobita; species Coenobita brevimanus. The sequence continues at coordinate 49,081,772 of NC_136966.1, forward strand.
TGCCAGACTCAATCAAAAGCCTTTGATATGTCAAGCGCAGTGGTAAAGCTTTTGCCAAAGTCCTGAAAGGAGGATGACCAGGAGTCTGAAAGTTAGATGAGAAGATCGCCAGTGGAACGTCCCTGACGGAACCCATACTGACGATCTGAAAGAAGGTTGTGATAGGAAAGATGCATTAAAATTTTTCTGTTAAGAATTGACTCCAAAACTTTTGAGATATAGGATGTTAAAGCAATTAGACGATAGTTAAAGGGTTGGGAATGGTCACCCTTCTTTGGGACTGACTGAATGAGAGCAAACTTCCAGCAAGAAGGAAAGGTACACGTTGATAGACAAAGGTGAAAGAGTTTACCTAGGCAGGGTGTAAGCACAGGAGCACAGTTCTTGAGGACAACAGCAGGGACTCCATCAGGCCCATATGCCTTGTTATTATTGAGGACTGTGATGGCAGAAAATACATCAGCTGAAGAAATTTTAATGTCAGTCATGAGGAAGTCAGAGGGGGAAAGTGATGGAGGAACAGCACCGGAATCGTCTAAGGTGGAACTGGAGGAGATAGTCTAAGCAAAGAGATCTGCTTTATCAGTAGAAGAAATAGCTACAGAACCATCAGAGTAGAAAAGAAGAGGGATGGATGATGAGGTAAAGTTGTTAGAAAGGCTTTTGGCAAGGTGGCAGAAGGAGCAGGAAGAATTCGAGTTGGAGAATTAAGAGCACTTAGTACGGATGAAATTATTTTTAGCAGAACGAAGAACAGACTTAGCATGATTCCGGGCAGAAATATAAAAAAGATGTGATTCAGGGGTGGGTTGGCTCTGGTACCTTTTATAGGCTTCTCCTTGTTGCGGACAGCATTAGAACAAGCGCAATTAAACCAAGGCTTTCTTGCATTAGTTAAAGGATATGAGATGGGACTGTATGCTTCCATGCCCGAGAGAATAACCTCCATAATGCGCAAAGCACACTCAGATGGCTCACAGCCATGGAAGCAATAATCATTCTAGGGAAAATCAAAGAAGTACTGTCTGAGGGCCTCCCAATCTGCAGCTCCAAAGTGCCACAGTCAACATTTCTTTGGAGGGTCCACAGGTGGCACCGGAGCAGTAAGACAGGTTAAGGTAATAAGATTGTGATCGGAGGAGCCCAATGGAGAGGAAAGATTAACAGTGTAAGCAGAAGGATTAGTTGTAAGAAAGAGGTCAAGTATGTTGGAGCTCTCTTCGTGGCGGTCAGGGAAACGGGTAGGGTGCTTTACAAGCTGCTGTAGGTCATTAAGATTAGAAAATATGTAGGCTTGTTCACCAGGTGGGTCAGTGAAAGGAGAGGAGAGCCAAAGGTGGTGATGAACGTTGAAATCTCCTAGAATGGAGATTTCCGAGAAAGGAGAAATGGATAGAATGTGTTCCATCGTAAAAGTAAGATAGTCAAAGAACTTTTCATAGTCAGGAGATTTAGGGGATAAGTAAACAGTGCAGGTATATTTAGTCAGAGAATGACAGGATAGCCGAAGCCAGAGTGTAGAGAATTCAGAAGAATCAAGTTCAGGAACATGAAAGCAAGACAAGTCGTTGCTTATATATACACAACAGCCACCTTTGGCTTTTAAATGAGTATAGAGAAAGTAGGAGGATATAGAAAAGGGTTGCCCCAGACCGCTGAGTCTCAGTTAGGAAAAAAAGGTGAGGTTTAGAGGAGGAGAGGTGGTGCTCAACAGAGTGAAAGTTAGAGGAAAGGCCGCGAATGTTGCAGAAATGAAGAGGAAGTGAGTCAGACAGTGGTTCCAGGCAGCTCGAGTCATCACCAGGAGAGGGGTGGATGGTAGGGGCATTTATGGTCTCCCTTCCTGGGGACTCTGAGGCTATGTTTAGAGATGCCATAATTTGTTTGAATTTTGGAAAAGGAAGTGTAGTGTGTACTGTGCATGTAGTTTGTGTTGATAGTTAGAGAAACTTGTATTAGAGAGCATGCTGGACTACTCTCTCTGTTACTGAGACACTGAAAAAGTTCAGCAAAAGGGGATGGTCAGGAACTAGTCTCGAGGGCTGATGAAACAGGAGCTCCAGCTCTCCCTGTCATCAGCTTTCCATCCACCTTGGGCTTACTGCCCTGCTCAATTGGTGCTACAGTCTACTCCTCGGTCATGTTTGTCATTTACAGTATTATCCACTCAGTTGAAAACAGTCCTTAGGTGGGTTTGAGGAACTGTACTGGAGGATGTGACGACAGACAGTCAGGGAGTACAGTGTACTGTAATGTGCTACATTCCTAGGGCTTGCAAATAGAGAGTTTTATTCGAAAACCTGTCATTTTACAAGTCCTGTTGGAATGTAGCACCTTGTAGCAATGAATACCAACCTGCATGAAGAGATTCACCCGGATTCAGATATTGGTCATATATATATATATATATATATATATATATATTATATTTTACGGTGTAGTGGAGTATTATAATCTTACCCCCCACCCCACCCAGTGGTCTCCAGCAAATCTCTCAGACCCTATGTACTGGAGGGTAGTAAGAAAGAAAAGTCTACATCTTGTTTATTTGGTATCCTTGGATACATGTAAGTTAAAGAATTATGGTCCTAGAAAATGAAATCTCCAGTTGGTTATTGGTGGATTGGAAATCATAAACATGGAAATTAATGGTGAAGTAGCAGTAGAGTCGATCCTGTAGTTTGGATTATTCATTAGGCTCACTCCTAAGCACTTATAATGCAGAATTTGAATAAATGAGTATAGAAAATTAGTGATGAGTTTTTAATTTAGCTCCAGGCCCAAATAGAAATAAATCACCAGAAATATTAAAAAACCTAAAGGAGATCTTACTGATGGTGCACTGAACCTGCTCCCATGCACACTTGAGCTGAATTAGATGTGCTTAGGTAAAACTTTGAAAATTTATTGGAAGACGCCCAGAGACCTTTGTAAATGGGAACAGAAAAGCTATAAAATAAAGTGGAGAAGTAAATTTATGACCTTTGTGGGCTTGTGGAGTGACAGCAGGATCAGTCATGGAAATATAATAGCTTTGCATAATTCTGTAATTTGGAAATTTGAGATGTGGTACAGTTTCTGAGGTTTCAGCCATATCCATGATGCATCAGAGTTCAGAGATTGAATAATCAACATTTAAGCATGGAGAGCTTGTAATGGACAGAGGGAATGGGAAGTGATACCTTCTTGAAATGTTTTCATTTTTTTGCAGGATATTGGGGTTGGGGAAAAAAAGGTCACTGCTGATAAATCTGGGTCAAAGTGCATAAAGATAGTGGCCTGTGCACTGCATGGAACTCAGAGACCATTTCCATCTATCTATCTATATATTGCCAGATGCCTTAATCCCATAAAAGGTGGCCACAAACAGATTGCCACCAGTCCCCCACCCATTTCACTGCCCTGCTCCCAGCTCACACATCCCTCTCTCATATACATCTCCACTCCATCCCTCCATCTCATCCTTGGCCTCCCTCCCTCTCCCCTCCTCCACCTCACTCACATACACTCTCGTCATTAGTCTCTCGCTCTCCATCCTCTCCACGTGACCAAACCGCATCAGTGTATTTTTCCTAACGCTTTCTATCACATCCACATCCACACCACAATGCCTGTTCACTTTCTTATTTGTCAGTCTGTCACTCTATGCAACTCTATATGCTCCTCTCAAGTAACTCATTTCTTTGGCTCTCATTCTTGACTTGTGTCCTTCCAACAAGGTCCAAGCTTCACTTCCATACATTAGAGTTGGTATCACAGTACTGTCATGCAGCAACTTTTTTACTTCCATGCTTACTTCCCTGTTTCTTATCACTGCTTTCAAAGAACCAGCAGCCTTTCTTCCTTTTTGTACCCTGTCAAGCACTTCACCCTCCAAACTTCTATCCTTGCTCATCACACTACCCAAGTACTTAAATGCACTCACATTTTCCATTTCCTCACCATCCAGCCTCACTGTACATCCAGTGACTTGATTTCTCTTGAAGACCGTAACTTTACTCTTCCCTACAATCACCTTTAGATTTAATTTCTTACACACACATCCATACTCATTCACTAAGCCTTGCAGTTCACCTCCGTCTTCACTTAACAATACAGTATTATCTGCACACAACAGTACAAGGAGTTTCCAAATGCTGCCCTCACTCATTAGGGATGCTCCAACATCCACTGCCCTACCTTGTATCTCTTTTATAACCTCATCCATATACAGACTGAACAACCATGGAGACATGACACATCCCTGTTTCAATCCAACATTCATATAGAAAAATCACTCAATTCACTAGCCACATGCTCTGCAGCCTTAGCCCCCTCATACATACTCTTCACGGCATTCAACAACTTCCCATTTACTCCATTTATTCTTAATATTTTCCACATTCCTTGTCTATCCACTATGTCATATAGTTTCCCCAAATCCATGAAGGTTGCATACAACTTCTTTCTCTTCTCTAGAAACTTTTTGACCTGTGAATGAATATCTGATCTACGCAACCTCTTCCCTTTCTGAAACCTCCCTCTTCTTCTCCAACTAATTCCTCTGTTATTTCCCTAACTCTGACAATAAGTGTCCTACCATATACTTTTCTCATTACACTAAGAAGACAAATGCTCCCATGATTACTACATGCTTCTTTTCTCCTTTTTCCTCTGTACAGGGGAATAATTATACCTGACTTCCAATCCTCCAGGACTCTACCTTCCTCCCAGGCCAATCTGGACATCTTCCATATCCTTTCTACTACAATCTCTCCCCCATGCTTCAGCATTTCACCACACACTCCAACTATTCCTGGGACATTCCCCATTTTGACTTTCATCATTGCTTACATTACTTCCATCCTACTGATTTCTCTCTCTTCTCACCTCCCTCCTTCTCCCAGCCATTCCCCAGCCACTTATCCTCACATCACTTTCATTCTCTGTGTTTAACTATTCCATAAAGTTTTCATTCCATCTGCTCACTTTTTCTTCCTTTTCCACCAGCAGTCTCCCATTTTTATCATTCACTTCCCAACTAGATTCATTATCACCCTGTCTTACTCCCTTTACCTTGTTCCAGAACATTTTCGTACATTCCCTCCATTTTACACTCAAATTCCTTCCAAATTCCTCATCCACTCTTCATACTCTTCTTACTAATCTTTTCTCTTTTCCTCACTACATATAACTCTCTCTTCTGTCTCTCAACTTCCTCCACTGCTTTCCATCCACTCAATGTATGTTTTCATCTTTTGCACCAAAGCTTGTCTCACCTCTTCATTCCACCATGCTGTTCTTTGCATCCCTTTCGTCTTCTCTTCACCTGACACACCACCTTACATGCTGCACATATTTCTTCTGTAAATGTCCTGCACACCCCTTCCACCTCCCCCATCTGCTCCAAATCATATTTACTCAGTCGTTCCTTCACTTCTCTCTTATATTCTGCCTTTTTTCCATCCTCTAGCAACCTTTCTACCCCACTTGTATGGACCACTTCTGCCTGTCCTACTGCCCTCCTCTTCCTCCATTGCATTTGGACCTTGATTTTCACCACCACCACATGGTAGTCAGAAATTCCACTCCCACAACCTCTGTATGCTCTTGTATCCATTACACACCTTCTCATTTTGCCATCCACACACACACATAATCAATCATTGCTTTCTGTTCATTCAGTTTACCACCCACTCTTCTCATCACTCACCACATATGCACATAATCAATCATTGCCTTCCATTCATTCAGTTTACCACCCACTCTACTTATCATTCACCACATATACCTGTGGATCATTGTGTGTCTGAAGAGGATATTGACTATCACCAACCCTATCCCTGCACAAATGTCCACTAGAGCACTGCCATTATCATCCACTTCTGCAAGCACACCCCACTCACCAACCACTCTATCCACCTGGACACTAAATGGTAATGTTGGTAAAAACAGAGCCTTATACAAGAGTCAAAATTCATCAGCAATTAAGGGGTGCATTGGTAATGTGAAGGCAATCTTATCTAAGATGCATTGTAGGGACCACTGGGGCACTGGGTTCAATAAGGCTGGATGCAAGTTGAAACAGTTCATCCAGAGGAAGGCATGGAGATGTTGTATGCAAGGTGAAGTGGCTCCTTCAAAGCTGTGTTAGGTTTAAAAGCAGTGCCTGGCTCGAGATTCCTGTCAAAAATGTATCTCAGATAATCTAGAAAAGAATGGTTTGTCATTGGTGGAAATTCATTGAAACAAGAAATCTATAAAAAGAATTCCAGCAGGACATGTATAAAGCTGTGCAAGATGGACAGAGACCCAGCAAAAGTTCCTGAGCTAGTCTGGCGGAGTTAACACTTCATAAAGTTTACATATTAAAGACCACACATGAAGCTTCAAGGGAGGTGCTAAGGGACCCACAGGCTGAGTGTCCAGGTGGTTAGAAAGATTGGGCTTTGGGTTGCGATACCATGTCTGAAGGCATATTGCCCAAGGTTGCATCAACCACAAGGGTACAATTACTAGCACATGGCCCTGGGATCTGGTGCAGGTGGTGAATTACTGAAGATAAGCTTTGGCTGAAGGTTGGAGGGAATAGTTAAGTCAAAGTCCACTATTTTCAACTTATGGTGAAGGCATCTGGTCCACCTGCTGCTTGTTTATGAAATCAGTGTTTTGGCATTCCATGTGGTTGCAGAAACTTCTGCTTGTGAGTGAGGTATATTCTGATGTAAGTTGTGAAATGGTTTGTGAGAGAAGCCATTCCACTGATGAGGACTTGTTCCTGAACATTGCATATGCCCATATGTTTGCTTCCCCAGGCAAATGGGCCACCCATATGTGGGTATTCAGTGAGAGTGCTAGGGTGAACATATTCTCTGATATCTCTTGTAGAGGTCTGGGTCATGAGGAGCCATTCTTGTTTGTAGCATAAACTGCCACCTGAGAGTCCATATTGAATGCAAGGGATTCTCCCTACGGTAATGACCATGATTTTATAGAAAGTATTCTAGTACCATCAGTTCCTTGAGGTTGATGTGGAGTAGCCAGTAAATTGGAGACCACATTCCCTTGCCTTTGTGAACTTCAAGGGACAGGTACCCCAGCCCTGTGCCTGAGGCATTTGTCAAAATTTCTAGATCAGGAGGAGAAAGTATTTATGGTACTGATGTCCTCAAGGGATTGGTAACATGCCACTGGTCTAGTATTGTACAAATCTCAGGAGATTGGTGGATCAATATGTCTCTTAGGTGGTTTTGTAAAAATTGGTTCTCTTCTAGAGTGAGTCTGCAGTTTGGAAGGTGACCAAGGTGGAGACCAGCTGTCATAAAAATGAGGAAACCCACCAGTTGCTCCCAGTGACATCTAGAAATGGACTGGGATTGCCTGAGTCTGTTGAGACATAACTGACACTTTCAAATGCTTTCTGGAGATGGGCTGAACACTCCCCATTGTGTGTCCCAGAGCATTCCTAACCACTGAAGAAAATGGGATTGTCTGAGGAGTGACTTTGTCCAGTTTATTTTGAAGCCCATTTCTGAGGCGATTATTGTTACCTTTTCCATTGACTGGGTGCATTATAGGGAGTTAAGCCAACAATTCATCGAGAGAGGCTAACATATCGACCTCCTCAAGGACATAACCAGTTCCATGAACACTCTGGGAGCAATATTGATACCAAATGGCAGAATGCAAAACTAATATCTGCCTTCCAACATGGAAAGCCAGAAACTTGAAGTATTTGGCAGTGAGGATATGCCAGTAATCATCTTTAAGGTCCAGTGAGACCATCTAGCATCTTTGATACAGGTGCCATTGTACTGCCTTGGTAGTCACCATACGGAAAGGTCTTGGTGCAGTGAAACTGTTGAAGGCGCTGAGGTCAACGATGATCCATGGAAGATCTAAATCTTGTTTTTATACTAGAAACAGCCAGGAGAGAAGCACAGGAAGAGGCACTTTTTCCATTATGCCTCTCCAAAGTTTGATGGTTGGTATAATTTCATCTCATGTTGATGGATGACACAAAGGAGAACAGGACTTCCATTTCTACGTTAACCTGTGTTTGGCCACCCCTCAACCTCAAGATTCCTCTGGCCAAGCTTTAAATTTGATGTGAATGGAATGAACTGGTGCCATGCTGTCAGAATTCCTTCTTGAAATTACAGAGCTTAGAGGTTAGGAAAGAGCTATTTGAAGTGGATGGTAAAGATGGTTGGCGTTGTTAAATCTGAGGACATTCTGCTCATTGGAAATGATGCTGAGGTTGCTTGGATATTGACTGTTTTGTTTGTGAAGTCTGGGTCTTTTTACAAAAGAAAGAAGTCTTGGGCAAGACCTTGTTGGGATGCAAAGGGAAGGCTGATTGATAGTATTTCTCATAACCTGGGTGTTGACAACTACCTGTGGAAGGGCTGTGGTAGAAGCTGCATGCAAAGTCTCCATGGTGAGGCCCTTGGGGTGCAAGTTAATTCTGTTAGAACTGATTTGGCAATACCAGTGAATGCTGAGTGTCCAGCAAAAGTCATTAACTGAAGGTGTTCTCTCATTGCTTTATCAGTTGTATTATGAGCACTGGGCAAGAGATTGACTGCACATTTCCTTAGTGCATGTGAGAGATTCTTTAGGGCTATGAGGTTAAGGCCTTCTGAAGAGTTTGTTGCAACAGAACCCAGACCCTTGGCAGTTGTCAGTATCAAGACCGAAGGAGCTAAGGGAGCCTTGGCTTTGACTTTGTTGTGTAATGTGCATTAAACAGTCTCTTATCTATTGTAAGATGCAGAAGTTTGAAGACTGGGAGAATTTCCATCTCTGGAGATGCTAAGAACTTATGCACTTTGGAGAGGAATGAGTCCAGTTCTGATTCCTTCAACTGGACGCACAGCTTTGAATGACTGGGATGGGAAGCCTGCAAATTCATTTTAAGTTCTTCCCATACAGTCTCTGAGTTCTGATGCCATTCACATCAGTTTACATCTGTGGGAGCAGGGACCTGTAAACAATAGCTCCTGGATTTAAGGAAGTGAGTGCTGTTATCCAGAGCTAAGAATGGAGTGCACTGGAAACTTCTAGCTTTACGAGTTTATCTGCTGTGTCAGTTATGATGTTCCAGTCAGATGATGCCCAAGCATTCTTTTGCAAGCTCCACATCTGTTGTCAGTTTGCATCTGGAAACAATAGCAATCCAGGACTGCAAACCTCTGCCAAAGCAGAGTGTGTGGTAGAACTTATGGAGATGTTATCTTGTAATTTTTGTGGAAGAATTGTAGGCATTATTTATCGAGTTAAGAAGTCACTGTGTGATAGTATTGTGATCCCTACCCTGACGTTTGGAAGTGAGGCGTGGACCTTGCTAGAGGGGGAACAAGTCAAGAGTGAGAGCAGTGGAAATGAGTTACCTGAGTGGAGCATGTGGAGTGACATGGAGGAACAGGTTGACGAATGAAGAAGTGAAAGAATGCTGTGGGGTGGATGTGAATGTGATTGAGAAAATTAGGAGAAATACACTGAGGTGGTTTGGACATGTGGAGAGAATTGAGAAGGAAAGACTAACTAAGAGGGTGTATGTAAGTGAAGTGGAGGGAGGGAGAGGGAGAGGGAGACCAAGTATGAGGTGGAGAGATGGAGTTGAGAGGTATATGAGGGAGGGAGGAGTGAGTTGGGGGGAGGGAAGTCAAATGGTGGGTGACAGAACGACTTGGGGATGTTTTATCTGCGGCCACCCTTTGTGGGATTAAGGCGTCAGGCTATGGATAAATAGGTAGATAGATTTATCAAGTTAGAAGCAAGTACAGTATGTCAATGGTAGAGAATCCTTTAAAAAAATTCCTGGATCCAGATGATAATCTGGATCACCACCAAAATCTAATGGATTGTTCCTTGGGCCATAACCTACCCCTCCAAAAAATTTCGGCAAAATCCATTCATAACTTTTTGGGTAATCCTGTTAACAGACAAATGAATCAACACCAGCAAAAACTTAACCTCCTTGGCGAAAGTAATAAGCCTGTCCATTGTCAGGGTTTTAATAGAAATCATTGGAATGTGCACTCAGACACTATTTTTCAGTCCATGAACTGATAAACCTGAACCAGTATTGAGCAATATCTAGTTTGGTGGAAGAGCTCATCATCCTTGATGGAAAAGAGGGCAAAGTGTTTGCGCAGCAGCAGTCTCTTGCGAATTCTCATGTTCAGATGACATGGAATTGTATCCAAGTTGAGCTTCTTTGATTTCTTTTTGGGTAGACCTAAAATGTCTCTGTCTAAATCCCCAGTTGTATCAGTCAGTAGCCGGAGAAAAGTCTGTTGTGATGTAGTAGGGTCTGGGTCATTTATGCCATAAGTCTTTTGGGCTCTAACCTAACCTGTCTATCTATCTATCTATCAGTCTGTCTATCTATCTATCTATATATCAGTCTGTTTACCTAACTATCTATCTGTCTATCTATCTGTTATCAGATGTCTTAGTCCTTAAGGGATGGCCACAAACAAATCTCCTCCATGTTGCCCAGTCCCCCTCCATATCACTGCTCTGCTCCCAGCTCACACACCCCTCTCTCATATACCTCTCCACTCCATCCCTCCATCTCATCCTTGGTCTTCCTCTCCACCTCACTCACATATGCTCTCCTCATTAGTCTCTCACTCTCCATGCTCTCTATATGGCCAAATCACCTCAGTGTATATCTCCTAACACTTTCTATCAAATCAACATCCACACCACAAAACTCCTTCACTTCCTCATTTGTCAGTCTGTCTCTCCATGTAACTCCACATGCTCCTTTCAGATAACTCATTTCCACTGCTCTCACTCTTGACTCGTGTCCTTCTGACAAGGTCCAAGCTTCACGTAACCTAACCTCAGCAATGTCATCTTGATGAAGTTTGGTTATTTAAGCTGTTTCAGCTGTTAGGCAATTTGGTCATTTGCCATTTTGGATGTTATGACCTAAATGACTTATGGCTGAAACAACCAGGACCGATTTCAATATGTGCCATATTGTCTCAGTTGGTAGGCTTATGTTGCATCTTCCAAGCACTCGTGTCCAGAGAGAAGAGCAGATGATCGAGGGGAGTGCTCTGATACTTAATGGGGCACTGCAGGACTTGTTGTGGTGTCTTTCAAGAATCTCTGAGAGTGACAGATCTGTTGGTGACATTAGTAAATATAGAAATGAAGGAGTAAATGGCACTAATGAATTGATTAAAATTTTGACCTTGGTCTGATGCATTAATAAACTGGTCTGCCATATGAGGTGCAACACCTGATGGCAAGTTATTCTGATCCTTTGGATAGCTGACATGATAATCCTTAATTATATTATCATCAAGTAATATATAGCTGCAGCTGAAGTACAAGAAGATTGGCTCATCAGGTGGTGCAAATGGTCTGGGCAAGAACTGACCACCAGGAGGTCTCCCAGTGGCCTGAGGGATATCGTGATGCAAGCCACTTGTAGTTGAAGTGTTAGAATGTGAATCTTCCAGGCTAGGCCACAGTGATTGGCTTTAGCATTGAGTAGACATCCAGAAAAAAAGTAGGATGAACTTAATAACTAGGATGAAACCACCTGGAGTGGAAACAATAATTCGCCACTAGGATCACTATACCTGTCACCTCCACATTATAATAGCAACAAACTAGTGATCAGGCACTTACTTATGAGCAGTAGGAATTTGATGGAGCTGCTCCAGGCTTTAACATTTGATGCTTCTAGCTTCTCAGGGAACAGTTTCTTGCTGAAAGCACAGTTTTCTGGGTCAAACAGGCTGTGTGAGTATCAAGTAGAACAAGGAAGACAGTTTGGGTTTGTCACAGGGGTCATATCATGCCTTGCACCCTGAGTGTTGGCAGTGGATTTTGTTGGGCCCTTCTGGTGATGCAATTTGCCTGTAATAATACCCAGATGTGGAGATAAAGATATACAGGCAGTTACTGTTAATAAGCATGGTTATTATCATTGTCATATTTATTTTATCATTTCTGGTAGAGGTATTAAATTAGATCTTAAAAACTGTACAGAACGACTGAAATTGGGCTAGACTGGAAAAGTTTAAGAGAAAGGTTGGTACACTTAACCATGGGAACCAAGATATGTAGACTAATAAACTTTAAAAAGGAAAATTGACATTAAAAACCCAATCTAGTCAGCTGTAATAAGGTCAGACTTTCATGCATTACCAACCAATTCTGCACAAAGTCAACTATACAGACCGTAAGAAGGGAGCCAAATTGGCATGGGCGAAGCACCTTGTGAAAGCTGATTTGGCATGAAATGCACATCAAGCAGCAGCAGCCCAAATTGCCATGTAAACAAAGCCATAGCACTACCATATTGGCCTGGCCTCTGTTAACCAGAGCAGCTGAATTAGTGCTACAATGAGAGAAACAAGGCCAAGAGAGAAAATGTGCAGCCCAAATTGCCATGTAAACAAAGCCATAGTGCTACTGTCTTGCTAACCAGAGCGACTGAATCAATGCTGCATTGAGAGAAACATGACTTTGAGAGAAAATGTACAACCTGAATCGCTGTGAAAACAGGCTCATAGTGCTACCATCTTGGCCTGGCCTATTGTAAAAACAGAAATGAAACTTCACAAATTAATCACTGTCCTGGTCAAGATTTGATCTCAGGCCCCCGTGCTTCATCCGTGTGCACATTACCACTGAGCCAAGGAGAGGATCACTACTTTGCCTCTTGGCAATGTATGCTTTTATACACCCCATTACATCCCTCTTTTCTCCCCTTGGTGCTTAATTTGGTGAGTTTCGAACACACAAGGTAGCGTAGCATTAGAGGCCACCTCAGAGAGGCTGCGGACCACACCAAACAGCCCATCCCCGGGATGTAAAGACAGGGACACTGTCAGCTAACCAAGGAACATCATCAAATTGCCAACCAAGCCCTGCCTTACATCCTACACCGCTGCCAATCAATGTAATAACTAAAAAGAAACATCACAAATTAATCACTGTCCTGGCCAAGATTCAATCTCAGGCTCCTGTGCTTCAACTGCCTGCATGTTACCACTGAGCCAAAGAGAGGATCCCCACTTTGCCTCTAGGCAACACAGGCATTTATACACCCCATTACACCACGCTAACCAGAGTACCCGAAATGGCACAGTGCTGAGAAAAACAAGGTCCAGAGAAAATGGGAAAGCAGAGCCACATCAGCTGACCACGAGATGATTTAGGATAACCTGTGGTTAGGCTCTGAAAAGAGGTTTGTCCCGCAAGGAAACCAAACTCGGAGAAGAGGCAATGAAATGGGATGAAAGGATATGACATTAAACCATCCCAGTAGAAAGGGGGTAAGGGCAGGATAGGGAGAATGACAAAGCACCTAGAGTGACCCACCCCGGGCGGGGCCCATGCCCATACACTACTGGGGGTACACAGCAAAAAGAAATCCACAAAGCCCCCAAACACCCAAACACACACAACCAACCCAAAAGAGAGAAGGCAAGGAGTAAGAGAACTAGGAAAAGAAGGAGGAAGCAAAGAAAAACTGCTGGAAGGCAAAGGAGAGAACAGAAAAGGAGACCATGAGGAAAGGAGTATGCACTGTAAAGGTCCACAAAAGGAGGAGAAAACAAATAGTAAAACTACTTACACCTATACCTAGGATACTCAAGTACTTTATAAAGGAGAGGGAATGTCTTCCAGTGTAAATTAAGAGCAATGAGCTCAGGAAAAAGGTAAAAAACTAACTGTCTGTCCAAGTTGGTTTACATGTCTGATGCACTTAACGAGTATGGATACCAGTTGTTGAACGTGACTGAGGGTGTTAAACACTGTCCAGGAGAGTATTGTACAAACACAGTACAAGTGCTCATAGGCTACCAGGAGGAGGTTACACTGATGAATTTCCTTCTGATGCATATTTCTTACGTTGAAGTTCTAGTTCTGTTGAGCAAATCTGGTCACCCAAGGCCATGGGGTGGGCTTGGCAAGAACTCTAGCTACAAGGCACTACATTCTGGTGGGACTCATAATCTTATAATTCACTCTTTTAGTGATACAGAATAGGGAATATACCTCAGAAAACCATTGTGTTGTGCTTCGCCTGCATCCATCTTCTAATGATCCAACCATCAGTAATTTGAAATGCTCTTGGTTCAGTTCATCTATTTTTCAACACTGCAAAAAAGAAACATTATACATGGTGTTAGCATGCAAGAGTTCCCCTTGCACCATCATCATTAGCCTTAATCATCAGAAAAAATCATGACAGGTCCACAGTTATGCAGAAATTTTATTTCACTTGTGCTGCCACTGCTGGATTGTGAGAGAGAGAGAGAGAGAGAGAGAGTGAGGAAAATGATGGTAACCCTTATGACAGTTGCACAAAGGCCAAAATCACCTTTGTGGACTTGTGTAAACATTGTCTTAGCAAATGATTAAAGGGTAAGGGATGCAGATTTCTTGTATACCTCTTCTTTTACAGAATTTCCTTTTATTCTCTTATCACCTGTGATGTGACTCGAAAATGAATAAGAGAGGGGTAGAAGTTACAGGAAGAGGAAAGGAAAGAGGAAGAGGAAAATTGGGAGAAGAATAGAGAGGCAGAGAAAAGAGAAACGGATAAAGTAATTTTCTGTCAGCATCAAGTTTTGTAATGGAAAAACATGTCCCAGCATACACAGGACTGGTTTACATGGTAGGCTGAGTTAAACAAACAACTGTGTAAATTGGTTACCACATGAACACATAAGCATGGTACTTTAAAAATAAATAAGTCCTTTAGACATTCATTGTTCTTGGTATAAACATTACTAGTTTCATTTTACATCCATTGTCAGTGCATTACTACATATTTGTGAACCTTAGGTTGGGGTTGGAATGAATCTTCACTATTTCTTAAGAAACTTAAGGGGAAAATTGCTTCGAAATCCGACAAAGTTAATATCTGACAACTGTCATAAGTATGCACACCCGTTGGGTATTGTAGTATGCCTGTACAGTACTTTTTTTTATGTCTTGTTGCCAACACTTGAAGGTTACCTTCTTAGCATTCTGTCATTAATGTAGCAAGATATTAAGAAGATTCATTTTAGCTAAAGAGCACCAATACTCTCAATTAGTATTCATGAATAAAGGAGTAGTACAGGATCTGTTATTAGTTTACATGATTTTTTATTTCTTTGACTTTCTGATTTTACTCATTATAATCAATTGTATAATTGTTATAAACATAGGGGAATTTAAAAGAAGCTTGATGTAGAGAGTATATTGGATGATATCATCAGCTGCTTAATGAAAGATTTCATAGTTTTTCAAAGCCACTGTTTTTGCATCAAGCAAGTTAAGAAAAGTTTAATAAATAGTATTTATTATACAGGTAGTATAAAAAAATCTTGGCTGACTCCATCAGCATGCTGCTCAATAAGACCCACTTGCAGGCAGTCAGCAGGTAGTCATGATTACAGTGCTCTCTTGTAACTGTTAGAATGTATTTTTTAATCATTTCTGCACTGCTGTATTCCAAATTAATTATTCATTATTCGTGAATGGTTTTGTAGTTTTCTTAACCCTTACACGCTGGGGGTTTTCCAATGTCACACGCTTCTCCCTACGGGGGATCCATGATTTTGGAAAAAATACCCTTACTTCAAGCCTTGATATCTGCCAAACTATGAGTTAGAGAAAAGGTTAAAGATATATAAGACTCACCAACTCTTCCTCTTTCAAATAAAAGTATCCCCATGTCTCCAGGTGGTCCCGTCGATGAGTAAGGGTAAGTTGAATTTCAAAGGGTGGCAGGAAGACGCTTGCGGCTATACACGTCAACCGGCGTTGCTCCGAGCCCAAAATCATGACGGCTATACATGTCAACAGGCATGTAGGGGTTAAGCCTTTGATATGTTTAATGTTACATCTTTTTGGTTAAGTATTGATATCCTTCGTAAGTTTCTTTCACAAGCTGATGTTATCCAGGAAAGCTTACTTCTTTTCACCAAATTTTTATTATTTACAGAGTCTGGTAGTGATTGCACAGAAAACCCTAACTGACCACACAGAGTTTGTGAGTGCCAAAAGAGAGTTTGAGGAGTGGCTTCAGCGCTCACAAGGCACAGTTAATGACTGTCAGGATGATAATGGCTCTGAAACAGAGGTCAGTGATTTTATAAGTTTGCTGTAGTATATTCTAAAGTAGGGTAAGGCCATGATATGTCAGTGATGCATTTCTAAATATCACAGCATTTTTTCAGTACAGCTGGTACTGTAAGTAGAGGGACACATGCAAATCAGCATAATAGGTAATAATGCAGCTTTAATGGACAATATCTCAGCAAATTACTTTGGACATAACAGAACAGAAAAATGTAAAATAAGAAAAAAAAAGGACATAATGAGGGCTTACCAGTACTGTACTTTTTTATACAGGGTATTTTATTAGTTGACTGTTCACCACCACTTCCATACCACTACTGCCACTTTTAACTTTTCATATTCATGCCACTCCCATGTCTTGTACTAATACCTTTTATGCAGGGCTCCTTGCAGCCTACTCACTTGATTTTCTCTTCTGTATGAAGAACTTTAATAAAGCACTACTAGCAACATCCCTTTCATAGTCCACTTTTTCAGTTACTTTTCACACTTTCCATTCATATAAGTAACTAAACCAAGGCACTCGGTGCAGTGATAGAAGAAAGTGGAGTGGCTGGTGCTCTGAAAGCATTGATATAGACAGGTAATTGAATACAGGAGCTGCAAAATAAATTCATGTGAAGGTGTTAATACTGTACCCCTGTTCTCATATTGATTTTAGATTAGTATGTAATAAATGAGTTGTTTAAAAATGAAGGCAGACGATTGCCTAAAGTATAAAAACAGACAAACAGTTAACCTGCCGCATGCCAGCGACGTGCAGTACATGTATGTCATCGATTTAAGATATTTGCCATATTTCAAGAATTCAGTTTTGTCATGAGATATTTGCTAGGGATACTCCTGCACCTGTTTAGGCCTAATACCCACGCTATGAGTCGTCACATTGCCCCTCCTTCCATGCGGGGCCCTGCCATCTCATTTTGTGAGTGAGTGAGTGAGCAAGTGAGCACCATGGTGCGTCATGGTATTCCCCAGCACAAGATTGACGAGCTCCTGAGCATCCCCTGTGAAGGAGAAAGTGATTCTCCCATTGATGATGAAGTTGCTGATCAAGACTACATCCAACCTGAGTCAAAATTAAGCAGCGAGGATGGGATTCTATCCCCAAGAAAGGCAAGGAATATGGCTGTCTACATGGCTGTATCTCACCCTGCACCATCACCACCACCACTTCCCACCTCACCACGCCGCTCTTGCTCCATGGACGATTCCTCTAGTGACAAGGAATACAAGGCCAACCCCTCAGGTCAACATCGCCTGCCTATGTGGGTAGGATTGCCCAGGAAAACCCAGAGAAGTGTGAGAGAACTATTTAGTAAAAAGTTCAAGGCAAACAGTGCTTTGTTCTATTCACATTGTGTGCAACGATACCTGCCACCTCCAGCCCCACGCTTCGTTGCCTCTCACTAACCCAGCATCTCCACCTCACCCAAACCTCTCCACACTCCCTCCCCACACCCTCCCCACACTTCGTTCACATAGCCTCAGATGGCGAGGAAGGAGGAAAAGGTAAAGTAAAAGGGAAGGGAAAAGGCAGGGGGAAGAAAAGTGCAAGTTGTGGGGAAAGTGAGGAGACAAGCTTTATTCCCCAACTTCCTTCCCAACCTACTACCGAATTTCCTGCCCATCCGGATGACGGCGACAGAGGTGGCCCCATTGGTGATGAGGGCGAAACCTAAGGAGGGGATGAAGTCACATGGGAGTGGGAAGAAGGGAGCAATTTCGTTCCCATCATCCCTTCACAGGCGGTGATAGGGCAGGCGGTACTGCGCTGGAGCTGACTCCCACCTCATGGAGAATCGATTTCTTCAAGAATATTTTAAAAAGGGAGCTAATATTGAGAATCATTCTCCTTTCTAACACCTATGCTGCCTTCTACCAGTGTGTGGAGTGTGATGTGAGGTTGTGCCCAATCCTATGCTTTCAGGAATATCACACCCTCCTTCACTTCTAAGTGTTAGAAACATGTGTTATGTGCAAAAAAAGATCCCTATGAGTGTTACTGAACTGTATATATAAATTAATGTAAGTTATTTCATGAGTAATTGTAATGTATAATATATGAATTAATGTAAATGATTTCATAATAATAAGTGCAGTGTAATTACTAATTACTTCATATATAACTTGTGTAATGTGTCTTGTGTTCGTTTCATTTTCGCTTTTATTTTAAAGGCTCCAACATGCTTGCATGTATCGGCCTTGGTCACCTAATGGTGGCTTTCCATGCTGCATGATCCATGGCAGCCTCTTTGTTCAATCCCTTAACCCTGAGGTCACACTTAATGACCTCGTCCCATGTCTTTCTCAGTCTACTCCTCATAACCCCACCCCCAGTATTAATACTTCTCACCTTCCTCACCCAATTATCATCCCCCATCCTCTCCACATGTCCAAACCATCTCAATCTACTCTCCTTATCACAACACCAATACACTCCAGTCCCATCCTACCTCTCAGCTCTTCCATTGTAAACCCAGCCCCCCAAGACCTTGCACGCAGGGACGCACTACACATTCACCTAATCATTGTCATTTCTGTACGTCTGAGCCGGCGAATATCCTCCTTCTTTACTGCCCAGGTCTCACTACCATACAGCATTACACTCCTAACATGCTGCATACAAAGACCCCTTAGCACGTAGGGAGAGCCCTCTCAGTGTCAGAAGAGGCAAGAGCTCCCTGAACTTCTTCCAACCACTTCTCACCCTAGCCACAGAACTAGCTCCAGCCCCACCTCCAGCACACAACATGTCTCCCAAATAACAAAACTCTTCCACACACTCAAGAGATTCACCAGCAAGTTCAATCCTTTCATGCCTGAGAGTCTCCACCTGCTCTCCCCAACTCTCCGTACACATAAAATCAGCATTATCTCGCAGTCTACCTGTGATATCACTACATCTCTTGTGCACTCATTTATCACAAACACCGCACAAGATAGAATTACTTCCTACGCCCTTGTGGCAAACTGCCCATGGCCACTCTCCCTCGTCTTTTACAGTACCTCCACCAACCCTAGATATCATCACTTTTGTTTTATCTGCATTTACCCTTAAGCCCTTGTGCCCCATACCATCTCTCCACTTCCTAAACCTTTCCTCCACCTCCCTTTCGTTCTCTGCAATCAACACCAAATAATCAGCATACAGCATCTCCCACGGGAGTCCGTTTCTAAAGTCACGTGAGAGGGCTTCAGGTAGTGTGATAAACAACATGGGACTCAAAACTGACCCCTGATGCACACCAACATTCACAGAAAACTCATCACTCAAATCTCCATTCACTCTTACCTGGATGCAAGCACCCACATACATAGCCATAACCACCCTAACCAGCCACTCCTCCAAGCCAAGCTTTCTCATTGCCCATTTCACCACCTCTCTAGGGACTCTGTCAAAGGCCTTTTCCAAATCAACAAAAACAATATACTGTACAGATCCCTTCTACCAATATATTTTTCCTGAAGCTGTCGAACAATGAATATGGCATCAGTGGTCCCCCTACCTGGCATAAACCCAAACTACATCTCATCAATATTCACTCTTTCTCTAATCATACCTTCTGAAACTCTCTCCATTACCTTCATTATCTGATCTAAAAGATTTATACCTCTATAATTTCCTCTTTCCAGAGCATCACCCTTCCCTTAATACACATTTACAGTTACACTCTTCAGCCAATCATCTGGGACAACACACTCATAAATAATCATATTTATCAGTGTTTGTTCGAGAAAAGACACATATAGCGAGTACGATGTGCAAGAATAATTCTTTTTGTGAAAAAAAGATGCAAATGTAAGATATCTATGTGTGGGCAAACACTTATGTGAAAAAACTAGAAAATCCAATAATATGGACATTATTGGAAAAATGCCACTCACTCACTCGAATATTGTAATGCGCCCCCACATAATTATGCTAGGGGACTCCTTCCAGAAGTGTCCCTGGGTCATTTGGGATATTTATCCCTGAAGAAAACAAAGATTTCTTACCTCAACTCGCTGGGTGTCGGCAGTGGCTGATGAAGTCTACGAGCGTTGCTCTGAACATTTCAGTTACTCTCCGAGGGAGAGAATCAACCTCAAAATCAACCTTTTAGGTTTTTGTGAGTACTTTATGGTTGTTCTCTATGTTCTCTCATCATTCCTAACCTATCTAACAAAAGAAAATAAAAAGGTCGAAAATTGGCCAGCACTGGGGTGCCATGAAGGTCCCAAGTTGGCCAGCAGTCGGTGAGTTAAGGTTTCTAAAGGTGTGCCATCTTTGCAAGGAAAAAGTATTTTTGCCATATTCCCAGAACATATTAAGCAGGAAAAAGTAGAGATGATAGTAGATTTTTTTTTTCTCTTATGTTAATGCTGAAATTTTACTTAGGCTTATTGATACTTATCTGTCTTTACCATAAAAATGAAATGCCAGGAGTGGGAGAAATAGAAATGTGACCGTTGGTGAATATACTGGACCTAGATTGCATAAGTAGTATAGGATGAAAAATTAGGAGTCGGGAAAAAATGTGATTTTAGGACGTCTTTATCAGAATGGTATGGTATGGTTATAGTAAGCAAAAGAATATTACTAGTATGGTAAATAATGTGGCTTGAGTAATTAAAAAAGGATAGGTAAGTGAGGTTGAAGGGAAGAGAAGAAATGAAATCCCCAAAGGATGCATTCATAAAGTAAAAGTTTAAGAAGGAGAGGTATGAATGCTAAGGAAGGAACAGAATTAAGTAAGGATGGAAGTGGAGAATGAGGTATGTAAGGAGATACATACGTGATGAGAGTTGCACTCCATTTAAAACTGTTAGACAGTGGAAGAGTTCTGCTCTACAAATAACAGATTACACTGAAGTTAGGCCTTTGAGGTGAAGCCAATATTCTGAGGACCTGCATATTATGTGAACGAAAGTCAGAGCCATTACATTAGGCTTGTTGTTAATAATTGTTCTTTTGCTTTTGCCTTCTTTGTTTTCTGAATGCTACCTCACATTACCCTTATGTGTGGAAAATGGTCAGGTTGGTGATAAGAGGAAGCTATGTGTGGATCATACTTTGAAGGCTTGATTGATGATTGAATGGATGTGTGGCCTATTTCACTGTTGATTGTTGTAATAGCTTCTGTTTTTGTGGTTTCCTTTTCATATCACTGGCTCTTACATGAACACATGGAGAACTGGGCAAGGGTAATGATGACGGTACTGTCAGATTGTTTTTATCACTAGAAATGGCCAAATTTTGGATATGTATCGCATGTAATCTCTGGTGCTTATCAGTATATTGTTGCATGCAAGAGTTTGTCAAGAATAACGAGCCAGCAATGTACTGTATCCTGTTTTCTGTATTTCTCTTTCCTCCCTGAAGATCAGTGTCCATCATCTCTTGTTTTTTTTTTTTTTTTTTTTTTAATAATGGAAAAATATTTCATATAACATGTCTCATAGGCAAAGTGAGCAGGGAAGTGTCAGCAAACTTTTTAAATTGTGATAGTACAGTCTGTTGTATCATTTCTTTGGCAGGTGCGAGACAAGTTGGACACAATCAAGCTGGTGTCAACGCGGCTGTCTGAGGGTCAGCATCTGCTTGGGGTACTGGCTGAGGCTTATACGCGTGCTCTCAACCTCACTCACCTTGAGCACCAGGATCAGATTAGACAGGATTTCACAACACTGAAAGCAGAATGGGACCAGTTCAATATTTCACTGACATCTACTGAATCAAAGCTAAAAGTAAGACTTATTACAGCAACTCTTTTATGAAAACAGTAATATAATTATATTAGGTTTGATTTGAGACTTGCCTGTAAAATACAGGTATACCCCGAGATACGATACCCCTCGATGTGATACCCCAGCTTAGTGATCTATCTATCTATCGATCCATTGCCAGACGCCTTAATCCCTTATACGGGGTAGCCACAAACAAATCGCCTCCACATCACCCTGTCCCCCGCCATTTCACTGCCCTGCTCCCAATTCACACCCCCCTCTCTCATATACCTCTCCTCTCCATCCCTCCATCTCATCCTTGGCCTTCCCCTCCCTCTCTCCCCCTCCCTCTCTCCCCCTCCACCTCACTCACATACACTCTCCTCGTCAGTCTCTCACTAGCCCACCTATCGTTGGCCAAACCCCAGTTTAACGATGGGATTTAATTTTTCTTTTTACTGATTTTGATGATATTTTAGACTTAAATTTTGTGTTTAGATTGATTTATAAAATGTTTTTAGACTTAGATTAATGTGTTTTAGTCACAGGTGGGGTGAACATTGTCATTTTATGGTACAGTTTACTAAGTTTGATTTTTTCCAGACATTATATTTGACGATTTTCAAATTTTATTTTTGGATTTAGGTGAGTCATAAACTGCTTTAGGGTTGGTTTAGCTTGTTTTAAAGCTATTTGGGGGTTTAGGCTAGCTAGAAACTTGTTTTTGGACTCATTTGGGTGGGTTTAGGACACCGCTGGGGGGGAAACCCAAGACTCAAAAACACATCCCTATACTTTACATGTTAAATCTACCCTAAGATACAATACCTCACCTAGTGATGGATTTTTACTTAACCAATTGCATCGTTAAACCGGGGTATACCTGTATCAAAATCTTTTAGTTTGGTAAGATAATAGATATTTGCTATGTAGATAATGTATAGTACTGTATATAGTACCATAATATATGTCAAAGTCTCTCTCTCTCTCTCTCTCTCTCATTGTTTATGTTTTTATTTTTTGTATACACTATTGTACTTTTTTAATCAGACTGCTCTCCACCGTTGGGAGGAGTTCAGTGAGGCATGCAGCCGGCTAGACACTTGGTTAGTTGAGGTGGAAGAAGTGTTGGTTGAGACGCCTGACTCAAGAGGTGAAGTGGCTGAAATGCGTACATTCTTGGAGCGTTACAAGCATATCGCATTACAAATTCAGGAAAAGCGAGAGGAAGTCAACAAACTCTTGGATGATGCTGAAGAATTCTCTGAGAAGGCCTGTGATGATGAGATCTTGAATCAGGTGGAGGAAGCAGAAGCCAAGTGGGAGCATCTTAGCACCCGCTGCAATGAAATCACCTCAAAGTTAGAGGAAGAGATCACTGACTTCAGCCAATATCAATTGGCCCTTCAAGACACAGAGAAATGGCTCCTGCAGATCAGTTTCCAACTCATGGCAGAGAATTCTTTGTATATATGTAACAGAGAGCAAACAGAGGAACAGATTGAGAGTCATAAGGAGCAACTGGAAGAGATAATTGAATATCAGCAGACCCTTGATGAGGTGAAGAATAAGGGTCGGAAGCAGATTGATCGGTATATTGGGTCAGTTCCTTCCATCCAAGACAGAATTGAACATCAGTTGCATAACATTCAAGAGAGCTACAATTCATTACTGGGTACTGCCAACCACATTCAGAAACGGCTAGATGAATCTCTAGCGAAGTTTGAAGAGTATGAAGCAACCCTAGAATCAATTGAAAAGAACCTGGAGGAATGGGAACCTGTAATAGCAGACGAAAATGACACAAGCATCCAAACAATGGAGGAGGCAAAGTACCATCTGGAGTGCACCAGGGTAAGCATTAAGGTTTTTTATAGGATAGATTCGAGACTGGAAATCCTTATTTAATGTTGCCTTTTTAACATGTGTGTTACTATTCTATCCTTAGTAAATTAAAGAAAAATTGCCTATTAAAGATCCATTGGTACATTCAAAGATGATATGCCAGATTCTACCAGTATGTAGTACCAGTTGTATGGAAAAAGGAGTGATATTTTGGAGTACATACCTTCATAAAGCTGTCTGTAAAGCTGTTTGTAAGTAAAGGGTAATCCATTATTGCCTGAGCACAAATGATCTGATACAGTAAGTCCACACTAAATTATGGAATGAATGCTTTTGAAAGTAGCATTTGTTAAAAAAATAATATAAAACATCCCAGATTTATAATGAGAACTGCCTGCACTATGAAAGTTGATAGTGATTTAGGTAACATGAACAGTGCATCATTATTTATAATTCCACAGCATATCTGTCTCTTTACTCATACTTTCACTTGCATAATAATAATCAGTGTTCTTTGCAGTTTGTTTTTTCATACTGAATTGATATGCTGGCCCTCCATAGGTTCAGTCCCTAATAGATATCTTGAAGCTTTTCAGGCATGCAATGCCACCAAAGAAAATAGTCAGATCATAAAACTGCAAATGTACATTAATAGTCTATGGTAGCCTTGCCTTGGACTGCTACACATGGAGTCAGTGGGAAAGTGTTGCCTTGGGTCTCAAGATTGACCCTGTCGGGGACATTTTAATATTTCAAGTCCAGAACGAACATAAATAGTTCATATCACCTAAAGTACCACATACTGCCACAATAAATTATTAAATAGAGGAATATCATTTGTAAAACATAATAAAGAATTAAAAGACACATCATGGAATGTAATGATAAGGACTTATGAGACCAAGCTGCAATCACAGCTTTTCAGAGCGGTGCTGCTATTAGGTGCACGCATCTCTTACCCATTTTCACTTTAAAGTTAAAAAACTATTAACTATCATCTGTTTCCCTCTTTAAGGCATCGTTAAAGCAAATATCAGGTACTGTTTGATGAAAAAAGGTGTAAAAACACTGTGAGCAGGGCAATAGGTAGAATACAGTTGGGAAGGCAGCAGATGTGTCTGGGTTGAAATGATGAAGGCCTCAGGAGATATAGGAGTGGGTTTTGTTACTTATTTGGTAAATATGATTATAGATACTGGTAAGTGTGCTGTCCCAAATGCCAGGCTGAAGAGTGTTATAGTAAATGTGTAGAAGGGGAAGGGTGATGCCCTGAAAAGAGGAAGTTATAAATGCATAAAACTTCTGGACCAGATAATGAAGGTAATGGAGAGTCCTGGAAGGTATGATAAGGGAAAGAGTGATTACTGATGGGATGCAGTTTGGTTTTATGCCAGGCAGAGGGAACACCGATGCCATATTCATTGTCTGACAGCTTCATGAAAAATATTTAGGAAAGAACAGAGAGCAGTACTTTGCTTTTGTTGATCTGGAGAAGACCTTTGATGGAGTCTGTAGGGAGGTCATGAAGGCGGCAGTGAGAAAGCTAGGATCGAGGAGTGGCTGGTTAGAATGGTCATGGTTATGTATGCAGATGCTTGTACCCATGTGAGAGTGATCGGAAATTTAAGTGAAGAGTTTTCTGTGAATGTTGCCATGCATCAGGGGTCAGTCTTGAGGCCCTTACTGTTTGTCATGGTAGTTGAAGCTCGCACATGACTTCAAAAATGGAGTCCCGTGGGAGATGTTGTATATTTGATGACTTGATTGCAGAGAATGAAAGAGAGGCAGAGGAAAGATTTAGGAAGTGGAGAGACAGAATGGGGCACAAGGGTGTGAGGGTATATGTGGATAAAAGAAAAGTACAGTAATAATATCTAGAGTTGGTGGTGGTATTGTCAAAGTAGAGGGAGTGTGGCCATGTGTGGTTTGCTACAAGGGTGTGGGAAGTAGTTCCATCTTATGCAGTTTTTGTGATAACTAGGTGCGTAAGGTGTGGAGTGGTATTAGAGGTAAGTTGCAAAATAAAGCTGATATCGTGTGTGTGGTGTGTTGGGAAGAGCATGTAGAGATTGTTAGGCATGAAAGGATTGATCTTGTTCGAGAGTCTCTTGAGTGTGTGTAGGAGTTTTGTCATTTGGGGGACATGTTATATGCTGGAGATAGGGCTGGATCTAGGGTAAGAAGTGGTTGGAGAAAATTCAGGAAGCTGTTGCCTGTCCTAAAATTGAGAGGGCCCTTCCTCTGTAGTAAGGAATCTTTGTGTGCTGCATGTGTTAGGTGTGTAATGCTGTATGGTAGTGAGACCTGGAAAGCAATGGAAGAGGATATTCATAGGCCCAGACATACAGAAATGACCATGATTAAATGGATTTTCAATGCTTCCTTGAAGGTGAGGCCTTGGTAGCTAGGACACGATTGTAGAGTTGAGAGGAAGCATGGGACTTGAATGTAATGGTGTTATAATGAGGAGGGGTAGACTGAGATGGTTTAGGCATGTTGAGAGGATAGAGTATGATAGTGGGGTGTGTAAGGTGAGAAGTGTGAGCATCAGAGGTAGAGTTGTGAGAGGCAGACTGAAAAAGATGTGGGATGAGGTTATGGAGTGTGACCTCAGGGATAAGGGACTAAATAGGGAGACTGTCAGACATTGAGCAGTATAGAGAGATATCATTAGGTGACAGAGGTCATTGCTTGCAAACATGTTGGAGCCCATTTAAATGATATGATTCAGTACTGAAATATTATTGTGTAAGGGATTCCTCTTTGCAACCTAAGTAATTAAGTAACTCATAGGATCAGTATTAGTATGCAGGTAATAATATTGTAAGATTATTCAGCTAAATATAATTGTACTTCACCTGATCTGATTTTTCTTGTACATTTTAGATTACAGGCATTTGCTTATTTATAAGTATACTTCTCTTAGTTTGATTTTTGTTGTTCATTTTTCATGAATATGAGTGTTGTCAGTACTGCATTACCCAGTATATTTCTGTTTCTTTGGTCAGTCATGGCACAGTAAGCTTCTTGGGGAAAAGTCTCGTCTGGCCTTTGCTGTGCAGGCTTGTGAGGCAGCAACTGCATCAATTTCCCGGCCTGGTTCACCACAGGATGTCATTTCTCAAGCTATACCAGAAAATGAACTTGCTGTCAGGGCCAAGCTTGAGGATCTCATTGAACAAGTAAGGAATGATATTTTGATGTCACATTTAATATTCTGGCCGGTTAGCAACTTCTGCTTTCCAGATAATTTTGTGTTGTACAGATCGAAAATTTCGCTTCAGTAGATTTTCATTTCCTGGGCTGTGTTAGGATGTAAGCTGTTTGTTATTGCCATTGATTATTTATGTATAGAATCATATATCTGGAAGATTACAAAAATGAATAATTAATTCGGTATTGAGAATTCATACTGTTGAGCAGCAGATGACAATTGTAAAGTACTGGAAGAGTTTTGTTGTGGTTAAGTCAGTTGCTTGTCATTGTACAAACATAAAGTGGTGCATGATAAGTTGGATCATGCTTGTGATGGAATCTTTTCTTTATTTACTGAAAAGTGAGGTGAAACAGGCTGTGGCACAAAAGAAGAAAGCATACAATGAATGGATGAGAAATAGGGGCGTGGAAGAAGTTGAGAGGCGGAAGAGAGAGTTATATGTAGAATAAAAGAGAGAGGTGAAAAGATTAGTAAGAGAGAGTAAGAAGAGAGTGGATGAGGAATTTGGAAGGAATTTGAGTGTAAAGTGGAGGGACTGTAAGAAAATGTTCTGGGAAGAGGTGAAAAGAGTAAGACAGGGTGGAAGTGAAGTTAGCAGGGGAGTGAAAGATAAAAATGATAGATTACTAGTGGAGAAGTGAGAAAAACTGAGCAGATGGAGAGAACACTTTAAGGAATTGTTGAACGTAGAGGATGGAAGTAATGCGAGTATAAGTGGCTGGGGAAAGGCTGGGAGAAGGAGGGAGGTGAGAAGACAGGAAGAAATCAGTAGGATAGAAGTTGTGGAAGCAATGAAGAAAGTTAAATCTGGAAAAGCCCCAGGAATTGATGGAGTGTGTGGTGAAATGCTGAAGCATGGGGGACAGATAGTAGTAGAATGGATGTGGAAGATGTGCAGATTAGCCTGGGAGGAAGGTAGAGTCCCGGAGGATTGGAAGTCAGGTATAATTATTCTCTTGTACAAAGGAAAAGGGGAAAAAGAAGTGTGTGGTAATCATAGAGCCATTTGTCTTCTTAGTATAATAGGAAAAGTGTATGGTAGGATACTTATTGACAGAGTTAGAGAAAGAACAGAGAAATTAGTTGGAGAAGAACAGGGAGGCTTTAGGAAGGGAAGAGGTTGTGTGGATCAGATATTCATTCTTAGATCTTTAGTGGAAAAGTTTCTAGAGAAGGGAAAGAAGTTGTATGCAGCTTTCATGGATTTGGAGAAAGCATATGACAGGGTGGATAGACAAGGATTGTGGAAAGTGTTAAGAATATATGGAGTAGATGGGAAGTTGTTGAATGCTGTGAAGAGTATATACGATGGTGCGAAGGCTGCAGTTCGTGTGGATGGTGAACTAAGTGAATTTTTCTCTTTGAAAGTTGGGTTGAAACAGGGATGTGTCATGTCTCCATGGTTGTTCAATCTGTACATGGATGGGGTAATAAAAGAGGTACAAGGTAGGGTAGTGGATGTTGGAGTGGCCCTGGTGAGAGAGGATAGTGTTTGGAAACTCCCTGTACTGTTGTTTGCAGATGATACTGTGTTGTTGAGTGAAGACGAAGGGGAGCTCCAAGGCTTGGTGGATGAGTTTGGGAGAGTGTGTAAGAAACGGAATCTGAAGGTGAATGTAGGGAAGAGTAAAGTGATGGTCTTTGAGAGAGGTGAAGTCAGTGAATGTACAGCGAAGTTGGATGGTGAGGAATTGGAAAATGTGAGTACGTTTAAGTACTTGGGTAGTGTGATGAGTAAGGATGGAGGTTTGGAAGGTGAAGTGCTTGAAAGGGTACAGCAGGGAAGAAAGGTTGCTTGGTCTTTGAAAGCAGTGATAAGAAACAGGGATGTGAGCATGGAAGTGAAAAAGTTACTACATGACAGTATTGTGATACCAACTCTAACGTACGGAAGTGAAGCTTGGACGTTGTTGGAAGGACACAAGTCAAGAGTGAGAGCAGTGGAATTGAGTTATTTAAGAGGAGCCTGTGGAGCCACATGGAGAGATAGGCTGACGAATGAGGATATAAAGGAACGTTGTAGTGTTGATGTGGATGTGATAGGGAGCGTTATGAGGAACACACTGAGGTGGTTTGGCCATGTGGAGAGGATGGAGGGTGAAAGACTGACGAAGAGAGTGTATGTGAGTGAGGTGGAGGGGGGAAGAGGGAGGGGGAGGCTGAGGATGAGATGGAGGGATGGGGTGGAGAGGTATATGAGAGAGGGGTGTGTGAGTTGGGAGCAGGGCAGTGAAATGGCAGGGGACAGGGTGACTTGGAGGCGATTTGTTTGTGGCCACCCCAAACGGGATTGAGGCATCTGGCAATAGATAGATAGATAGATAGATTTTTTTATTTTTTTCCACAGAAAGAATAATACAGGCATAATTAAAACATAACTATGACATTATTGAAGTATGTATGATAATTCATCCATATTGGGTATGAATCATCCTATATCAAGTAATCAAGCTGGATGCACTGTACAGATTCCAGAGTTAATATTGTTTCATTTCATTTGCTTTGAACTCATTTAAGTTTTTAGACTGGACGATCTTTCTTCCACTCCCTAGACTGTGGAGACATATACAACATAGCTATGTCCAGCTTCCCACCATTGTTCTGTGAGCTCCACCCCCAATATTTCTACTTTCATACTCTGAAACTTTATCCATTTCACTTTTAATTTCTTACCAGTCATAATCGTCACTCCTCCTTCAGGTTTTCCATCTCTGTCATTCCTTCACTCATTATAGTCATTCCAACCCAACAGTATCAGTATCATTCTTTAATTTTGGTTTCAACTTGACATCAAAACTTACTTTCTTTAATATACTGTAGTTTCAAATTTATATTTTCACTGTCACAACATTTTCATAAGTCTTTACACTATGTTTTTTTTTGTAATACACTTATTTGCCTTTGTGTGGTTTCGTTGAATTTTCTCAAAATTTGTAAAGTTACACTGCGCTTTTCCTGTTTTCTCTTTTTTCACTTCTTTCGTATCAAATTCCATCTTCTTAACTCTAATCATCAGTATTTTGAGCATGTCATATATGTTAATCTCCATGTCAAAACCTTCAAACTCTGAGACCTCCTCCATCTCATTGTCATATGTGTACCAATACACTTCCTGGCTGTGGTCAGTCTTCCTCAGCTGTCATACCATACTGTGCAGTGAACATCCACTTTCTACTTCATGTGGGTCACATCTGTTCACTTTGAACATCAATCCCAACCAAGGCAGAGACATTCAACAATCCCACAACTATAATATATAGGTAGTGGTAGATAGATGGATCTCCCAACAGACACCTTCTCCATTTGACCAGTCACCCAGTCATGTATTTACCTATTACCTATTTACCTGTGTGTGTGTGTGTGTGTGTGTGTGTGTGTGTGTGTGTGTGTGAGAGAGAGAGAGAGAGAGAGAGAGATGGTTAGTAAAAAAGTGTAGGAAGACAAGGGGGATGGTTACTGTACCTTGCTCAATCCCCATCCTTTTACCTCTTTCCTCATTGCTTTCCTCCAGCCCAGTTCAAATTGCCATATAGTGATTATTATTGACCATAACTTAACATTAGTATCTCATAGAAAATACAGCTGAATGTTGAGTTTGATCTTAGGAATAAATATATGTTTTGTGAACATGTTGCTATATTTTCTTATTTGTGCAGGTTCAGGCTCGAGTGTCTACAATTAGCAGCTCAGTGAGTGAACTGGAGGACCTTGCTCGTCAAAATGATGTGATTAAGAAATGGATAGAGGAGTATCAAGTAATTGTGGAAGAGTTCAAGAGTCGCCCTGCAAAGTTACGGCATGAAGCATCGAATATGGAGATTTCTCAGCTGAATGACCTACGCTCCAAAATCATGGAGAAGCAAACCATCTTGGATGAATTGGAAATCAAGCAAATGAACCTTGCTCCAGATTCTGCTGATACTGATATTCGTGACCAGATGAATCATCTAGAGGAGGAAGTTACTAGTCTCATAGACTCTCGAACAACTACTAATCACCTGATTGAAGAATACAGAAGGAAATTGCAGCATGTCTATGGATGGTTTGATACTATTATTAAGCAGTTGGAAAAATGTGATAAAAGTGATAATCTTGACACAGCAAAAAAATCCTCTGAGGTTCAGCTGCTGTGGAACCAGTTTGAAGACGCCCAGACAATGCTTGCAGATCTGAAATCAAAGGCCAGTGATATAATGCCTGAACTCTCTAGCTTAGATGTCCAGCAAGTTGAGGAACAACTGAGGTCTGTTGAGAAGAAATACTCAGATCTTCAGAAACGTGTTGGTAAAAAGATGCAGGTTATTGAAATGACAAGGAAAGGGTATGAGGACACCAAAACTGATATTCTTACCCTTCAGACATGGATACAAGAGAAGTTGGAGTCTGTAAGGAATCAACCTCTGCTTGGCTACACCAGCAAGAATACTGAAATGATGTTACTTGATATCAATGTATGTATGATATTTTCTCTATTTAATAGTAATAGGTTACAGTCAATACCGACACTTAAAAGTAGTTTCATTTTTTTATTGCATTTTTGCCATAGATTTCTAACATGTGTAGGTTGTCTGAAATTTTCTCTGAAAACTTGCAGGTGCCAATATTATTCTAAATTTGGTTTTGCATATAACCCTAAATCAACCAAGGTATAGGGAATAGTATTACTGTAGAGTATATAGTATATCTTGGCAAAAAGACTTCACCAATGCTTGGCTCTTTGATCTCCTAAAACTCTGAACTAGTCTGTAGAAATCCTGTTTACTATTAGCAAACAACCAAGCATTATCATCTGCATAAAGTGGGTCTGTTTTGAAATACCGTACTTGTACTGTAGCCCACGATTTACCATTGATCATTGTCCCCACCCCTCAATCCACAAGTTATTTTGACCTATAAACTGTGACCCACCTCAATAGAAGGCATGGCTCTGACCATGATGTACGGCAATAGAAATCAATTAAATTGGAATTTTCTTTAGTTTTATTATTTTGGTGCTTGTCACGAGTAAAGTACAGTATAATAAATGGTAATCTGAATATTTGCTTACCAATATTTCAGTAGCCCTCTACCACCTCACACCCAAAAGATTGGTCTTTGGTGAAATAAAAAAAGAAAGTACAGTACAATATATATATATATATACTGTATATAGTAGTCCCTCATTTATCCGGACGCTTAGTATTCAGACGTGTTCGTTATCTGGACCTTGGCTCTATTAAACCATTATCCAAATTTACTTGCTATTATCTGTACGTAAAAGTCCCCGAGAACTTCGGCCGGCCAGCCGACATGTTCAAACATTCGGTATCGTGGCCGCTGGGCTCGAGCCATGAGCTGGAATTAGTCCATAACCCGCAACCAGAACTAAAATGTCCATCCACCCCTGTACCGAATGGTCAAAGCTGCACGCTCGTCCAATCTATCCTAATGACCCTCAAGCACCCAAGTAATAAGTCTGTAACCCGCAAGTGGTGTCAAAACATCCGTACACGTCCCCACCTAACGTCCAATGTCACACGGCCACCAAGCTAAGTCTTTCCCAACCACCATCACCATCAAACACAGACCACAAGCCACAAGTATATGTTCGGTGACAGCGGTCGTCCACCTCTTTATCAAACATCAAAAGTCTGACAGTCACTGTGAGTTGTGTTTCCGCATTGCCACTCGGTATCTAACAGACCGCAAGCCATGAGTAAATGTACAGTAAAAGCACCTGTCTGCATGTTGACAGAAGGGGGAGAATCATGCTCACAACCTCACATCTTCCATTCTTCCATCCCTCGTCCATACCCTCCCAGCTCCCCTCTCATTCCCTCAGTTCCTACCCTCCTCCATGGTGATTTATTTGATTACAGTTGGTCATATCAAAATTCTGAAGTGACCACAAGCAAGCTCATGAAATTCTGCATCTAGAGATACTTAACTCTTGAAAAGTATTGGCAAAATTTTGCACTAGGATAGTGGGAGGTTATATGAAGGTAAGTTTTACTCCTGAACACTTTATGCTCACTGCATTTCTGTTCTTGTACTTATCAGTTTTATGTGTTTTTATTAGCATATCTTATAGTATAAGCACCAGCGAAGATGATGGTATACTATTTATACCAATATAACCAATTTCTGATGGCATATTTGGCTGTGGAATTTTTTCTGAGCCTCAGGAGCAATCACTCGTCACAGAAAACTGATTTTCAAACCATCTTCAGTTTTTTGTGGATTTTTGTTGGTTATGCATTGTTTTTATTATGTTTAGCATTAATGTGGATAATCCTATGTGTGTTTTGATGTCTCAGTTTGGCAGAATAACTGGAAAACAGTTCCAAAATTAGGAGGGATGCTGTACATACAGTCCTGTTTAGGTAGGATGTTCTTTGGGTTTCAGTGTTTTGTTTTCTTCATGGTTTTCTTGGTGTTTAGCATTATTACTTTGGATATTCCTATGTGTGTTTTGATGTCTAAATATGGCAGATTGACCTGAAAACGGTGCCAAAATTAGGAGGGGTACTGTACACACAGTAGTGTATAGGTAGGGTGTTTTTAGTTTTCAGTGTTTTTTTGGCTTTTTTTTGGGGGGGGGAGTTGTTGAAAATTATTTTGGATAATCCTATGTATGTTTTGATGTTAGAATATGGCAGAATGACTGGAAAACTTTGCCAAAATAAGGAGGGGTACTGTACAGTGAAGCTACAGAATGTGGTGAATGATTTTGGCGTATCGGATAGAGCCAGGATTCCGGGGGCCTGAATGGTGAGCGAAGGAAAGTGTGGCCCATTGGATTGGACAAATTAGGACTGTCTGGACATTGCTACTCCTCATCCTGCCCTAAGGTGGGAATGGATGATGATGAGGCCGAAAAAAGCTCATCAACTTCGCAGCAATATCAAGTTGATATTGATCGTTTTCTTCAATATCCTGGGGATTGATATATATGAGGTGCTACCCAAAAGTTCCTGTAATTTGAGTATTGTAGGAAAATAAGTTACCTTACCTCCTAGTTCTCACTGTCGCCTTCAAAGTAACCCCCTTGGGCACGTGTACAGTGGCCTCAGTGTCTTTTCCACGAGTCCATGCATCCCTGGAAGGCTTCAGGCGTGATGGTCTTGATCACCTCCTGTGATTCTGTGTGGATCTCCTCAATGAAGTCCAATCGACACCCTTTCAGTTATAATTTCAGCTTGGGAAACAGGAAAAAGTCACAGGGGGCAAGGTCAGGTGAATAGGGTGGGTGAGGAATGACTGCCGTGTTAGTGGAAGCCAGGAACCGCCGGACAACAATTGATGTGTGGGCGTGGGCATTGTAATGATGCAGGACCCAGTCCTTGTTCTTCCACTGTTGTGGATGTTTGCGGCAGATGTTCTCCCTCAGACACTGAAAACATCACAGTAAAATTTTCCTCTGACAGATTGACCAGGTGGGATGAATTCCTTGTGAACAATCCCTTGGATATCAAAGAAAATGATCAACATCGACTTGGCATTGCTGCAAACTTGATGTGCTCTTTTTTGGCCTTGGTGAATTGAGAGACTTCTATTGCAATAACTGCTGCTTTGTCTCCGGGTCATAACCATAAACCCATGATTCATCACCAGTTATGACCTTGGAGATGAAGGTGGCATCATCTCTGACCTGATTCTTGGACTCCCTGCAAACTGCAACGCGATGTGCCTTCTGCTCATCACTCAGCAGTCTTGGCACAAATTTTGCAGCGATGCATTTCATGCCCAACACATCCAACAAAATGCGTTGCAAGCTCCCGTATGACAGACTAACTGTATCACAAACATTGTGGATAGTTCGTCTACAATCTGCAAGGATAGCCTGACAAACATTTCCAACGTTTTCTGGTGTTGTTGCCGTTGACGGTCATCCAGAATGGTCATCGTCTTTGACAGATGTTCGTCCTTCCTGGAACTGCTTGTACCAGAAAAATCTTCGGCTTTGGGACATGGCATTGTCACCAAAGGCTTGCTGAAGCAACTGGTGAGTTTCTGCAGCCGTCTTGTTGATCTTGAAGCAGAACATGATGCAGGTTCTTTGTTCCGTGAGGTCCACCATTGCAAAACCACCAGACTACCTACACACTATGTTACAATAGTAAGTGTAGCTCAACAACACATCCACTCCCAGACACGGCCAGGGTTACACTGATGCACAAGGGGTGCTGCTGACTCCTCCTAGCAACAAAAGGCAAAACTGCAAACAGTTGGCTCCCTTTGTTCAAATTACTGGAACTTTTGGGTAGCACCTTGTACTGTGTATATATATGTAAAACTCAAGGACAGTGCACCATCAAAGCTGTTGCAAATAACAGTGTAATATTTAACAGACATAATTCTTTTCACATTCTCTATGAACCAGTTGTACCAAAAAATTATGTGGGGAAGCTTTTTTTTTTTTTTTTTTTTTTTTTTTTTTTTTTTTTTTTCTACATCACAGACACTGCAGTTTTCCTGGGCAATGGTTTATGGGTTAATCTGCCTCATTGATGGTCTATCCATGGTTTTGTTTGAGAGGAAAACAGCCAGTATTACTCATCCAGGCTGGCATATTAGAAGTCTTTAGAAAATGTAACTAGGGTAATAAGGGGATTAAAATAAAGATGAATATCTGAGCAGTGTAAGGTTTTCAGATGACATTATTCTATTCAGTGAGTCAGGTGGACAAGTACAACAGTTTATAGAAGACTTATATAGAGAACACCTGTTTTTTTAGGACTCAAGATGAATAAGATAGAGACAAAAGTCATGCTTAATAATGAGGATCATGTTGCAGAAATAGGAATCCAGAATGAAGTTTTAGAATTAGCTGGTGAATTTGTATAGGCTACTGAGGACAACTTGTACAGACTGACCTGTCATTCAGACCTGAAATAGGTTATAAAACTAGATTAAAGAGCATTTGGTAGACAAAGGAGCATATTGAAGGGCATTTTACCATTGTGTTTAAAATGAAACGTTTTTAAATTGATGCATCCATATTGTAGTCACTTTCAGCTCAGAGACATGGACAGTGGCCAAATCACTGGAAAGAAGTTAATTAGTTCCCAGAGATGTATGGAAAGATCAGTGCCAGGAATCACTTCAAGAAATAGGAAAGAATCAGCTTGACTATGGAAACAGACTGGTGTAGAAGACATAGAATCAATAAAAAAGAAGAAACGGCAGAGGGCAGGCCATATTTGTAGATGACATGACAACAGACAGACAAGGAAAGCTGCAGATTGGGTAATAACTGATTTAAAAAGACCAGTAGCATGAGCAGCAGCTAGGTGCTTTGATGAAATAAAAAAATTATGTCAAGAGATACATGGTCCCAGACAAATAAAAAAGACTAAACAATGAAGGCAGAAAATATGTTTGAGATCTTAGGGTTCTGGAAAGAAAAGATACAGCACAAGACCTGGATAGGTGGAAACATTTGGGAGAGGCCTATGTCCTGCAGTGGAATGTTACAGGCTGCTGCTGCCGCTATATATATATATGTATAGATAGACAGATAGATAGATAGGCTTTACCTAGGTAGAAAGCTATGGTCATGCATACCAGCAGTGCCCTGGACCCTTGGAGCCCACCCCTCCTAAGTTGTTTGCAAAAGAAAGTACTTCACATTAGCCCATTTTATGTATCATTTTTTTTTTTTTTTTTTTTTTTTTTTTTTTTTTGTAGTGCAGTAATTAAGTTTTTAATGCAAACTTTTAATTATCATAAAACAGTAATGCATTTCTTGCCTTCCAGGACTTATCAAAACAGATATCTGCAAAGAAGATGCTTCTTACGCAGTTAGAAAAAGCTGTTGAAAATCTGAAAGGTGACATAGACGACTCAGATTTACAGATTTTAGAAAATTTTCTGGTTAAGACTGTAGATGAACAAGGAATTCTGTATGCCACTGTCATGGAAGTAAAAAATGATTTGATTGTATCATATGAAGAACGACGCAGCTTTGAGCAGTCTCTTGATCAAGTACAAGCATGGATGAGTGGCAAGTCAGATGAAGTTTTGGCTCCAGATTTACTACCCCTCAAATCTGAAAATGCTGTTCGTATAGTAGAAAAGTATAGACGACTTGACAGTGAACTGAAACAATATGCCGAATCAAGTATTGCTGGTGTAAAAAGGCAGGGTAGTGCTTTGTTTAAAGATTGCACTGAAGAGGAAAAAGATTCCCTACATGGTATATTGACTGATGTTGACGACAGGATGAACAATCTCCGCCAAACCATGTGTGGAACATTGAACCGTTTGTCAAACCTTTTAGAAGCAAGGAGAGACTTTGAAAGAGAGGTTGATATTGCCCAGAAATGGCTTCATCAAGCTGAAGTTGCTTTACAGACAGATCCCAAGAACCTGAACACAGCAGAAGTACTTGCAGAGCAACTGAAAAAGCTTGAAACCATGGAAGATGAACGTGAAGATGCCAACCAGAGAGTAACAAGCATTACAAATTTGTGTGAAGACCTCTTACCTTGCCTTACTGAAGCTGATAAGTTCAGCTTGGGAGAGATTGTGAGAGACATTCAGGACAAAACATCGAGAGTGAACTCCTCCATTGGTGATAAAACAGACCAAGTTCGAAATACCATCACACAGCTACGCCGCAACACTGAATTGATTGTGCAAACGACACAGTACTTTTCATCCATTCAGAAGGAAATTAAATCACTTAGTAGACCAGTGGGTCGCAGTGTTGAAGATGCCCAGAAGATTCTTTTGTCTTATCAAGAATCTCTAGGAAAACTCAATGAGTTTAGGAAGGATGCTGATGATGTACAGTCTAGTTCTAACATTAGCATTGGTGAGATGAAAGATGTTTACAAGCAACAGCAAGATCTTAGTCAGGTTATAGAGAAGCATATTATAAGGACACGACAGCTGATCCTTATTAGACAGCAGTATGCATCTCTAATTGCCGAGATAATTGGCTTTACAAACCGGTATAACACAGTTGTCAAGGATATTGAGCAGACAGAGATGACAGTAACAGATAAAATTCGGAAATATAATGATGTTATAAATAAAATTCAAGAATGTGAGGCTCTGTTGACATCTGCTCAAGATAAAGGGTCAATCATTAGTGAAGAGGGAACTGCAGAGGATCACAATGCCATAATGGAGCAACTGCAGATTGTGAAGAACAACTTAAGTGCTCTACGTCGTGAAGTGGAAAAGCGGCACTCTGAACATGAAGTATCAGCTGAGAGTCATAAACGAATCCATATTGAACTAAATATGACCATGGAGTGGTTGTTGGAACAAGAATCTGAGCTGAAGACTCGACCACTTCTTACCTTAGAAGTGGAGAGTGCCAATGAAGAGCTTGAAGCTCATGAAGAATTGGCCAAGGACATAGAGGAGCAGCTCGTTAAGATAAAAAATGTCCAAGAAAAAGCCAGATCTGAAGTTGGTCTCCCTTACATCTTACAAGAAAGATTATCAGAGGCAAATATGATATTGTCCACATTCCCTCTTGAACTGGAATCAAGACTCAAGTATCTGAAAGATGCAAACATGCTTCGATTGGATTATGAGGACTTTACCACAAAGATAAGGGACTGGATAAATGCTGCTAACAAACGCATCAGTGATGATGATGGTATTGACTTTGATAATGTCAAAGCAGAATTAGAAGATCACATAGCTTACTTCTCAAGTGAAGGTCTGATAGGAGAGTCTCTTGAGCAGTTAGGTAATATTGCTGAAAGAATTGTACCATCATTAACAAGTGAAGATCAAGATGAACTAACAAAACAGCTTGGTGAACTTACAAAAGATCTAGATAATATAACCAAATCTGCAAGAGATCACAAGGCTCATCTTGAGAAGAATGTTCAACTGGCACAAGAGTACACTGAGATTGTAGAAAGTGCCAGAGGCCTCATAGATGATGCTAATGTTAATACTTTAACTAATGATACTGCTATTAATGTAGCAGCATTGAGAATCAACTTGCAGAGGATGGATGAAGAACGTACGCGACTGTATGATCAGAGCTACATCATCAATGACTTTACTGAAAAGGCAAATGAGCTCCTGCAACAAGCTAATAAAACAAGTCATGTTGCTATTGGTAACCAGCTCCTAGAAATTACACGAGAGTGGAAAACTGCCATGGAGGGCATGGAATCACGACGTGAAGCTCTGGCATCCCTGATCACCAAGTGGCAAGACTATGATGTGGCTATACGGAGTCTGGAAGTGGGCCTCAATAACTTGGAGCAGAGATTGCATAAGGACCTTGACACTACTGCCTCTGATAACTCTGACATGGAGGTTGTCAGAAAGATTATACAGGTAAGAATCTATGTTACAGAATTGTGCATCATTTCTTGAAATGTGTGGATTATAATGGCTTTGTGATGTCTAAGAAAGTACAGAAGGTCCACTTTTTCTGGCTTCCCAGCAATCTAATTAATTATGTAAGTTTTTAGCCTTACCTTCAGTTCCATATCTTCAGTTTGAAGTGTGATAAACATTTGAGGGCCTCTGCAACCAAGTTACCTCAGTGACTAAAGCAATACATTACTGTACAGATATTTTGCAGCAATGGCAATGCAAGTTCAACAAACTTAACACACCTGTAACATTGTTATGAAGCAGCAAGCTACCTTTTTCATTGTTTCTGGATAATGCTTGAAGTATGCCCAAAGGGCACATCAGACCTTCCAGAGAAATATTTAATTGTGATAATTAGCATAATTACTTTACAAATGATATATTAGGTCAGTGATGTTCAGTGCCTCCCCAACATGGGCTTCCATCCTATCCAACACCCATCAGAACACCTTGCAAACCATACAGAACAATGCCACATGCATCATCACTGGCTGCACCAAAACTGCTCCAATAACTTGCTTACACACTGTGCTGAAGTCCTCTCTGTTAGAGAATATCCTGATATGGGAGGCACAGTTCCGTACAGCAGCATGTGTCAACTCTCAACACCCCTGTCAGTACATGATAGAGCCACTTAACACAACCAGACACGTAAAACGATCACCATACAAACATTATCAGACCCTCTTTGACAACATTCCACCTCCAGACATTCTAATACTTATTTTGCCTGCAGAGTATTACAACAACTTGATCAGAACATTATACAGCAAGCCACCACCTCTAAATATTCACCCACAGAGACATTCTTAAAAAAAAGCTCAAAGAGTTCACCTGGCTAGGCATAGATCAGGATGTCACCCACCTCTCCTCAGTTACCAGCTTAGATTTTGGCTGGGTGAAATCACAGATGATATAGTATGTTGTGCTTGTAAACTAGACCTACACAACGTAATACATACACATAATGGAGCATTGTGCAGCACGTGCCTCAAATAGACACAGACACAACATCAGTGGTGTAAGGGACCTATGGGATGACCCCTTGGAGCAGTTGCTTACCTGCGGTTGCTGAGTCTGCCTGGCCAGGCGAACTGGGATTAATCAAGAACAACAACAATAATTGAATATATGATCAAGATAAATTGTCAGAAATAATGAGCCCTTTCTGTATGGATTTTAATAATTCATTTGAAACTGATAAACTGATGAGAGCAATTCAAATACAACATGCAGCAGACTCTTGTTTACTTAATGGTTCAGTAGTGATATATGTGGGGATGTAGGAAAAGAGTGCTCTCTACAGATTCCCAGGATGTCTTAGAGGATGCTAAAAGGGAGGGGGGGAATGGTATAGACCAAGAATCCTCTTATCATGTAAATATCTACCCACAAAAAGTTTACAGAAACTTTGAGTCAGAATTCCATGCCTCCCTAGAATTCAGGAATCAGATTAGGATATTGTGACTTTGTGGAATGATAGAGGTAGTGAGTGAATACTATATGAGAATAAGGAAATTGAAAGTACTGTAGCTACTCAGGGAAGAAAGCTGTCATACCAATGAAGTGAAAGAATGGAAAGGTGCAACTAATAAAAGGTCAGGTATGAACACTTGTGTGCAGATTAATGAGGGAGTTGGTCTGCGTTGGATGATAAGAGTGAATGATTATGAACATATCAAATTGTGGTGCATGTAAGTCAGATTGTGTTTGAGATGAGTGCAGTGGCTTTGATTAAGCATATTCACCTTACAGAAGTGTAGAAGATAATGGTGATTAGTAATGTTTTTTTTTTTTTTTAAATTATTGTGAATAAAGAATAATGTACATGTTTTTATTTTTGACAGTCCTTAGAGGAGGAAGCTGAGGACCTAGAGGAGGAGATTGAGAGTCTACAGAGGCAGGCAGAGGTGGTGCTACAGTACTTACACACTGTCAGTGCTGTTGCTTATACAGCTGCCAAAGAACACCTTGAAAGAGTCATTCGTCGCCACCCTGAGTGAGTATGAGACTATAATACCTTAATGCGGCCTCCTCACAGTCTCCTGACACTGCACTAAAGTTTCATGGTCATAACACTAGGAATAAAGAGCTTTATACAGTAATTTCAATGTTTTCTCAGTTTTTTCTTGAATCATATGTTCTGACAGATATAACAGTAGGTGGTGTGGGAGGTGAGGAGATCAGCAGGTCAGTCCTATTGCTGATAACATACAGTAGTGCTGAAGCAACTGCCATGCAGAGTGGAAACAGATTGACACTGTATAAATTCTGCAGTTACTTGCAATGTGATTACCATCTCAGTTGGGGCTGATCTTTGCCTTTGTTGATTTTGTTATTGTATCTTTTGGTAAGTTTTCTTGGAAAGTGCTGAAGACAGGAAAAACACCAGGAGCAGCAACTGTATTGTGACTAGAAATGTTGCATGGGGAAAGGAGGAAGTCATAGATAACTTAGAGGCTATGCACACTAATAGACCCAAGGGAGTGCCTGTGGACTGAGAGGAAGATATTATAGTTTCCTCATTCAGTGTAAGAGAAGAGGTGGGATTAGAGATGCAGGACTTGCAGGTATTTCTTTACTGAGTGTAGCGGGAATGTTTGTGGCATTGGGCTGACTGAGAGATTGAAGACAGGGAAGAATTGATATTAAGAACTACAATTTCATGGAAGGCAAAGGATGTGGTCTTTAGCTATTGATAATAAAATATCCAGCAAGAAGGTTTTGAATGTGTATAGAAATTTATACAGAAAATATTCTTGGATCTAAAAAAGACTTTTAACAGGAGATAGGTTGGTTTGTGGAAGGTACCAAGAGTACAGTACTGTACTGTTTTTAATGGAAGGTATGTGACACAAAATTTTACAGAGTATGTATGAATTAACAAAAGAAGTTGTGATGATAGATGATGCTCTGAAATGAGAGGTTCATTTTGAATGTAGAACTGAATGTAGACTTTCATGTCATTATGGCTGTTCAAAGTGTTTATGGATAGAGCACTGAGAGAGTTGATGAAAAACATGAAAGGCGTTGTTCTTATGAGAGAGGTAATTAGGTGGAACTGTCTGCACTTCTATTTGCAGATGATGCCGTTTTTACTAATATATAAGGAGTCTGCAAAAATGGGTAGAGGAATTTCATCAAAATTGTCTATGAAATCCAAAGTTTTAAAGAGAATGTTGGCAAGACCAGAGTGATGATTGTAGAAATTATGGGTGTGAATTTAAAACAATGGTTAACCTCAAGTCATGTCTTTTGAGTGACATGAAGGGACATAAGGAATAACAAGTAAATATGTGAAGAATCTTTTGTGGCAACTGATATGCAGTAGTGTGAAAAATAAATAATATTCTTCAAAGTACTAAGACTGTGTATGGAATAGAAAGTGAAAGACTAACAGTGTATGAGAGTATAGCAGATTATAGGAGGTGAGGTAAATTAAATACAGTGTACATGGTGGAATCAAGGTGGGAGAGTATATTACAAAGTGGTGTATCATGGGAAGCATGGCCATTGATTTAGTCAAAACCATCACTCTTAAGATACGTAGATAGGTAATTGGTTTTGGTGATTACAGGTACTTGGACTATCATCTGATGTGTTCTGCATCATAGACTATCATCTGATGTGTTCTGCATCATTGTGTTAGTTGTCAGCATACTGAAAGAAAAGTCTCTCTCTCTCTCTCTCTCTCTCTCTCATACTGTAGTACTTCATTGTATCTCTCATTTAATCATTGTGTCCTTACATCATTTCATGTTTTTACGTTTATGGATTCCCCTGACCTCTACCTTGTGTTATCAAATGCAGCATGTCATAAAGCAACGGTTGTAGGTCCCGTAGAGTTAATGGGCAGTACTTCAGTTGCCATTACTGGCTTTGTGGCCCTTCGGCAATCTGTTTTGCAAATTACACCCTGATATTCTTTTTTATGTTCTGAATGTCTAATATCAACATACTTTGCCTCAGTAACTTACTAGAGGTGATAAACATGTAATAGCACTCATTAAAGGGACAACATGCGCAGCGCAACCCTACAACCTGGCTACTTATGAGGTTTTGAGGTTTATCACTACGGACAGGGTCCGAGGAGGTGCTACAGTGTTGCCAAGTGCTTACCTCGGAAGAGAGACGCGGCCGCTAGAATGCTTCAAAATTTGACACAAATCAGCCAAAAACTTTATTTTTGGTGAATTTTTTTCTGCTTTTTCACACGATTCGCGTCACTGCATTTATGTGCCACACCACAAAGAACGCGATTTGCGTCAACGTGCCTGGGAGGGTTAATCATTGGAGAAGAGAATTATCAATTCTCCAGTGCCACCTTGTATGCAGCTGTATGTGTTACTTCATTACACAAGGGATAGCTGAGGACTCTGGGGGAACACAAGCAAACTTCTTTAAGTAATAACTGAAGATTACGGATTAGTTGTAGTGTAACCAGGCATTGCTGTCATGTTGTAAGGTGTTACCGTTCATATATGTAGCACTCATTTAATCACAAACTGTAAGTGGAATTTCATACTGTGTTGCTTGGTAGCAACAGGATGTTGCTAGCCTACATTGCTATAGTATCTCA
This sequence comes from Coenobita brevimanus, assembly GCF_032717465.1. Taxonomy (NCBI): domain Eukaryota; kingdom Metazoa; phylum Arthropoda; class Malacostraca; order Decapoda; family Coenobitidae; genus Coenobita; species Coenobita brevimanus. The sequence continues at coordinate 49,125,550 of NC_136966.1, forward strand.
TATATTTCATTCCTTCTTTAATGTAGTAGTAATGCCTGCGTACTGGCAGTGCCAGTGAAGTTTTTCAGGGATGTTTATTCAACCAATTTTTCAGAATAGGTGTCACATAGTGGTGTTGTTTGCTCATTAAGTTAACAGTAGGTTTTTGTGCTATATATGAAGAGACTGGTCATTAGTACTTTGTACTGTATATTTTTCCCAATCCAGCAGAAAATTTATGTATTGGATACCTGAATGCTAGTGATTGATTAAACTGAGTACAGGAATAATACTGTAAATGGAACATTCAGACAGCAGCCATAACATAATTGCATACCGAAGGTAGTGCATCCAAAAGTGAATTTTATTATACAGTAGGTACGCACAGCATGCGAGTTTATGGGTGGCAGAGGAGGTCACTTACTAGGAATTCGCACACTGTGAATACATAAACTTACGGGAAAAATTACATATGGACAGCACCCCCCCTTCTTCGGTAACCCTTGACACTCCATTCAGACCTACGTATCATACTGTACAGAGAAACTGTCTAAGACATATTACATAAGATATAGTAAACCAACAATATTATGGCTTTACTAAATCAACAAGGATATGGCTTAACTAAACCAACAAGAATATGGCTGCTCACCTTAACCCAAGAGGACAACAGGCTTGATGGACGTAAGAAGGGGATCCGAGGCAGGGTGAGGCACCTATCGTGCACCTGCCACACCACCCAATACACCACCTTCCTCACCACTCTCGTCACCAGCACTTTCGACATTTTCACTAGCTAATGCATTCACTTCATTCATAAACCCTTCAAAGTCTATTTCTGACACCTCAGACATCGCATCATCCTCTTGATCCTCCCCAGGAAATGGCTCTTCTGATGTTGAAGAGAGTGAATCCTCACTTTCATGAGGCCGTAGGTAACGGTGCTCTTCTGCTGCGGTCTCCTGCTCTGCATTGGCCTCGGGGTAACCCTGGATTTGGGCCATTCTTTGCTGCCATCTCGCCTATTACGAGTTCAATTCACGTACTTTTAAAAAATGCACAAAAATTCGATAAAAAGTAGGTCCTTGCATACAATGAGATTTGCGTACTATGAGTTCACATACTGTGCATACCTACTGTATACTGTATGCCATGCATCGGCCTAGTATTTAACGGCAATATAAAAATTATGTGCAAGTCTTAGGATTCGAGCCATTGAGGCGATGTAGTGCTGCCTTCAGGTGGGTTGGAGCTTAACGGTAATATAAAAATTATGTGCAGGTCTTAGGATTCGAGCCATTGAGTCGATGTAGTGCTGCCTTCAGGTGGGTTGGAACTGCTGCACAGTTTACACACATTCCATAATCAAATGCAAGGGAACATCGGTTCACTGCACAAGATGGCCCTGCAGGGGTGGTTGCTTACCTGTGTTTGATGGGGTTGCTCAGCCAGACAGACTGTGGCTGATCAACAACAACTTCACAGCGCAAACCCCAACACACTGAAGGATGTCTTCCATGAAGGCCTTTCAGATATTATTGCAGTACTGCATAATAGAAGATAATGATTGGGGAATTCATAGGGCTGTAGCACTAGTCGAGCAGGGCAGTACTCGCAAGGTTGAGGGAATGACGGGGAGCGCTGGAGCTCCTGTTTCGTCAGCCCACGGGAGTAGTTCCTGACCATCCCCCCCTTGCTGAACTTTTTTAGTGTTTCAGTCCACGTTGAGTACACTGCTTCCCGTCCGATCAGCGAAGTTAAGCAACGCTGGGTCTGGTTAGTACTTGGATGGGTGACCGCCTGGGAACACCAAATGCTGTTGGCTTAACGTTCTCCCTACGTGTCAAGTGGGGTTGGTGGAGGATTAGTGCCCCTCCCTGTAAAACAATTAACTCTAAGCCCTTGACCACCCCGTTTGGGATACATGGCGTCTGGCAATGAATGAATGAATGTAACACAGAGAGTAGGCCAGCATGCTCTCCAATACAGGTTTTTCTAACTGTCAGTGCCAAATTATATTCACATTACACATTTTATTTCCTTATTAAAAAAAAAAAAAAAAAAAATGGCGTCATTAACCAAGCCTCGGAGTCCCCAAGGGGGAGGGGGGGGGCCATAAATGCCCCCACCATCCACCTCTCTCCTGGTGACGACATAACGAACTGCCTGGAACCATTGTCTGACTCATTTCTTCTTCTTCTTCTTCATTTCTGCAACATTCGCGGCCTTCCCTCTAACTTTCCCTCTGTTGAGCACCACCTCTCCTCCTTTAAACCTCGCCTTCTCTTCTTAACTGAGACTCTTCTGTCTGAGGCAACTGATTGCAAATCCTTTTCTGTATCCTTCTACTTTCTCAATACTCATTTCAAAGCCAATGGTGGCTGTTGTGTATGTGTATGCAACAACTTATCTTGGTCACGTGTTCCTGAACTTGAGTCATTCCCTGACTAATTATATCCGTGATGTTTACTTATCACCAAATTCTACCAACTAGGAAAAATTCTTCGACTGTCTTACTTTTACAGTGGAACACATCCTATCTGTTTCTTCTTTCAGTGAAATTTCCATTCTAGGAGATTTTAATGTTCACCACCACCTTTAGCTCTCTTCTTTCACAGATCCACCTGTGAAAGCATACATCTTTTCTATCCTTATTGACCTAGTGCAGCTTGTACAGCACCATACCCATATTATCCTTGACCACCTTGGAGAGAGTTTCAACATACTTGACCCTCTTCTTTACAACTAGTCCTTCTGCTTACACTGCTATTCTTTCTTCTCCGTTGGGCTCCTCCGATCACAAGCTTATTACCTCAACCTGTTCTCTTGCTCCAGTACGGCCTGTGGACCCTTCAAAGAAACGTCGCTTGTGGCACTGTGGAGCCACTGATTGGGAGGCCTTCAGGCAGTACTTCTTTGATTTTCCCTGGAATGATTACTGCTTCCATGGCTTGGAGCCATCTGGGTGTCCCATGCACTTTACAGAGGTTATTCTCTCTGGGATGGAAGCATACATTCCATTCTCATATCCTTTGACAAATGTAATAAAGCCTTGGTTTAATCACGCTTGTTCTATTGCTGTCCACAACAAAGAGAAGGCCTATAAAAGTTACTGGAGCCAACCCACCCATGAATCACATCTTTCTTATATATCTGCCTGGAATCATGCTAAGTCTATTCTTCGCTCTACTAAAAATAATTTCATCCATGCTAAATGCTCTCAACTCTCCGACTTGAATTCTTCCCGCTCCTTCTGGCACCTTGCCAAAAACCTTTCTAACAACTTTACCTTATCAGCCCTCCCTCCACTTTTCAACTCCAATGGCTCTGTAGCCATTTATTCTAATGATAAATCAAATCTCTTTGCTCAGACTTTCACCCTCCAATTCCACCTTAGATGATTCCGGTGCTGTTCCTCCATCACGCCCCTCCTCTGACTTCCTCATGGCTAACATTAAAATTTCATCAACTACTGTTTTTTCTGCCATCAGCAAGGCATATGGGACTGATGGGGCCTCTCATGTTGTCCTCAAGAACTGTGCTTCCGTGCTTACACCCTGCCTAGGTAAACTCTTTTGCCTTCGTCTGTCAACTTGTACCTTTCCTTCTTGCAGGTAGTTTGCTCTCATTCAGCCAGTCCCAAAGAAGGGTGACCATTCCCAGCCCTCTAACTATCACCCAATTGCTTTAATATCCTTTGTCTCAAAAGTTTTCGAGTCTGTTCTTAACAGAAAAATTTTAAAGCATCTTTCCTATTACAACCTTCTTTCTGATGGTCAGTATAGGTTCTGTCAAGGACGCTCCACTGGCGATCTTCTCACTTACCTTTCAGACTCCTGGTTATCCTCTTTTCGGGACATTGGTGAAAGCTTTGCAATTTTACTTGATATCTCAAAGTCTTTCTATCGAGTCTGGCATAAATCTTTAATTTCCAAACTGCCCTCTTATGATTTCTATCCTTCTTTCTGTGCCTTCACCGATAGCTTCCTTTCTGGTCGTTCTGTAGCTGCTGTTGTAGACAGCCACTGTTCTTCTAGATCTATCACTGATGGTGTTCCTCAGGGCTCTGTCCTATCACCAACTTTCTAAGATGTACATCTAATCCTGTGCACTCATACGCTGATGATTCCACCCTTCACCTTTCCATTTGGTTTCCACAATGTCCATCTCAGCAGTTACTTCAACAAACAAGGGATGAGGCTGTGGCATACCAAATGTCTGACTTGACTTGTATCTCTGTCTGGAGTAAAAGTAAATTTGTTGTTTTTAATGCATCAAAGACTGGGTTCTTACACCTATCAACCCGACAAAATCTTCCATAGGAGTACCCACAAATATTTAATAATATCCAGCTGCTTGAGGTTTCATTCTTTCGGGATTTACCTTGGAAAGATCATATTACATCTCTTGTATAATCTGCTTCCAAGAGATTAGGTGTGCTAAACCAACTCCATACCTTCTTTACTCCAGCACAGTTGTTGACTTTATACAGTACACTCATTTTTTTCATCCCTGTGTAGAGTACAGCTCTCGTGTGAGGGAATGGTCCCCACATAGAGCTGTTCTCAGTAGGGTGGAGTCAAAGGCTTTTCGTCTCATTAATTCTCCTTCTCTTACTGGCTTCCTTCAACCTCCATCTCTTCACCGCACTGTTGCATTTTTATCCCTTTTTTATTGCTACTTCAATGGTCACTGCTTCTCTGAACTGTCTGCTTGCATCCCTCCACCTCTGCGACGGGTGCGTAGCACCCTCGTAGCAACAAACTCTCATCCCTTTTCTGTCCAACTCTATAATGAAAGAGTTAACTGTACTTCTAGTCCTTCGTTTATGCAACAGGTCAACTCTGGAACTGTCACCATCTGTCTATATTTCCTTCTTTCTATGATCTCCAGTCTTTTAAACGCAGTGTGTCCAGGCGTCTCGAAATGAATGGATCTTGACTTTGGCTCTCTTTTGTATTGTTTTTGTTTTCTTCTTGGAAGGAATGGTTTGTGGGCTCCTGGCCTTTGGTTCCTTCTTCCTTGCACACACACACACACACACACACACACACACACACACACACACACACACACACACACACACACACACACACAAGACCATTATGAATATGTCTTGAAAGCGTGAAAAGAACATATGGCGCAGAATATTTTACATGTTATGCTGCATAGTCTGGGCTCCGACTTCTCGGGACCAGCTACGGTGCGGGCCTTGGGTTCTTTGTTCACGACCGGGTCAGCGTACACTGACAAATAGGAGGAAGACCAGACACTGACTGAACAAGGACACACATATATTAACAATAAGTGGGGTTACAATCTATCACACACTGCAGTCCATGACCAAACCTAATAAATACAGAATATCAGCTAACACGGAACAATATGCCTTACACTAAATATCTCCACCTAGTTCATACAGAATATTGACCAACACGAGAAGTACATATCCACTTACAAAGAGCAGTTTCACTTTACAATGCACATGTAATTCATACAATAGTTCAAGTATCTCCTGCTCCTGTGTACGTATAACACTCCTGATACAATTTACCTCAATATACACAGCGCGTAACAGAGACAGAAGCACATTCCCCTTTCACAACCATTTGCATGACGTAGACGGAACCTTACACTACCTATAACTCATCCGCGTGACATAGAGTCTGGGCTAGCTTATGTTGCACACGCATGACATAGGACGAGGGAATATACTGCTTATAATCTATTCATGTGACAGGGATGGAGGATGCTATTATTACACAGAATTCTCATATAGATCAATCTCAGAGAGTAAACCCATATTACATACACTCGGTATATAGAGAATAAGTCCAACAGGGGGGTATGATGACACAGGGACAGGGACACAATACTTGTACGTAATGATAGTTTGTCGTGTATTGCAAGGAGGGGGAGGGAGTCACACTAAGGGGAAACGACCAGGGCCTCCTGTCTCATACCCGCACTGGTTGTCAATGTGAGTTTCGTCCTGGGGTTGCAAATCCACTGATCCAAGTAAAGGGGAAGAGGGGAACAACACTGGGGGGAGTGGGGAGGGTCTGCTTTGAAACAATAACACCACCAAGGGACACAACTGTAACCATAGAGTCTTTTACTCACAGACACAGGCGGAGAGGGGTACAAGGGCATGATGCGAGACCCACCAGACAGGAAGTCACAGGCAGTGGCCTGGCATAGGGGGCGGGCCATCAGGGGTGTGCTCCCGGGGTCGGTCACTGTCAGGATCGCCACGGGTCCTATGGGAGCTGATGGGCAGCCTTCTTTTCATAGAAGCCCTGGTTGAGGAGTGACCCTCTGGACTAGGGCTGAATAAGGCCAGGAGGCGTGCGGCATGGCGCCGGCCCTTGTTCGTAGTAGGGGTCCTGGGGGTGGACCTGGATAGGCCTGGGTCAAGAGTTGGCTGTGGGTGGGGTGGTGCCCCTCCAGGGCTGCAGTCCCATCCAGGAGGGGTGGCC
>NC_136966.1:49137007-49189507 GCF_032717465.1 Coenobita brevimanus
ACACCACATCACATGCTGCACATATTTCTTTTGTAAATATCCTGCACACACCTTCCACGTCCCCCATCTGCTCCACTTCATATTTGCCCAATCGTTCCTCCACTTCTCTCTTATACTTTGCCTTTTTCTCATCCTCTTGTAACCATTCCACTCTCCTTGCAACTACTCCTTCCTCTCGTCTTTCCCTTCTTCTATTCCTCCATCTTACTTGGATCCTAATTCTGGCCACCACCAAGTAGTGGTCAGAAAGTCCACTCCCCCAAACTCTATAAGCTCTTGCATCCATTACACATCTTCGCATCCTTTCATCCACTTCTCAGTGGTTAGGGAACAAGTTAGTAGTTACTGATAACCTTTTCGCCCGTATGATCATCAGTAACTGTAGCTCAGTAATGGTTGAAAATAGGACCCATGTGGATATAGAATTATTTACCCAAGAGAAGTCCAAGAATCATTAAATTTTGAAATTAATACGTGAATTCTTGTGGTAGGTGGGGGCACTCACCATCCACTCACTTGATGTAGTGCTGCTCTCGGGTGTCTGCCCTTTCCTCTCCTCCATCCTTCTATCCTTCCATCCTCTTCTGTCATTCTTTCCTTCAGACTTTCCTCGTCCTTCTGCCTACGGGTGACTTTACACTCCCTCTTCTGTCTTATGTTCCTTCATTCTTTCCTCTTCCTTCTCCCTGTGGGTGACTTTACACTGAGTGACAAGCCAAATGGTTACCTGTACACCAGGAATCCATTTACTACGCTGGGTGGTAACCATATAACCAAATTTTGGCGCCTGGTGGTTTAGTGGGTAATTATTGCGCCCCAATCGGATTGAGCCGGTGAAGGTTTATATCCAAGGGATGGTTGGGGTTTATTGCCCACGTAAGGTCACTCAAGGATGAGTGAGGCTGGCCACTTTCATCTTAAATGTCAGGACCAACTGCCTAGCCCCGGGCTCCTATGCTGCTCATGGGGCAACGTAGGATTGGATGATGGATGGATGGATGGATGGAAGTACAGTACGTGAATTCACGGGACACCCTGTATATCTGTATCAGTGTCTCTATATCCATCAGTCTATATCTGTCTACATATTTGTATCTATTTACACCTGTCTGTCTATCTATCTATTAGTCTATATATTTTGTATGTGTATAGATGTATACAGGTGGCAGATGTGTGTGTGTGTGTTCATACCTAATTGTATCTTTACAGGAATGAGTCAAGCTCGTACTGTCCCGTGTCTTAAACCATATTTATCGTACATATCCTTAAATTTGTAAATTTGTTTTGGCACATACTGTTTCATTCGGTAGTGCATTCCACTGATCAGTTGCTCTATTTGAGAAACTAAATTTCCTTACGTCTTTATCACCTCTCTTCTTATGCAGTTTTTTGCAGTGTCCTCTTGCTGATGCTTCCCCATAGGTTAAGTAATCATTTATGTCTATTTTCTCCTTCCCTGGTATGCATTTATATAGCATAATCATGTCACCTCTTTTCCATCTCTCCTGTAGTGTTGGTAGATTCAGTTTATTTAGTCTTTCTTCGTAGCTTAGTACCCTTAAGCTTGGTACCCATCTTGTAGCGGCCCTTTGAACTTTTTCAATCTTGTCTATGTGTTTTTTGAGATGAAGACTCCAGACTACTGATGCATACTCCAGGGTTGGTCTGATGAATGATGTTATTATCTTTCTTAGCATGTCTTCATTTATGTACCGTATGTGAATGCTATTCTCATATTTGCAAGCAGTGTATACATGTTCCATACCCTCTCACTGATGTGGTCAGCCGGAGATAGTCTGTTATTGATAATCACACCTAGGTCCTTCTCTATTTCTGATGTGTGTAGGGTTTTATTTTCTAACGTATAATCCCAATCAGGTCTTTTTCCACTTTTACCAAACTTGATTACATGACACTTGCCCACATTGAATTCCATTTGCCATGTATTATTCCATTCATGAAGTTTATTTAATTCTTCTTGTAGCTCTTTACAAGAGTCTGTGTTAGTAATTCTCCTTTGTATTTTTGCATCATGTGCAAACATATTTAGATAGCTTTCATTTCCAGCGTTACTGTCTGTATCATTTATATACACTAAAAACATGATTGGTGCCAGCACTGAGCCCTGTGGTACTCCACTAGTCACTTCTTTCCATGATGAGTAATTTCCCCTTAGTACTGTTCTTATTTCTCTTTTTATGAGAAAATCTTGCATCCAACAATACAGTTTGCCTCGAATTCCTCCTTGATGGTACAATTTCTATAAAAGTCTTTGGTGTGGTACTGTGTCAAGTGCATTCTTGAAATCTAAATAGATTCTGTCCACCCATCCTTCTCTTTCCTGTAATGTGTCTGTTACTCTGTCATAGTAGCTCAACAGATTAGTAACACATGATTTTTCTTTTCTGAAACCAAACTATCCTTCTGTTATCATATTGTGTTCTTCTAGATGATTTACCCAAGCTTTTCTTATAAGCTTTTCTAATACCTTGCATACAACACTGGTTAGTGATACTGGTCGGTAGTTAAGTGGATTTTGTCTATTCCCTTTCTTGAATAAGGGAACAATGTTTGCTTTCTTCCAAATATCAGGTCATTTACCTTGACTCAAGGATTTCTTGAAAATTAAAAATAATGGTTTACTTAACTCCTTTGCACATTCACGTAGCACCCAACATGAAATATCATCAGGACCATTTGCTTTTCCTTTGTCTAATTTACTTAGCTTCTCCTGTATTACTTTTTGTGATGTTTGTATAACTGGTAGTATGTGTGGGCATGCATGTTCCACATAATCCCTCTCAAAATTTTTTTCCTCTGTAAAAACTGATTGGAAATTCTTGTTTAGTGTTTCACAAATATCCTTCTCTTGTGTATAGGTGATTCCCTCGTCCGTAATGGATTGTATTTTATCTTTTACTTTGGTTTTGCTTCTGATGTAGCTGTAAAATAGCTTCGGTTGATCACTACTTTTATTTATGATATCCTCCTCGAAGTGTTATTGGCTTCCCTCCTTATTCTTGTATAATCGTTTTTTGCCTGTTTGTAATTATTATATGCCCTTTCACTATTGTGTCTTCAGTATCTATTCCACCACAAATCTCTCTTTCTTATGATTTTTTCCATTCTGTATTGAACCATTTCTTTATTTTCTTTTCTGCTTCTTTGTGCTGTGGGATGTACTTCTGGACTCCTATTTCATAAAGTTCACAGAATTTTTTATATATATCATTTAAATCTTGTCCTCTAAACTCCTTTTCCCAATCAGTTTCTAAAAAGTACTTCTTTAGGTCATGATAATTTCCCTTTTTATAGTTTAGGCTCTTTGTGTAACTTTCATTGCTGTTAACTATGTCATATGCTATCCTGAAGTTGCAATTTAGTACTGCATGGTCGCTTTTGCCGAATGGAGGGTGATATATTAAATTGTCATATCGTTTTCTTGCCTAGTAGATATGAGATCTAGCATTGAGGGTACATCGAGTCCTCTTTTTCTGGTGCTTTCCCTTACATGTTGCGTTAGGAAAAACTCTTGCACGAGATCCAGGAGCTTTTGGTCCCAACAGCTTTCTTGGCTTATTATATCAAGAGTATTCCAATTTATATTTGTATTAAAATCTCCATTTAGTATAATTCTTTCCGATTTCTCTTCCATTTTATGTAGTAATGCTCTTAAACGCTGAATTGTATTCTCTGCCAAGTCCCTATATTCGTCTCTTTCCCATGTGTTTGATCTGGGTGGCATGTACAAATTGGCTACAGTTACTTTCCCTTCAGATGTATTGATCTCTACTGCAATCAGTTCTACTTGTGAGGGTATATCTAGAGTTCTATTTCTTTGACTTTTAGATTTTTCTTAGTTCTATCTATATACCTAGGCTGCTTCCCCCAAGGAAAGGGAGGTAGCCGAGACAGGACGACATTTCTTAGTTAATATTATAATTCCTCCTCCTTGTTTTAAGTTCCTATCTCTTCTTCATATATTATAGGCCTCTAAGTTTAGGATGTCATTTGATATCCTTGGTGTTAATTTTGTTTCAGTTAGGCATATTATATGTGGTTCATTTTCTCTGACATAATCATTCATCAATAATAATTTAGATACCATTCCATCCACATTTGAGCACATCAACTTAATCATCTTGTTTATATACTTGTCATGACTTGGTTCTACTACCTTCCTCCTTTTTATTCCCTCCTGTTTATGTACCACTTTCGTACCTGCAATCCTATTACTTTGTAAAAAAAAAAATGTATTCTCCTCCTCTGATCTTCCCTCATTTTTTGTTTTTGCTTCCTCCCTGTTCTCTTTCAGTAATTCCAGTTCCTCTTGTGTTAGGCATCTTTTTATCCATACATTTTTGAACACCACTTTTTCCATAAGATTCTTTGCATTTTTTAGTATCTCCTCCACGGTGTTTACACTCTGGAAGGTTACCTTCAGGGGTCTTGACTTACTTCTCTCGTATTTCCCTAACCTTTTGTGTTCCTCTATGTCTTTACTACAGATTTCCTCTGATACTTCTTTCAGTATGCTCATTACATTTGCCATCTCCTTTTTGTCTCTTGAGATCTTGTTTTTTACTTCTTCCGTTTGTATACCTGTGATTACTATAGATTGGGTGATATCTACTGAATCTCTGACTAACTTAGGATTGTTTTGGATTATTCATTTCCTTTTTAATGCTTTTTTCTTCTGTGTTCGTGTGTGTGTGTGTGTGTGTAACGTAAGTTGAACACAATTGTCGCTGGAATATTTACTATGAAAACGCATGTTGAGTGAGATCGATACGTACTTTTGTTTCTAAATGAGACCTCTTGCATTGGCAGATGAAAAGTTTATTCCAGACAGGTAACAGCCAGGTCTATCGGTCTCCTCAATGGACAAGTAGGGAACAGCTTTGAGTATGGTCCCTGTGGTTGTCCACAGATAAGGACGACACTTGTTGCCAAAACTGTGTAGAATAATTAAGATTCATCTACCACTGCTGGTGTTCTTTTCTTGCATCTGTGATCACGCTAGTATGATTTGCCAACCATGCTGCTTGCTGGGGTTTCTGTTCCATCGCAGCGCGCCTCCACCACCATGTGCTTGTTCCATGCTGGTTTTTATATTCCCTTAGGTCTTAGATGATTTGTTATTCATTCCTATTGTGTATAACCATTTTGAACTCGAGGTTAGTTTTTCTTTGCAGTGACACATTTTTTGTTTTTCGGTTTCCGAAGCATGCAGTAGAGCCGTTTATGACAAGAAGAAGCTGAGCATATTTTAGCCCATTAGAGCCCAGGGTTCTTGCGTGAGGGATTTTGCTGGACGGATACTAGGCGTACTTCCCTCCGCCTATCGGCTCCTAGTCGCGAAGTTCGTCAATCCCTACCGCAGGGCTCCCCTCTTTATTAACTCGTGAAAATGCCTAGTTCCGTCGTACATTCAGGGTACTGTGCACAAATGGGTTAATTCAAAAGGAAGAAATTTGTGGCTAAAAGCTTGAAAAAAAAAAAAAAAAAAAAAAGCTCTATCGTTCATTCTGGGATACACGAACACAAATACAACAGAATGAAGGTCGTGGGAAGGGTGAATGGCATTGAGAAAACTCAGTGTTGACCTCTGGTGTATTGTAGGCTACATGAACTTAGAAGACTAATCAGCTTTTGAATGAACCCGTTTATTGCGATAAAGTATTTTGCTTATTTATTCTTGCTAACTCAAGATGCTCGTATTGAGCTTTGGAGAGGCGTCATGTAGTGAGAAGGTAATTGAAGTGATTCTCCAACTTACTCCATTTTGCCAAACTTTCCTGCAGAAGAGTAAAATCACGTGGAGACAGCAAGAATTAAATGAAAAAATACGCCATTGGATTTAAGAGATTGATACAGTGAAACAAAGAGAGAGAGAGAGAGAGAGGAGATGGATGACTGGAGTAACCCCGTTGTTACGCTGGGTGCTTTTAGGCCGACTTCTCGTCCTAAAGACACCAGCGACAGAGCGAGGTCCTCTTTCTAGACCAGAAAGAGAACACTTACAAAGGAACGGGGCACAAAAACTCGGCAAGACACCTTAACACATATATTGCCTTAATCTAATTTCCCTTACAATATACATACAGTGGTGCACTAGATGTGGAACGGGTATAGTGACAGGCTAGTTAACAATAATACATCACGTCACACAGACACTGTGATTATACCTGAGTTAGTGCACAAGAGAATATTACATAGGTATGGTGACACTGTTCATACAGTCTGTCTCCTCAGACCTTGCGTAGTACAGAACGGTACACTGGTCTGCTGGACTTACGTATCGCCACACACTTGTATATTGCTCTAGTCCTGGGAACTTAGGCACTGACACAGCACACTGAGTACGTTAGGTTAGAGACACTGTACTGGTGGTGTTCCTGTCTCACTGTCTTTAGAATACACGGGCACTGTCACTGCTAAGTCTCTAACACGGCACTGGGATCTTACTGTGTCGTCACTGCAGCTGCGGATGTCTGGCCTTAGTCAAGGTGGCGCCCGGGAGTCGGTGGGAGCCCTACAGGTAAGCTCTCCTGCAATAGGCATGAGACTGCTACCGGGCGTGTTTCTGGTCCGGGGTGCAGGGAGGCCCTCTCTTGTCGGGGCCTCGACTTGGTGAGGGGCCCTCAGGGCTGGGGCCAAACAGCGTCAGGAGTCAGGCCTGCCGCTTCTTACTCCGGGCGGAGGGGCAGACGGTGAATGGGGCCAGGGCAGTCCCACCCTGGGGTCCGTGGACTGGCCCTGGGAGGCCTAGGACTGTGGTCGCCATCAGGGGATGGCTACGGCACCTTGTTCATGGGGTGTCCATCAGGACCCGGCGTCGTCCAGGGGCAGGCTGGAGGGCATGGATCCCGCCTTCAGCGACCGGGCCCCGTCACCACTCCTGGAACAGCAGCACCTCCAGGGAACCATACCTGGTGGGAGAGACAGAGGGGAGTCCCACGCGATCACTGGGTGAAGAGTGGGCCGCGCAAGGGACCTTCTCCTCCTAGAGAACCCTTGGGACTGTGGACGAAGGGTGTACAGTGGTCGTCCCTTCCCCGACGCGTACAGTGGCCGTGGTTCCACAGGCCCTTGGGATAGCAGCAGAAGGACTTACAGTGGCCGTTCCTTCCCCGGCGCATACAGTGACCGTCGCTGCGGTGCTGCTCCCAAAGGAGGAAGCAGCAGATGAGGGACGTACAGTGGCCATTCCCTCCCCGGCACTTTGCCACGGGTCTGCCTGCCCAACGGGAAGTAGCTGAGGGACGTACAGTGGCCGTTCCCTCTCCGGTACATCCTGTGGCCGTTACCGTGGTGCTACTCCCGTAGGAGGAGGAGGAGGTGGATGAGGGACGTACAGTGGCCATTACCTCCCCGACGCATACAGTGGCCGTCATCGCGGTGCTGCAGGGGGAAACAGCGGAGGGACATACAGTGGCCGTTCCCTCCCTGGTACGTCTAGTGGCTGTTACCGCGGTGCTGCCTGAGACTGAATATGGAGCAGTTCCACCCCGATCCTGATGAGGGCTGGCCCGGCCGAGAAGTAGTCTCGCATCCCTGCAACGTCGTGGTTGGGCAGGTTGAGGGGAAGAGGGACACATGGTCGGGGCGCACCTGAGCCTGTCTTGCTCTGGGCCAGCGTCGCGCTCACCTGGCCCACTGTGGTGTCCTCCTGGGGTGGGGGTAGGGCTGCGGCTCAGTAGTGGGGTGGGGGGTCTGGCGGCGAGAGCGCTTATTTCACCCGTGAATCAGGGTGACGTCATTTTTAGTAACTTGTTGCTGCCAGGCGATTTTATGCAACTCAAGAAATGCTTCTCGTACTTCAGTGGTTTAACAAGGCTAAATCTAACCACTCATTCCAAAAGGCTGTCTGAAGCAGAGTAAATTCATCAGGAGATGGCTGGTAGGCAACGAAACACAGATCCCTGGACATGGCGGGTTATCTCTTTTAGTCATTTGATCTGGTTTATATTTGATTTCTACTATTTCCAGACGCGATTTTTCAGCATAAGAGGTATTTCGAACTCGGCGAGATAGATCAACCCCTTCCATACGAGAGACTTCTCCCATTAATGTTAAATCGTGTAGAGGTAGCAAGAATAACTACACACACACACACACACACACACACACACACACACACACACACACACACACCTTCATCGTCATCATCGTGTTGAAGGAGTTAAAGCAGAAGTATTATGAACATTATATTATTGCCTATCCATATGTGTCTGCTCTGAATACATCAGTAATAATAAAATACGTAAGTCATTGTGCTGGAGGGGTTAATCTTGCCTTGTTTTCGAGACTTAATTTCCTTCTCGTGCACAGTGAGTGCTTTGCAGTCTGCATTACCTCATGATGAATAGAGTAGTATAGTTTGCCATTCAGTTTCACGTTCGCGTTTCAGTTTCATGGTCATTAACTACTTCACGACGACGTCCTGTTTAATATCTGGCATGCTTTAGTTTGTATATGAGAGAAGGGGGCATGATTGGTGGGGAGGGCAAGGGACAGCGCGACATGGAGGCGATTTGCTTGTGCCCACTCCTTGCAGGATTGAGGCCTGTGGCTATAGATAGATGGATAGATAGCCAGCTGTAGACGCTGATAATTTAGGAGGGAGTTTTCGTACTAGATGGGTTAGACATAGCCTTCACTAACCCCTTCAGTATTTATATTTTCTCTCCTCAGACGATTTATTCAGCTTAAGATAGGCTTCAGACTGGAGGGATTAGGTATAGCCTCCATTAACTCCTTCAGTAAGGGAGAGGTTCCTTAACTTAATTAGTTGAAAGATAGCAAGAGTAAAATAGAGTAATGGGAATTGCTAACAAAACATAACTGTGATGTAAGACCACAACGTAGGCCGAAAGTGTTGACATTTTCTTTCCTCCCTTTTATTTTACTGTAATACCCAGGCTCTTATGACGTTGATATTATTATTAATTTTTCTTATTTTATTTTTTTAAAGCTTCGCCATATATATGGCGAAGCTTATTGTTTTGGTAAGTAGGCAATTATTATTATTATTATTATTATTATTATTATTATTATTATTATTATCATCATCATCATCTATCCATCCTTGCATCATCCAATCCTACATTGCCCCATGAGGAGCGTAGGAGCCCGAGGCTAGGCATATTATTATTATTATTATTATTATTATTATTATTATTATTATCTACATTTTCTTCTTAGATCTTGATGATATACAGGAAGGTACCCTAGGGTAACCTAAGTACTTGTGCCAAATATAAGTGACCTTGACTTAATTTTGAAGGTCATATACTGTACTCATTTTTTGTGCAAAAGTTGCACATTTGAAATTGGAATATATCAGAAACTAATTGAGATACAACTAATTGGTTGAAAATCTTATGATAAAAAAGTTTGCTGAGAATTTTGGTTGAATATTTTGCCACTTACCCGAGTGGTAAGTACCAAATTCAAATTTGCTCAGTGTTTTCTTAGTAACACGTTTTAGAGAAAACCACAAAAGCTGTAAAGCTGTAACTTTACAGAAATATAGCTGTGGTCCCTCGTATTATCTGAAAGGAATATGGTTACAGTTAAGCATACAGTTTGCCAGCTAAAAATGTGCAGATATCTATGTTGTGTTCCTATGCAGTTTTTAGGCAATGAACACAAAAAAGTAGCATTTGCATAACTACAAAGACAATCAATACCATAAATAGTTATGGCGAAGCTTCCATAGTGTGGCTACACAGTAAGTAAATAGGTACCCTGCCTAGTTAGTGGTAGTAGTAGTCGTGCTTTATTTAGAAAATTGAGGTCGGGATGATGGTGATTGTTGTTGTTGTTGTTGCTGTTGCTGCTGTTATTTATTGAGGTACAAGCTAAACAAACCACATTCAATCCACTATCTTTTGTCCGAGGTGCAGATAAATGTTGAATTTGGCTAGTTTAGGCGGGTAGAGAGAATAAGATAAGAAAATACATCGTGGGGTGGAAAGAGTTAAGTAAATGTGTGTGTTTATTGCACGTTTGTTCTTAAATTGGCGTTAAAGTTGGCAGCGTGTTGGGAAGCCAGAGCCAGAGGGTTGTTGTGACTGGGGTGTGGAGTGTGGATAATGGCGCGATGGCTGTATTCATTGCTCTTTCCTGTTCGGTTAACCCTCTCACGATCGGCACAAGACGATAACATTCTATTTCAGCTAACGTCAGACGGTTTTATTCCACTGAGGGTGAGTTATGGGGCATTAGAATAATTTGTCATCATTAACTTTCTCTCAGTATAAATGAAATAAAAAAAAAAAAACAGTGAATCGACCCGAGTAAACTCCTTCATTCTGATCACACACACACACACACACACATATATATATATATATATATATATATATGCTTTGTTCTTGCTACCTCCAAACAATTTTCTTCATCTTAGAATAGACTTTTCGAACTGGAGAGGTTATATAGTCTTCACTAACCTCTTCAATCTGAGAACTTTTTTTTTATATATTTTCTTACTGCCTCCAGACGATTTTATTTACCTTAGGATAGATTTTTCGAACTTGGGGGTGAGGGTGAGAGGAAGGGTCAGACTGCCATCGTTAACTCCTTCACCAATAGTACAAGAATCGTTTGTATAATAATAAGAAGAAGACGAAGAAAATGCGTCACCGAACAAAAGGTGTTAAAATGGCGTTAGTGCTGGCAGTGTGATAGGCAGCTGAGCCCGGGTGTTGTGGCTGGGTTGTGGTGGGGGGCGAGGGTTACTCCGGAGTACCCCGTGCACCTCGTCGATGTATTTTCCGATTTATTCTTGTTCTCTCCACACGATTGTATTCACATTACGATAGACTTTGAATAGGCGGTGTTAGATAAGACTTTCATTAACAGCTTGACCTTTTTTTTTTTTTTTTCTCAAAACGATTTTATTCAGTTGATACCGAACCCTCTCACGTAGGGAACAAATCTAGCATTTTGTTCCCCCCAACGCTGGACGATTTTACTCGGCTGAGTTCGGGTCATAGGAGCCTCATCTTAAAGGAGGCGCTCTAAAAGCGTCTCCCATGCTTACCAGATTGTTCTCTCTCTCTCTCTCTCTCTCTCTCTCTCTCTCTCTCTCTCTCTCCACACACACACACACACACACACACACACACACACACACACACACACACACCTGGAGTTGAATTTCATGTTAACATCTTTAACCCGAGGACGTCATTTTTATTTTATTCATACTACTGGGGAGGCTTTTCGAAGTGGAGGGGCTATGTATGGCTTTCATTAACCCCTTCAATGAGAGTACCCTTTCCTGAGTTTAGTAATATCGTGTGCAGAAATAAGAGGAATAAACTGGTAATATATTTAATGTGATTCAGACGATTAATATTAGTTTATACCGGATGTTATTTATGCAGTCTATATTATTCTTCATGTTAAATACCATTCAAATGGTTATTAACTCCTTTGCCACTGTGACGCACTCCTTGTTTTATACTTGTTACCTCTGTTCGCTGTTATCTAGCTTTAGGAGAGGCTCTTCAATCTTGAGAGGATATAACCTTCATTTACCCTCACAACAAGAGGTCCCCCCTATGCTGAATAAAATCGTCTGGGAGTGGCAGATATGAACCAATAAAGGACTTCACCGGATTCAAGGGGCTTATTGTACTATGCAAAATTAGTTGCCGAGGAAGAGGTGCCAGAGATCCTTCTGAGACCCTCGTGAGTCTGGGGGTCGTATTCTCGTCATCTAAGGAGACTTACGTCTCCCTAACTGTACTAACACCTCTTCTTTTGACCCGGTTCGTTTTCAGTGACGGAACTGAACCACTCCTATACTGTAGCTTCAGTAGTAAGTTGTGTTTACATAAAATGGGATGAACCTTAGTTTTGAGCTAGAAATGAGTTTCCTTCGCTACTAGTTTTTTTTTTTTTTTTTTTTTTTGTGTCCGACTCTGGGCAAAGGCTTCATGGCCTGTTTGTCGGAGGCAGTGACCTATCCCAAGGCCCGGTAGTCCTCCTACACCTCCTCATGTCACCACTTCAGCGCTAACACCCACCATTCATATTGAATACATGCTAGGGCTGTCTCATACAGGATTGGTGTATTGGTATTAGCGGGGGTATTTTACGACATGTCGGTGGGTCATCTGGTAGATCAGGCAAGTCTGCTTTTAGGAAATTCAAATCCTTAAACTGTTCCCTGCCTCAGCCGGGATTCGATCCTGGGTCCATTAGGACCGCAGGCCGCCTCTCTACCGATTCAGCCACCGCATCCCCTGTAACGTTAGGTCGACGTTACAGTCTGATCCTATTGGCCCAACAACGAAGCTGATGGAGGTTAGATCTTCGTCAAGTTAGGAAAAAAAAAAAAAAACGCGCTGTACCTGTTGGGTCCTGCACATGGCGCGCTGGTTTTCACCCTTCATATGTTATTTATGACAAATATATCGATAGGAATACAAGGGAATACAGTAGGTGAAACAGTGGAAGTACAGTAAATCGCAAAGGAAGAGGTGCTAGGGAGTTTCTTAAGCAGACTGGAATACGTGCCTGCACGCGGGTAAACACTCACTGAAGGACACTGCATGGCTCTGGGAAATACAAATGCACACATGCTTGCGCATACTTACAGGGTGTCCCAAGAAACCTCTGCCAGACTCCGGATAAACACTCACTGAAGGACGTTGTATGGCCCTGGGAAATACAAATGCACACATGCTTGCGCATACATACAGTGTCCCAAGAAACCTTTGTCAGATTCCCAGGGGTTATTTTTGAGTTGTTGTGTAATTAATGCTATATCAGCATGGATCCAAGTGTTAACTGTTACATAACTACAATTACTGATTATCGCATGAATGAATTATGAGAGAGATCATTTCAACCAGACGATCAGCAGGAACTTTGATATAGCTTTCATTACTTATAATTAACCCATGAATAATCTCCGGAAGTTTGACACACATTTCATGGAACACCCTGTATATCGATGGAAATATAAGGGACATTAGAGAATACGAAATTTCGAAAGTCTCCTTGACTCGCTAGGGAAAAGACGCTTCAGAGCCTCCTAAATTGACTAGAATTCGTGTCTACGTGCTGGTGCACACACTGCTTAGTGAATGACACTGCTGGGAAAAAACAAATGTACACATACATACAAAAACATGACCTAGAAAGATAAGCAGTGGAGTGTAATTATATACGCTGGTATATTGATTTATGTGGGGGACTGTAAAATTACCGACATAAATAATGCTCCACTTCAAACGGTGACTAACAAGAGTGAACGATGAGTTTGAAACAAAATTATGCATCTCTAGAGCCCACGATAATTTTTCAGAATGTTACGTAAATGTTCCATAATTGTTTGAGTAAAAGTGGAGCGATATTATAACTGGCCCCGACTTTATACGTACACCAAGAAAGCCGCATTACATTGCATACTTCGTGAACGAAGAATTTCATGTGTCCTTATTATGAAGAGTCCCCCAAAACACCAACTGATATATATATATATATATATATATATATATATATATATATATATATATATATATATATATATATATATATATATATATATATATATATATATACGGTATATACAGTAGATAGATAGATATAGATATATATATTGCTCGGCAGTTATATATATATATATATATATATATATATATATATATAATCTCTATCAATTTGGTGACTTTTTTCCACTTTAATCACACCGCCATCAGACGATTTGATTCGACGATTCTAAGCAACTCTGGTATTGGAGGAGTTGGTAAAGACTGCGTCCAACTCCTGCAGTTATTTAAAATAAAAACCTCCAAAGCCGAATATAATCCCTCTGTAGAATGCAAGAATTAAAAAAAAAAATGTTACTGGAGTGAACTGGTTAACCTCTTCACTGTTAGGGTGCCGTTTTGGTTTGATCTTGCCCTCTCCAAGCGATTTCATGTGGCCTAGGGGAGATACATTTCTGAGCCACAAGTGAAAGGGGTGTGAGTGTTCTCGATATGACGCACTTGGCAAGGTGGAGAGGGGTAGAGGAAGAGGGTGAGCGACGAACAACAGGCCAAGTATTCGTAAAGGATGTGAATACGCAGACTCTTATAACAAGCTTTGATGCATACAAAATAAGATCGTCTGGAGTTAACGGCAATAGAATAAAAGAGTAGTTCCGAATTGTTAAAGAATTATTGCAGGATTAATGGTGATAATAATAACGCTCTCAGGTTCCCATACTTACTCTCAGCTGGATGAAATAGCCTAGCGATAGCTGGAATAGATTACTAGAATTGTCCCGACCAAATGATGTCACCAGTTTTAACGTTAAGGAAGTCTCCATGACAGTTAAATATTATCATGACCAGTGTTTATAATAGATAAGTCTCCGTGGTAGTTAACGATTACTGAAAGCAGTTTGACGATGAGCAGTTATCCATAGTAGTGAAATTCTTCATTATCTTAACCAGTTTTTGTAATAAGCCTCCGTAGCAGTTGAATCTTAGGTTAACCAGTTTTTACGGAACAAGTCTCCATAGCAGTGAAATATTGTCGTGAATAATTTTATGTTGCAGTTTTTACGAATGTATTCACTCGTTAGTGTGATTGTGAAGTGTTTGGTTGGATGTAGGAGTAAAAAAAAGTAGATAAACGACTTGACGCGCAACTAAAGCTCAGGAAATTTATGAATAGAACCCAGGCAGATTATTTCATAAGACCCGCTTGGCAAGGTCCATGTTCTCGTAAGCTTGGAAGGCAACCCATCACTTAAATCTTCGCCATTTATCTCTCATATTACACCTTATTATGCGATATGTCTTACATACCCTTTATTTTTGTGTTGTTGTTTTGTCTTTTTGACCGCGTAAGAACGATGATGTCTCAGTTATTCATTGCAACCGCCAGACGACTTATCCAGTTTTATGAGACCCTCGAAGGAAATGAGTGACTCTGTTATCAGACCAATGGAAGAAAAGCCTTTATGCTGAAAAAAAGCATTTGGCGGTAGCAAGATTGAAATATAAAATACTTCGTTGTGCTGAAGCCGATATAATTTGCATCACCACCACCACCACCACTTGTATTACCATCTTG
This sequence comes from Coenobita brevimanus, assembly GCF_032717465.1. Taxonomy (NCBI): domain Eukaryota; kingdom Metazoa; phylum Arthropoda; class Malacostraca; order Decapoda; family Coenobitidae; genus Coenobita; species Coenobita brevimanus. The sequence goes on from NC_136966.1 coordinate 49,152,095, forward strand.
ACCTTCTTTCCCATCTGATATACGAGAGAGTAATACGTGACATGTTCAGAAATATACCGGTATGACAGAGGTGCATGAGCGCCCCCAAGGACGAGAATACATCCGCAGAACCGGACGGGAGGAAACATTATTCACTGGTTTTTCCTCACGTTTCTTGACATTTTAACCTCCTGAATCCGGTGACGTACTTTGTTTATTCTTTCCACCTGCGGACGCTTTTTATTATGGGAGATATTTTGTACTGGAGGGGAAATTGAAAGCTTTATCCAGCCTCCCTAAATCGAAAACTCTTCTATAATACGAATAAAACCGTCAGGAGCTAACAATGGAAGTGAGGAGGTTAAGCATTTGGACTGCCATGTTGTGCAGCTGTCGTAGACCTTAGAGCTATACCTCACAATTTATCTCCTTTTGCAACTCGTTTTCCGTAGCATAATAACAAAACAAGACAGTACTTTGATTCTGCAGCTTTTCCACAGAATTTCTTCTTGACTAGCATCATATTCTCTTCCAGCTACCGTTAGACGATTGTACTCAGGAAACATTTATTCGCATTTAGTTGGCAGTTATCACGTGCTTACGCCATGATGCTACTGATGTTGTGTTGAAGTTGCAGGTTAGACAGTGTGTTGAACCTGAGGCTTTACTGCTATTTTTACCTACACATTTTGTAGTAGTGTACGTGGGCTTGGATTCCACGGATTCTGTCTCTCGGATTAAGGCGGGAACCACAACAGATTAAGGCAACTACATCCCTCGGCGCGGTGGCGTTACACTAGCCTCTATTTTTATCGATGCTAGTTCCAACCTGTTGTGTTGGCTGAGGCTAGTTGTGTGTGGGCGTGTGCGGGGGCCAGTGTCAAGCCAGGCTTCAAGTGTCTACCTGTCTCGCGCTGGGTTGCCACTGGCCGCTATTGCACGCTAATATACTTTTACAGAAGCCGTGGGTCATTCCATTCATGCCAAATAAATCAAAAGTGAGAGCATCAGGACAATTACCAGATGTTCAAAAGACAAAAATAAAAATGTTGCAAATTAACTCGGAAATTGTTTTATGGCATGATATTAACTAGTCTTTCAGAGCTAAGAACGAAATATTCATTTGGGTAGTCAATAATTTCACTTTTCTGGATCTTTTCTCAGGTGTGTTGTTTGTTTAGGTGTAAGTTACCTATCACTTACATAGTCAGACGGAGGTTGTGGGATTGTCCTAGTTAACAATGATGTCTAATTGCTGGACCTTCCTAGGGGTCTAGCCTAGGAACGCCTTTGTCGTTGAGTTACGGAATTACTGAAAGACTGATTATCTTATGTTGGCCATCTTGGCACCACAAACTAGCTTTTGTTATTAATGGTACCGTTATTAACACTTAGTTTCCTATGCTCAACCGGGTGATTATAATCGTCTGGCATTAGCTGGAATACTAGAGTTATCCCGGCCATGATAGGATTAACAAAAGACATTATTTAAGTACATAAACAAACCCATCAGTACTAGAGGTCCTTCCTGGCCCAAAGATAACTTCAGACAGTAGTACCATGGCAAATGATACATTGATAACTGCAACCACTCCAATTGCATGTGCCATCCCAGCACATCACAAAAAGTGCCCTTTGTCTTCAGACACCCCAGATGCACATCACATGCATCTCAGACACACCTCGGACTGGCGTCTGTAGTTGTGGCAAAAATCATTGGAACTGAAAGTGTGACGCTTATAAAACTCCGTGGTTGGATCATGTCAGATTTCATTCTTTGAAAATGTACAGTGACTCAGTGAGTCAGACAGCTAGGGACACAGGATTTGGCGGGCATCGTGGATTAGACATAAATTAAGTAAGTGTTGTTTATGCAGTGATGGGATTATCGCCGATATTTAACCCCTTTAATACGATGGGTCTTTCATGAGCTGAAAGACAGTCTCCTGGTATTTAGAATAAAATACAACAAGCGCAACATAGCGAACGGGTTTTATAGATTAAGAGAATATAATCACAGCGTGATATTAACACCCATGGTACAGTGACGTCTGTTTTGTTCTTACTATCACAAGGCGATATTTCTCGTAGTGAAGTGGTTAGAAAACATTTCTTTTAACCCAGCCGGTACAGTGACGCCATCATCATATTTCTTTCCTGCTAACACAAGAAAAGACTATGAATTTTAGGAAGAACCTCTAATAGTTTTTGTAGGGGTCATGCGATCAGAATGAAAGTAGCATAATTCATTTTTTTTTCCCAATGATGACGCCAAGGTATTTATATATTTCGCAGCACATTTGGTATTGTAACTTCCACCAGTTGTAATACACTTGACTCCATCACTGCTATACTTCTTTCACTTTAACATGCTCCAGATTTTCGTCCTTTTGCAACTTATTTCCCTTAGCTCAGTGAGAAATAAAACAATACTGTGGCTCTGCGTCCTTTGCATAGAACTTCTTCGTGACTAGAGCCGTATTTTGATGTTAATCTATTGTTACAGCTCATCAATCAAAATGGAGAGATGGCACTTTTAGGCCTGGTTAAAGTGAACGGATTGTGGGGGTTTTCTTGAACTTAATTTTTTTTTCTTGAGCTGAATATAATGGCCTGGCAGTAGAAAGAAAGAAAATCAATCATACTGAAAGAGCTAGTGGAAATTTCCTGGGCAGTTGGTGGATCACCTCTAAGAGTAAAACTCTTTGGTGGTAGCAAAAATAAAATACCGGTACAAAAGACATCATCGTACTGAAGGATCTGGGCACTCTCTTGCAATAATCAGTGTTTTGAATGGTAAGATAGATGGTTCAGTCCTTCTTGCCAACCTAAGCACTCCTTAAGTACGTATTCAACCTATCTCCATGTATTTCAGACACACACACACACACACACACACACACACACACACACACACACACACACACACACACACACACACACACACACCAAACCGCCATCATGAACTGCATTTCCCATTGCATACACTGTAATTCACTCTTTTTCTTGCATCCTGTCTTTTAGGTAGGAATAAGAGTTGGGAAGATGATTAAGTTGGGACAAAATTTCACCAGATGCCCATTGTATTTCACGGCAAATATTGCTAAGCTGGAAGAAGCTTTGGTATGTTTGTTTGTCTAAAGATGATGCACTTAGATTCACCGCGCCAGGTAGGAATGCTACGGACATGCCATGATTGTGAAGTAGATGCACTGGATTACTAGATGAAGCGTTGTCCCAGTCTGTACATTCGTTTGACACCACACTGCTTCTTGCTCATCGGCGTGAGTCCAAATGCATCCAGAAAAAGAATAATTTCCTTTCCCTCACTCCTGACTTCAGTTTCATCACTCTTTTTCTCTACCCAGGTCATAAGATGCATAAAAAGCTACACACTACGACTAACAGAAAGTACTTCATATAATAAATAGAGTACTTGGATTCCATCTACGGAAGAATTAAATCGTTTTCTCTTCTGTGAATTTTGGCGCTATAATTGATGATTTTGTACTTTGCTTTTCTTTGTATAATTCCTTCTTTATATAGAGGGTGGTTCGTAAGTTACACACTTTGGTTAACGTAATGTACTTGCAAATGTAGTAAATGGCTGTACGTGTGAGAATTAAGGTTACGCTTTTGTTAATTGTATGATGTATCCGTTTATTACTTTTATTTCCGTTTATTCGTTTTTTTTGCAGAATATAATAGCTTACCAAATATACTTCGTTTCTTTGAAGGAAGAAATCAGTTTGTTTTCACTTATGCTATTCTTTGGGTGCGGTAGGTGTCTGCGACCGGAGTAAAGTCGCTTAGTGTTGGCATTAGTTAGATACCTGGTTCTGAATTTTAGATGGTATGTAAATCATGACATTCTCTTTTTCAGTGGACAGGTATTTCTAAGCAGAAGAAAATTACTTGATATTAGCCGGAATAAAATACAAAGTTTGCATACAGCAGCCAGAAGATTTATTTTTCAACCATATTCCATGATTTATTATGTTTCAAGGTCGTTTGTCGACTGATAATTTTTTTCGTGGTGTAAAACTGTGAAAAAAAAAATCATATTTGACCTATAGTTTCCTACCTGGCCATATCAGGCTTTGTTAACCTCTTCACTTCGATAACTATCATTCTTCCTTCACACATTTGCATTTGTTTTAGGAAAGACCTCTTCTAATCCTCCTATTTCCAAAACTGTGTCCGAAGTCGAATGAAATCGTTTGAAGGTAGAACAAATAATGCAGTATAGCAGTCTTCTTAGTGAAGTGGTGAAGTATGTGCAATCAAATCCCGTTAGGTACCTTCAGGCTGCTTCAGGCCCAATCAGGTGGCTTCAGATCCATTCAGAAATAGTGAAGTTTATTTATATTTTTACTTTAATTGGCCAAAAACTGCCATCTCTCCATCTAAATTGCTGAGCTTTAACAAGAGAGTAATACCAGAATATGGTGCCAGTCACGAAGCGATGTGGATGTAGAGCCTGAGAATTGTCTTATTCGGCCACTGAGCTGTGCACAGTAAGGTACAAAAGGACTAATGTCAGACCACGTGAAGGTGAAAAGAGTGTAGTTAGGCCATGTAGGGTCCAATTAGGTTAATACATGGTCATTCAAAACGCATTCTTAGATCCCGTAATCTACCCCTTCCTAACAGACGTTCGAATACCTTAAGAACGCACACACACACACACACACACACACACACACACACACACACACACACACACACACACACACACACACACACACACACACACACACACACACACACACACACACACACACACACACACACACACACACACACACACACACACCTTGAACACTCAGACACCAGGTTGCGAGTCAGGTATCTTACTCAGGTAAATGCTACACTCTTACTCGCCACAGAGAAGCCTCCTGTCGTTGTAGGGTTAAAGTCCATCACGATTAGCCCTGAAACTAGTGCTGATGACTTTGATATTTAACTCTGGCTTATCTAAGGCGACTTGACTGGCCATTTGGAATCGTTCCGTTGTCCAGGGCTTCAAAGCCGTATCGATTAAGATGGTATAGGATGTATAACTATTAACAACTGAACGTACCACACACCCACTTTAGGCTAGTGATATGGACATACACTAAAGCACATTCGTTTATCATGCCTCATCTTCATGGCTGAATTCGTAGACGCCTGAAAGTGACATAGAGTCTTAATGAATGGAGCGGTGAGAGAGGCAAGGGAAGCTAACAGACTTTAGTACTTATAGCTTACAGTCAGTTTCTGGGCATAAATACAAGCAAATTATTATATCAACCAGTGATACGAACCAGTTCATAAGAAATTCATTCATAAATCCTGCATTTTTACTCTGTCATGCTGCCCGCTTACAACGAACCATCGAGTGCGTAGTAGTTTCAGTTTTCCACACTCATACAGTTGTGAGCCATAGTTTCTGCTCAGTCTCTACCCGTTCCATTGGCTGGAGGGAAGCTGTAGCCAAAGCTTCACATTAAACAGAGTCCGATCGTCTGAAGTGTAGATGGCACTTCGAAGCTCTGCTAGACTGCATGGAACAGTTTATGACACTGGCATCCATGTAATCTTGCAAAAACTTCGACTCCCAGCTTGATACTGGATTACTGGACAAGGGATCTTCGTTCAGTATGAAACTCTCATTACATCTGTCCTTTAATTAGTGGTAGGAGTAGAGAGTAAGAAGTGTTAAAAAAAATGGGGGAAGGGGGAGATGGTATTTACTGTCTTGACAGTGTACTGTTGAAAACGTGTTAAAAATGTTAGGGAGGGCATTTTGTTCCTGTGTTGTTGGGTAGATGTTAAGAATAGGAAGTGGGCGAACAGTGAAACATAATAAGCAAAAATCTCTCATAGTATGGAATCGATTCTGGGTCATTGAATGGGTCATTGAATAAAGTCCACTGCCTGACTGCAGGACATCACCCCAGATTTCCTTCTCGTTTCGCTTCCAGAACGAGACTTTACATGCAACGACTTCTCCTTCCTACTTTATACAAGGACCCGGTGGTGCACTGGTTAGAACGCCAAGTCACAAGTGAAATAACCTGAGTTCGATTCTAGGGCCGATTAGACCCTTCGATAAAGTTTGTTACACCAATGTCCCTGTTCACCCAGTAGTACAGATGGGAACCTGGATATAAATTCGATTGTTGCGTCTCATATTATTGGGAAAGATTGGAACATATTAATAGTATGCCCTAAGGACCGCGTGTAATCGTTCGGCACCAAAGTTTCTGGCGTGTTGGAAACGAGACGCTTTTCACGCAACGCCTTGATTTGCTTCTATATTTAGGTCTGCCAACCGCCACCACATTCAGTTTTTTCGCCTTTTCTACCATGCTTAACTCTGTGTGTGTGTGTGTGTGTGTGTGTGTGTGTGTGTGTGTGTGTGTGTGTGTGTGTTTTCTTACCCTCCCTTTCCCGTGTGTGTGTTTTCTTACCCTCCCTTTCCCGTTTTCACTCATACTTCAACCCTTTCATTATGCTGACTGTTTATCCGTTTCATCCTTGGACACCATCAGACGATTTAATTAAACTCAGAAAAAAAAAAAAAAGGTTCGTAAGTCACTGATAATTCCCACGTTACAGGGGTGTCCCTTCCATGCCAGATAAGTCTGTTGTCGTAACAAAAATTCATAAGATGGCATTGCACTGAAAGGGTTAAAACCATGAATCCGATGACTTGGTATATTTCATTCTTGCTGCCCTCAGATGATTTTATTAGTAATAGAAGAGACTTTTCGAACTATTGGGGTTGGATAAAGGACTTTATTGTAAGCGGCATTGTAGGCTTTGTATCACCTTTTACTCAGCGATTTGTTTTTGCACCTTACATCTCAGTATCCTTTTGTGTGTCATTGATGCACTTCTCAGTGTCATTGATGCAAGGTATGTCGTATAAAAACGATGTAAACAGCACTGAGGAGACTGTTCGGGTGTAATACACAAAATAAATCGAATTGGAAGAGGTACTGCAAAAACTCATATTTATCTCCCTCACAGCGAGAGGTCTCCCCAAATTGACTGAAGTCGTCAGAATGAAGCAAGAATTAAAATAAATTACGCCGTCGGATTGATGGAGTTAAAACGACGTAGGTGCGTCACTGCATTAGCGCATTCCATTGCTGTATATGGTGGTCCAGATATTATGTAACCCAGTTCTCGTATGTTGTAAGGACGGCTCAGTCGGAGTTAGTATTGTCTACCCTGGATCAATCTGTACTTCCCATAATCGTGTTTATGCTTTATATTTCTGCATTTTTTAATATCCACCACTACCCGGTAGGCCTACTGTATTTTCCCAGCCGTGATGCTATGGTGTAATTTGTAGAGGGACGTGGGCAGTTTACAAATTTTTAGTTCGACTTAAACTGGATTTTCTCTCAGAGACGTGATCGTTTCACGTCCTAATCCTGTCCCGCTCGGGGATGGTGGGACTGGGGGGGCCGGATACAGGCAGTGATGCAGTACTTGTCAGATGGCTGCAGCAGTCTCATCAAGCTTTACCAGATCACATTTTTCTTGTTGGTATAAGGTGCAATTCATTCTACGTTTATGGCAGTGTGGTGGTGTTCATGACAAGGTTAACTGTGGTGCTGTTTATATCATTGTAGTTATATAACTACATTTACCTGTCAGTGGTGATAGGACAGATTGCCGTTTACGTTGGCAGTGATTTGACTAAGTAAGCATGTTTTATTCGCTACGCGTTGGCGATGAAGTGCATAATTATGTGAGGGTGTTTTATTTACTGCGTGGAGGAAAATAATACGGCTCTGTAAGGGTATTTATCATGTAGCTATCTATCTATCTATCTATAGCCCGACGCCCTAATCCCGCAAAGGGTGGCCGCAGACAAAACGCCTCCAAGTCGCTCTGTCACCCACCATTTGACTACCCTCCCCCCAACTTACCCCCCCCTCCCTCATATACCTCTCCCTCTCCCTCCCTCCACCTCATCCTCGGTCTACCTCTCCCTCTCCCTCCCTCCACCTCACCTACATACACCCACTTAGTCAGTCTTTCATTTGGTAGAAACTTTTGTTTATTAATTTTACGATTTACGTTTCTTCCACATTCATTCGCTGCCGTGGAACTAATATTTTCCCAAATAAAACTTATAAAGTTGAATGTTGGCACTAAGAAGAATACGTTCTCCTGCGGTGTTATTAAAAATAAGAAAGTCTCTACCTGTTCATTATGCTTACTTCATTTGGTGCTTCGGAAAACGTGTTGAATATTGCCTATAAATTTTTGTGTGTGTGTGTGAACTCGAAATAATAGTTTCAGCGTCGAAAAAGAAAGTGTATTCAAGAATACAGTAACCAAGATTAGACTGATATCCATTACTTATTCATTCTTAGAGGAACCATAATGCTTGCTGTGTCACAAGGTTTGGGCTGCTGAATCTAAGAAGCCGTCAAAGTGTGCTGTTTTATGTTTGCCTGTGTTCTTGTAGCCGCTGCCACCATTACTCGTATGATATTACTAGTACCGGTAATTATATATATAAAGACGTGTAGTGATGGGGAACACGGATATTATCAAAATTCCGGTCAGGGGATCACAACTGCTTTAACTCCTCTGGTGAGATGAGGTATTTCGCTACCTCCAGATTATTCAGTTTGACTCGTAAAGAAGGGATTGATTAACGGGATTGATTAACGGTATATCTAACTTCTCCAGACTGTAATGTCGCTCCTAAGCTGGATGAAATCGTTCGTACATAGAAAAAATAAATTATAAAAGGCATCACCGAACTGAAAGGGTAAATTTTCTTTGTGCTGAGTTAATTTCCTGTGTGCCTCTCATAATTTGGCAATATTATTGGTCTTCCACGACCCACTCTTAGCAGAATAAAATCGTCTGGCGTTAGATGGAACAGAATACGATACTTGACTTACTGGTATCCCAACCTGGAGAACGTCAGGGATACCGGTATTAATACTCTCAGGCTCATACGACTTACTCTTGGCTAAATAAAATCATGTAGCGTTAGTTGGTATACGAGTAGAATGTCACAGTTAGTTTTGGTTTCGGAGCAGTATTATATAGTTGGCAAGTATTGAATTCCCACAGACACTGGCATCCCATTTATTTTGCTTCACATCCCTCGCTCTCTCTTTCATCCCAGCTGAGATTTTAATTTCATTCTGCGTCTTCCAGATTTTTTTTTTATTTTTTACAGCTTAGGGAAGGTTTCTCGTACTAATGGCCCTGGTAACATTTGTCTATTTGTATTCTTGCTATTTTTAAACGATTTTATTCTCTAGGACAGACTCATTGATCAGGGAGGATTATACATACAGCCTTTATAGACCCGTACACTGCCAGAGGTCTCTCCTAAGCTAGATAAGATCGTCAGGAAGTAGGCCTAGCAAGATTAAACTGGAGAAAGATGTCATCAGAATTAATGGCTTAAAATGTCTCCATAATTCCTTCACTGCGTAGATGATATTTATGATTTTTTTCAAAACAGTTTCAGAAGGCGGTTGTAGTGAAAGGGTGAATCGACACTAACATTATCATCACTCCGGCTCTTATGACACTCTGCTGATAATTTATGTAAGTGGAAGACGCGGTCGTGAGAGGGCTAATGGTCACAGTATTGACGCGTTGACTTTTACAGTTATCCTCAGCTAAAGAAAAAAAAAATCACCTGCTGGAGCTGGAACAGAATACAAGAGTTTTCCCGACCATGAGAGAGAACTTTTTCCAATACGATGACGTACTTTTACTTATTCTTCACACCACCAGACAATTTTATCCAGCTTAGAGGGGATGGTTTGCATCAGAGGTAGTAAAGGCTGTACTTAACCGTCCGAATGGAAACATATTTCTTAAACTTAATAAAATCGTCTGAAGCTAGGAAAAAAAATAGAAAGTACATCTTCAAGTTGCAAGTTTTTTTTTTTTTTTTTTTTTTTTTTACCCAGTCGTCATATCGCAAAATTTGATAATGCCGCCTGAGTGGCATACGAAACTAGCACCTCATCCTTAGCTATTTATCTTGCATGTTGTACAATAACATCCTCTTCACTGGTGTTTATATCGTTGTAGTATCGACAAAGTTTGCATTAAAAAAAACACACACACATGCACAGGACATCATACTAAACTACAACATACAGAGTTAGTCACAAAGTAAGAGATGTTACGAAATTTCCCAAGTCACTTAGAGTGCGATCCAAAGAACTAATGAGAAGTAAACATCGTAGTGATGTGGGCAAGAGAGTCAATCCCTTCACTACAAGGACTTCGTGTGTATTTTATTCTCACTTTATCCAGATGATGTTATTTGGGACAGGAGTGATTTTCGAACTGTAGGGTTAGATAGTTTTTTTTTTTTTTTCTACTTTACAATGAGGCTTCCCGCTGAAGAAAATCTTCTGACGGTCTCAAGAATCAAACATAAATGACGCCCTATGACTACTAGAATTTTACCCCAAGCCAAATAGAATCGTCTAGTGTGTCTAAAGAATACACCCAAATGCGTCCATAGCTGCGAAAGTACAGCAGTAGTAATCGTAGTTGTAAAAGTAGTGGTGGTGGTGTGATGGTATCCCCAGATTCAACTGAAACGTGAACCCGGTGGACTGCAGGTCGGAGTTGCCGTTCTGCAATCCACCATCCTCCTTTCGGGAAACAAAGAGGGAGCTGAAGGATCTTTGCGGAACCGGGCAACAGAACTCCCAGGCAGTATTGGTGCCACTACGTGAAGGCTTCCCTCACTAGCACCAAGGAAGGTTCAAATAAAAGGAATTTCCTGACACAGCACCGGAATGTATGGAAGTAGCAGGTGAAGATGCTGACTCACGGTTCGGTTATTTCCCGATCATGTCTCAGGTTTTTCTTCATCCGTTCTGCCTTTCTCCTCATCTGTCGGTATTTAGAATCCTAGTAGCCGATGAGTGGCACTGTAGGCTTCGGAGCACCTCTTTCTTGGTGATTTATTTTGCATACGAAACGTTAACAGTTGTATCTTATGTTTTTATATCGATTTAAGTTGTCAGTCATATTCAAATAGATGTTGACGTTTTATGTGGGGAAGAAAGTGCTTAGGATATATATATATATATATATATATATATATATATATATATATATATATATATATATATATATATATATATATATATATATATATATATATATTCGAAATGTTATAAAAGCAGGCCCTGATTAATGCACATAACAAATTTTAAGTTTGAAACGCATCACACATTTATAAAAAATGAATTAATTTCAGTTTTTTACCATACATTCATTCATCTCAGCGTGTAACTGATATATTGTTGAATTGTGTTGTTTGATGTTGCTAGTTTTAGTTGTTGTTGTCGTCAACCTGATGGACATCAAAATATCTGTTCATTTCAGCCGGGCGCCTAGAGATATTTTTTGAGACACGTTGAAGGATTGTCTGTGTGGAGAGAATGAGGTTAATGAAGTGAGTTTACTGACGTTTAACCCCAAATTCAGGGTGTATTGCAGCGGAGTCACATCCAAATGAGCCTGCAGTCACATCAACAACAGATCCTTTAATTCAGTGACGTACTATTATTTTTTTCCCGCTGGTAATTTCGGACTTCATTCTGCTTAAGACAGACTTTTGGAAGTAGCAGGGTTAGATATGCCCTTCATTAATCCATACTAGGGGGGATGGACTTTCCTAACCTAAATGAAATTGTCTGGAGGTAAACAAGAATATAACAGAAAAGTCTTCATCAGATTGTAGTTGTTGTTGTTGTCCAAGGTTCATGTGGACGTGAACCTAGTGGACTACAGGAAAGCGACCACTTCAGCCAGGCGTCCTAGAGATCTGTTGAGCTTATGTTGAGGGCTGTACTGTGAAAGTGGGTTAAAGGGCGGCATTGTAGTAAAGGGAAAGTAGGTTACGAGTGAGTTGTATCCTGTGTTGGTACTAAAGTAAAAAAAAAAAATCGATTGTTGCATTGCAGTGTATCAACAGTAAATGAAATTCTGTTGAGAAAAGAAAAGTTTCTGTGGGGTGTAAATTTGGAGGAGGATCTTGAAGAATACGGGCTGACTGAAAATTCTTATTCCCGCGATAGTCACTTTTTGTGAATGTGTTGCGTAATGTCGGCCGTGTTTTTAACCTGTGTACCTTGCAAAGAAGCTGTTCGTTTGTTAGTGATACAGAATGCTTAGCTATAATGATCGATTTCATTTCTGGGCATGTTTCTGTGTGCCTTTGTGTATATCTACATTGACAAGATATCTCATGAATGCCTGACCTGATGTATATCAAAACTGACCTAAATATGTGAGTGGGTCTAGGAAGAGGTGATTCGATTTTTGTGCCGATCGATCAAAGATTAGGGCCGTTGTTAAGGGCGTCCCGTTATCTTACGAATCTCCGATCCGATTTGGTTCAAAAGTGGCATATACATTGTGTGTGGGTCTGGGGAGAAGTATTTTGATTTTGATGCAGATAAAGATCAAGGTAACGGATCAAGGTTCGGTCTTTGTGTCGTTGTGCTCTCTAATCACCTTTTGTCTGCTATAGTTGTATTTGTGATGGGGATGTTGTAACATTTATTTGCACGAATGAGATCGGTCTTTTGTTGAATCAGTGAACTGTGTCTATTCATGTGCTCCTTTACTGGGAGTCCAGTTGTGTCCTCATGGTCATATACAGTTGTGATTCTTCATTAGCGAAGTGTTAGATGTGTTTTGAAGTTTTACCCTGCTTGTGATTTTTTTTTTTTTTTTTTTTTTTTTTTTTTTTTTTTGAAGATGGCGGTTGTATTTACAGTCCGGCGAGTTTATGAACAGCTTTTGTATTGCTGTTATCTGCTTGCTGTGAAAAGCTGTGTATCCAGTGTGAATTCGAGATGTCTTTCTAAGAGGAGTGGTTGGTAAGTGTGTGAGCAGAGGGTGTGTTGGAGACTAATGTGTCTTGGAGGGGGGAGGGATGATGGTTGATCTTTTTGGTGAAGCAGTCATAATGGAGCAAGCTTACTGCATGTGTTATTTTGTGGCGTTACGATACTGCTGTTTTTACGAATTCACCCTGGCTTTATTGTATATTTTATTAATCCGAGTTGCAAGTTTATTGTGATAACTGAAGTGGGGCGATGGTGTGCGGCATGCGGGTGTTGTGAGGACACGTGAATGTGGCATACTGGCTCCATGGAGGCTGTGGGGATCCATCCTGGTGTTTCTGTTAGTAACAACACAAACATCGCCTCAGACCTATGGCGGCGGTGACGTTTTGGCAACGCACGTGAGCCACGGGGCTCCGTATAGCAGGTGTTAGACCCATTTGCTGCCAAGCCAGCCTGGCTTCTTCACCCAACGCTTATGAAAAAGTCATGTGATCTTGTTAGTGCCGGAAGCTCGATCTTCATCATTGTTTTGTTTCTCCAAGCACCATTAAACGAATTACTGCACCAGACAGTCACAGTGTATTGACAAGATCAATTCTTTTGATGGTGCTGCTACAAATTCTCATGTTAGTTGAACATCAGGTCAAACCATGTAGATAAGTGATATTACAAGTGTGCTTAAAAAGTTACTTTGAGTGTACATTCAGCTATTTATGTACACTGACATTTTCTTATGATTTTATGTGAGAACAATGCACAGAATTGGTGTGTAGTGTACAGGTAAAGTTGTATGCCTTTTCAGCTTCCTGGTTAGTGTAGCATTAACTTTATCTCTTTGGCCACTGTACTGCCGTACACTAAGGACAAAAAGTAGAGCCAGAGTGTCAGACCTTAAACGCGGTAAAGGTTGTAGAAGCGTCTGTTTGGCGGCAGCTGTGCCATCCACCATGCTTCACAGGTTTTTCCTTCATTATAAACAGGATGGACGTGACTGGCATGATAATAAGGACGGGCAGCGTTTGTCCTGCAGTTGTTTGCCTGGAGAATGATAACTCTCGTGGGATCAGTTTTTATCTTGAAATGCCATAAAAAATATTACAAAACCCCTTATTTCATTCAATGCACATTATCTGTGCTAGAATAATAGCATCAGAACGTAATTGTAAACTCAATGTAATGATTTTCCTGCTTAAATGTGAATGAGTGAACCATTTCACTGCAACTGGGCATGCTGTTGATACTTCTCGTTGTTTCATGCTTTCTCTTACCTTGTTTTTTGGTTTCGACGTCACACCAGCCGTAGGTGGAAGGAAAAAAAAAAAAAGATAGAGGTGATGATCATGACCATGTAGATGATGACGATGACTTTATAAGTATCACAGTTTTCAGTTTTTTAGTAACGCTGAGTTTGAATATTAATGACCAACTACTGGTTCTTGCAATACAACCAGTTTGTAAGAATGCTTGATTATGCTTCAGGGTCGAATAGAATCAAAATTATTTATGTAATTCGATCTGAGTTGCCTCACGTGACATTACATAACCGAGGAAGTGTGCATATTCGGAGCTCGAAATTTAGCAGTGTGTAAAATGAAACGTTTATAAATCTATGGTGTACCATCTTGGACATTATCTCCTTATTTACGAAAGTGAATGAAATCCTTTGGTACTGCCTTAACCCACTGGGCCTTGGGATGTCTTCATTTTGTTTTTGTCTTCTGACGATATTATTTAGGTTGGACAGACTTATAGAACTGGAGGGATTAAACGCGGCTTCATTAAATCATTTCAGTACGAGGGGCCGTTCCCAAGTTGAATGAAATCGTCTGGTAGCAGAGGGAATAGAAAGGAACGCCACCTGGATTCGAGAGAGAGAGAGAGAGAGAGAGAGAGAGAGAGAGAGAGAGAGAGAGAGAATAAAACCATCGCGTGCTGCAGCAGTTAATGGAGCGTTTTTAGCCCTTCCAGTACGAGAGATCTTTTCTGAATACATTATAATCATCTGGCGGGAGTGATGATAGAAATAAGAAGGGGTTTCGTACGGAAGGGGTTAACCACTAGGTATGATATATTATCTAATTGAAAGTCAGGGTGAACTTCAACCGCTGGTTGAAGTTAAGTGATGGGCTAGAATACTGACTTGGCAAGATTTGGGTGTGACATCAGCTACCAAATCGGCAGGTGCTGGCATCGGGTGGAAGTTTCGGGTGGAGCCAGGCGCAGCATGTGGAGGCAGGGGGGAGGGGAACTATATAGATGGTGTAAGCAAGGGTGAGACAGCGATGGGGAGGAAATTGTTAGATGGTGTAGGGGTTGAAAATGAGAGACGATGTAAATGGTGTAGGGTGATGGCAGGGGGAATTTGGATGGTGTAAGGATGGGATGAGGCTTAGCGAATAAGGGGCAGGGGAAATTCTGGGTGGCGTAGGAATGGGACAAAGAATGATAGTGGAAGCATTGTCAAGGATCATGTGGGTGTAAGGGTTGGGTATGACGAATACTGAGTGGGGAGGTGGGAGTATGACTAATTTGATGGTGTAGCGGTGGAGACAGAGGGACCATTGGAATGTTGGATAATGCAAGACATGGATAAGGGCAGGGGTGGAGGTAGGGAGGTGTTGGAAGTAGAGGTGGAGACAGGGGACGATTTTGATGATGTAGGGCGGTAGCGAAGCAAAGCACTGCCGCCTTCTGTTTGTATTTCCTTCTGCCTATGACCTCCAGTTTTTTACAAACAATGGACCAAGACATCTCGAAATGAACGGACCTTGTATTTGGCTTCTTTTTTCTTTAGGGAACTATTTTGCCGGCTTCTAGCCTTTGAATCCTTCTTCCGAGCATAAAGAAGGTGATGGGATGGAGGAAAGGAGAGTATTGAGTGCAGGGGTGGGAGCAAGGAGACTGGTTGGAAGCAGGAAGATACTTGGACAGTGCAGGAAAGAGGTGTAGATCGGGACACTGCGGTGTAGGGATGAGCTGGAGGCGAGACAGGTCGAGTGATGCTGGAAGAGTGTGTGAAAGAACAGGGCATGATTAGAATGGACTTAAGACATGAAGCAAGGAAAGAGTGGTGAAAGGAAAGGGTGGATGGTAGGGTGGGACGGAACAGTGTATGACTAAGATGGACTGTGAGTGGAAGGTGTGAGTGGACAAAGTGTAAGTGGCAGATGGGTTGTTGGTAAGGGCGGGGCGGAACACAGCATGAATGACTTAGGGTTGTGAGTGGAGGGTGTCATGGGTTAAGATGTAATTGGAGTGTATGTAGAAGTGGAACGGGACAGTATAAACAGAAACTGAGTAGTGAGTGGATGGTGTGACAGGACAAGGTATAAGTGGTAAGTAGAGTGGATGTAAGTGTGGGATGAGAGGGTGTATGAATGGAAGCTTGGTTGTGGATGGAGTGGTAGGTGGAGTAGAGGCGGGGTGAGGCAAGTGTGAATACAGTAGTGGAGTGGAGCAAGAGGGAATCGTGTGTGTGTGTGTGTGTGTGTGTGTGTGTGTGTGTGTGTATGTGTGTGTGTATGTGTGTATGTGTGTGTGTGTGTGTGTGTGTGTGTGTGTGTGTGTGTGTGTGTGTGTGTGTGTGTGTGTGTGTGTGTGTGTGTGTGTGTGTGTGTAAAATGAAACAGACGGGAGAGAGTGTCTTGATAAGAAAAAATCAAGTCATGTGGTTTTGACGGCGGAAGGAGGGAGAAACAGGGATGAACAAAGGGGTTGTAAGGGCGGAGAAAATGTATAAGTGGGTGGAGAGGTGGTGGTAGAGGGAGGAGCTTAGATCAGTGTGGAGGTGGGGTGTGTGAGATTTAGGGGTTGAAGCCAAGGTTGTGCAAGGCAGGGTTGGTGTGTAGCTGTGGGGTTCATGACAGGCTCATTGAAGAGGTTTAAGAGTTCAAGGCAAGACTGGGCAAGCAGGACCGGTGGAAGATGTAACCTCGCCCTGAGAGCCCTTACCTGAGCTACGCTAAATAAAATTGTCTGGTGTAAAGTAGATCAGAATATACCGGTGGAACGGTTGAAGAGGTCCCAGAATCAGGACAAGGCTAGGTTGGTACAAAATGAAATAAATTAGCGATGGCGGCATTGGGTAAGAGAGGGTCGGTGTAGCTGAGTTCTCATCAGCCTACTCGCTCACGACTGTTTAATAACATTTACAATGGGTTATGTTTATAGGCTGCTTAAATTCCAATGTGTGGTATGTAAGAGCAGTTTTAGCATTATTCGTTACCGAGTTCTGAGACAGAAGATAGGAAAAGTAAATATATGATCATGCAAATGACTCCGGACCTCCGGTCCTTTAAACACACATACGTTTGTCGGGATATTAAGTATTGGGTATCCTGCGAGATTTTCAAAAACTTCAGGAGGTTTTCTTGGGTTAATTTAGAGTGAAAATGTATTGTCAACACTGATCCATTTCTCAGTTGTTAGTTGTTAGTGGTCTACAGTTACGGATGTTTTTTGGGGTGTAAATTTTCTCTCAATTCTTCACTCTTAAGAACGTCAGTAGCTGTAGCTCCATGGTGGTTGAGATTTGGATCCATGTTGAAACAGCTTTATTTTTTAAAATCAATATTAGCATTGGAATAACCTCTAGAATAAAAAAAAAAAAACGTTGAGCATCCTGTAAAATATTACTGGCAATAGTTACTAGTATTTTAAAGCTGTTCGTCCTTTATTTCAATGTTTATAGCACAGTGAAGTTTTGATACCTTACTTGTTGACTGTACTTCATGTGTCCAGACCCTCTCAGTCAGTACCATCAGTCATGTTGACTGTTACCTGTCATCGTATATCACATAACGTTTATCATCCACTCGCACATCATATTTCAGATTTCATTTTTCATGGTTATATTCAGACTGTCTACGTCATATTTTATTTGTTGCTATGTTATACATGTTGTGTTGTTGTATTTCCCTTAAAAAATCAGTAGAGTATGAGTAGAATGAATTTAATTATTCTTTACTACTTCATGGAACTGAACTGCGTTGCAGCGACTGATATACCTTTTGCCGTGCATAAATACACACACACACACACACACACACACACACACACACACACACACACACACACACACACACACACACACACACACACACACACACACACACACACACACACACACACACACACACACACACACACACACACACACTGAGTATATGTAATGGGAACACAAGAGGCAAAAGCACCACTCCTTATTCTGCACTTCACAAGTTATCGTTGGTGCTTGAATTGCAGGCTTGTGATTTGTGTTGTTGTTGTGATCGAGGTCTTGGGTGTCACCAGTCAAGCACAGTACCGCCTGTCTAGTTCATTGCTCCTGTGCAGTTTCCATCAGTTGTGACTGACAATTGTAGCATAGTTTGTGACATAGTACCGTATAATAAGTAACTTGGTTGGCGCTTTGTTCGATGCATCATATATTTGGTGATCAGCATTCAGATTTTTAGTAGAACCTCGCTGAGACAGAGGTGAAAGGGAAGCAGTGAGGCGACTATGATGACGACACTCTCTCGCTTAGTTTCCAGGGCGTCAGCGAGACGTGAAGCTGCCCAGAGACACCCCGACGCCCTGTGGTCCTCGTGTGACCTTCAACCGTTATTCAGGCTATATTTAGGGGCGGGGCGAGCTCTTCACGTTTGTTTATGTGTGCATGCACATGTGGCAGCGGCGTCGTGACCTGGGGATGGATAAGAGATTATGAGGGCATGATGTAGGAAGAGGGAAGATGTAACTAAGAGTGGGTGTTTGTTAGGGAGAGATAAACAATTTAGCCCTGACTTGGATCCTCTTCAGGTATGAAAAGGCGGAACATTGTGTTTTTATATATATCGGGGTGGATAGGGAAAAGAGTGAGTATGCAGAATTGAGGAGGTGAAGACGGGAAAGAAAGGGAGGAAGCCTTAAGGTTAGGTGTAGGGGAATAGAAGGGAGGATCTGCAACTAACAGAGGGAGAGGGGTTTTATTAATAGGTAGAGGGGGACGTAAGAGCACGGGATGCTATTATTATGGTGTGTTTAGTGTTTCCCAACTCCCTAACCGGGACTTCCTTGGAGAATGTGTGTGTGTGTGTGTGTGTGTGTGTGTGTGTGTGTGTGTGTGTGTGTGTGTGTGTGTGTGTGTGTGTGTTTCGAGACTACAATAGGTGGATGTGGCTTGATTTTCGTACAAATCTAATGGTTTTAGGTTATATGAAATAGTGCGTTAAATATGAAAAAATGCGAATACCGGTAATAATATCGACGGACTTTTTAGGCAATGATATTCTGAGGAGTTTATTGGATTCCTAAAATCTCATCAGTTGGTTCCTAAAGTCATTTACAAAAAGTTTTGTTAATTGTAGTAATGAAATAATATTTCTCTCCGCAGCTAAACATTATTAGATTATTAGCCTATCTTGAGTATGTGCCTGTGTGTGTCAGTGGGTTGTTGTATATTCTTGATGCGAATGCGGAGGTCAAGGAGAGCCAGGAAGGTCAGTCAGTGGTGGTGGCACTTGAAGCTGGCGTGCTGAAGTGAGGCTGAGTCACAGGAGCCACACTGCCACCATCACAAGTCGTCTGCATATTAACCCCTTCACCGCAGTGCTTATTTGTTTTGTTTGATTTTACATGCGGTACCTCCAAGCGATTACAGACAACGTAGGGCGGATCTGTAGTAGTGAATGGATTGATGATGGCTATATCAAACCCTCGCATTTCCAAAAATCTGGTAGTGGTCGTAGTAGTTGTAGTCCAAGGTTTATCTGATGTGTGATCCTAGTGGACTGCAGGCAGAAACTGCCCTCCTTCTGTAAACCACCATCCTCCTTTTTCTTTTCTTTTTTTTTTCTAGAAGAGGGAATTGAGGGACATTTATGTAACTCGGCAGCTCCACAACTGGGGTATATTAGTGCCACCTCGTGAAGATATCCCTCTCCAGCAACAGCATCATCTAGTAATAAATGGCTTCCTCGAATCGAACGGGTGAAGAGCATGGTGAGGTCAGTGGGTGGTGATGGCACTTAGGGTTGGTGTGCTGAAGTGAGGCTGAGTCAGAGGGGTGGACAGTGCCGCCTTCACCTGTCATCTGCATATTAAGCACAACACACTTTACGATCACGCCCTTACTCATGCTCTTTGTTGCTCAGTGAACATCTCGGTCTCTTGGTACCACATTCATAAAGTTTCTTGTGATTATTCACTTCAGTCCGATGACGTATTTTGTATTTTGTTCTTGCTGTGCTCGGACGACTTTGTTAAGCTTGGGAGAGGTCATTCGTAGTGACAGGGTTAGAAATAATCCCCATTAACCCAGTCACAGTTCCATTTCTCTCCTTAAGCCAACGAAAAGCGTCTATGTTAGCAAAAAAATACGCCAAAATAATAGGCCATTATAGTAAAATGGTTATCGTTAAAGCCGTCATGAGTCATTCTCTATTATATTCATCTGACGGTAGCTGAAGTAGATTATTAGAGTTGTCGCTATATGACGGAGTTCGCGGTGATAGTATTGACACTGCCAGACCCCTGTACTCTTTTAAGTTGAAGAAAATCGTCTGGCATTAGCAAGAAAAGCATACTAATGTCCCGACCATGAGAGGGTTAAGCTGTGGACAAGATTGTTATTTTATCATTTTACCATCTTTCACACAGTTACGAAATACTTTACAACCACTCAGTTGTATTTTTAAGTGAAAGAATAACAACGAGACAGATTAGTTTCTGACAAAAGTAAAGCTCTTTAGAGATTTCTATGTTGTAAGATCCTTTATGAATCCTTCTCATTGTCTCGCGGTGGGAAACTGCATTGCTGTTACTAAAAGACAAAAAAATGTCGTCGTGCGCAGTTTGTTCTTGTTGTCGTAAGACGATTTTAATTCAGTTTAGGAGGAACTGCTTTGAAGTGGAGGGGTTATATATAGCTGCCATTAACACCCACAGTAGAAGAGACCTTTCCTAATGTGAATGGAATCATCTGCAAGAACAAAATGAACAGACGTCACCGGATTCAAAGAGTTAATCTCTTTTACCTAAGGGTGTCCCTTTTTTCCTTTCTTTCTTTCTTTTGGTTACGAAACAAATGATTTGATACAATTTAAGGAAGCACTCTTGTGGTGAAGGGGTTAATGAAGCCTGTGTCTAATCCGTCCAGTTAGAAAAAATCTCTTAAGCTGAATAAAATCGTGTGGAAGTAACAAGGATAAGAAATAAAACGTTATCGTAGTGTAAGAGGTTTATATAGCGGAGTATATGCGGCTTAGTTAACCCTTCCAATTGGTGATATACTTCTGACAATATTGTTGCTAATTACTAAGTGATTTTATTCGATTTGGGAGAGATGTCTCATAATGAAGGGGTGAATGAAATATATATATATAATCTAACCTTCCAGCTCGAAAAATCTGTGAAGCTTCCATAAAACTGTGTGGAGATAGCACGAGTAAGATATATATATATATATATATATATATACAGTAAAGTATATGTGTGTGTGTGTGTTTGTGTGTGTGGAGAGAGAGAGAGAGAGAGAGAGAAAGGAAGGGGAAAAGAAAGTCATCGGGTTGGTAAAGAGTGTGTGATATCGTATTTAAAGCAATTAGCGTGTTTGTGTTCAGGGCAGCACGCGAATGCTGTACGCAAGTTACCTCTTTATTCCATTTAGTTCAGTGACCCGCTTCATAGTTACCGGTAACTCTACCACCTAGCGATTTCATTCGGTGTATGAGCCGTATTCTAGAAGATACAGGAGGCTTCGTAGCACTAGTTCCTCTGCGATTTATATTAGTATATTCCGCCTGAACATTCTCTTGCATGTTACTTATTTTATTTTATACACAGTTTTTGTCAGTTACATGCAAGATGGTACTGAGATGTAATGTGCAGAACAAATCGCCCTTGAAGAGGTGCAACGAAACCTCCTGTGCCATCCAAAATACAGTGCTAAGAATGGTCTCGGTTCGTGCGGGTTTTTATCTTGTCCCTCGAGTGGAAAAGCTGAATAAACTTGTCTGGTGTTAGCAATAATAGAAGAGAGAGAGGGGGGGGGGAGTCTTTGTATGGAAGCGGTTTAAGAATTTCTGGTGTTTTATTTCTAGCGATGAGATTCGGTTTTATGTACTCAAGGCAGCAGAAGAATGTGGGTACGCAAGTTAGCTTTGAATCCGACTGGCATTTTATTTATTTCAGTCACTTATTTTTTATTTTTATTTTGTCACAGTCATTTCTAAGGGAACCCCAATTTTGCTGAAGGGATTTTTATAGGATACATGTAACCACTCCAGTTTGGCATTGTATCCTAAGGTGAATAAAATCGTCTACAGATGGCAAGAATTAAACGAGAACTCCGTGCACGTGCTGAATAGGTTAATGACGAGGATAGTGGTGGGTGGTGTGAGGTGCCAAGTGTGTCGCCGGGAGGTCAAGGAGGAGAAGAGTTAGGCCCTTAGTCTCGCCAGCTGATGGGGCTTCTCTGTACCTCCTCTTTACCAGTTTATCTCTGTATTCTTTAGGTAAAATATATTCTGATATATTCCTTATGTAATCTATGGCGATGGGAGTTAAATACTGATAACGCACAAGAGAATGGTGGGGTGTTATATGGAAAATGAATCGATAAGAAAGAGGGTCTAGTCTCCTGTCAGACGAGATTACGACCCTTAGTCCTTCGCTAACCCCTACAAGCCAGTAACTTATTGGTTTTCATAATTTATTCTTCCTTTTCCCAGACGATTTTTATTCAGCTTAGGACATTTTTTTTTCGAATTGGAGTGATTTGTCGAGTTTGTCCCTAACTAACTCTAGTGACGCGTTTTTTATTGTTTATTCTTGCTCTTGCCGGACGCCAGTAACGCATTTTTGATTGTTTATTCTTGCTTTCCAGACGATTGTGTTTATTTTAGGCTAGATTTTCTTTTCCAGTTGGAGGGGGGGGGGAGATTGTTGTAGCCCTCTTAAATCCACCACTGCAAGATGTCTCCACTGAGCTGAAAAGGGAGTAGATATAGTCCCATGACGCGCTCTAGGTGTGGCAAGAATAATGCGAAAAATTGTACATCAGTGTGAAGAGGATTGAAGTCTAGGATGTGTGCAGGCTGTATGGTATTGTTTGGTTGGTTCAATAGGGCATTTTATTCAGATTATCAATTTAAGGGTTTTAGTTTCGTTAAAAGCAGTTTTTACTGATCTACCTCAAGACCCGCCGGCGTATAAAAACACTCCCTCTAATACGTATATACCAGTCCTGTATGAGACAGCCCTAGCATGTATTCGGTGCGGATGATGGGTGTTAGCTCCGAATTGGTGACATGTGGAGGTGTACGATACGTAGGACATCTGAGACTCATAGAACGGGATCTGAAGCCTATGCTGAGAGTCGGACACACACAAAAAAATATACAGTATATATATATATAATTCAGTTTTGGAACAAATCATAGCAAACGTTCCAAAAACTATCATGTACTCCTCTTACTTTTTGCCTAAAATTGCCATCTCTCAATCTTGAATGGTGAACTGCACCAATGAGATTAACAAAGAACTATGATGCTAGTCACGAAAAAGTGCTGTGGAAAGGATGTAGAGCCGTAACTTTGTCTTTTTCTGCCACTGAGCTACGTGAAATAAGCTGCAAAATGTTGGTCAAGCTGAGAAAAGTCGTTGCTGTCAGAGAGTTAAGTGAGACATCCTTCTGGTTCATGAGTGAGTACACCTATTTCTCTCATTTCTGGCTTCAGAAACAACTTTATATTGAATCACAAGGAACTTGAAGAAAAAAGCTTTTATTTCATCAGCAGCTTATTAATGAAGCAACTTTGAGTGAAACATTTTCAAAAGAGAACTGACAGTGTGTGGGAAAAGGAAATGTGACGTTGAGGACGTAGGGTTGAGAACTGTGGAGGTAGGAGTGCAGTGTGTCTGACCAGCATTGCCGGAGGGTATTGAAGAGATGGAAGCGTTTTGCCCATGAAGTTTGCTTTGGTTAACTCCTTCAGTCCGATGGCATTTTTATTTTATTTCTTCTACTTCTAGGCGATTTTAAGCAGTTTAGGAAAGCCATCGTGTTGTATGAGTTAATGAAGGCTATAGCCTACGTGACTTCCTTAGTTCGATAAAACTCTTCTAACCAGAATAAAAGCGTCTGGAGATAACAAGAATACACTGAAAAATCCGTCATCTGGTTAGTGTGAAGCTGAGGAAGGAGAGTTGAAGACTGGAAATGGGAGTGAATGCAGTGTGATTGAGCAGAGAGAGAGAGAGAGGGAGGGAGAGAATGAAGCGTTTTGTTACACAGTTTGCTCTGGTTAAGCCCTTCAGTCCCATGACGTATTATGTACGTTATTCCTGCTTCTTGTAGACGACTTTATTTAACCTAGGAAAGACTTCCCATGGTGAAAGTGTTAGAGAAAGCTGTATCTGACATCTTCCGTTAGAAAAGTCGCCCCAAAATACATGCGGTTGCGGGAGTTAAGAAGAAGTTAAGGAAGGAGATGTAAGAAGTGTTTAGGTGGGAGAGAGTGCGGTGTAGTTGGCGAGCATTGCCTCAGGACAGCGGAGAGAAGGAAGCATTTTATTAAATAGTATATTCTGGTCAGCCCCTTCTGTCCCATAGTGAATTTTGTTCTTTTTCACCGCTAGACGATTTTATTCAAATCGCAAATTATGTCCAGCAGTGAAGGGGTGAACGAAGGGTATGTCAACCCCTCCATTTCCAAAATATTTACCCCCTAAGATGAATAATATTTTCTGGATGTAGTAAGAGGAATGTGAAGCTGAGGAGGGAGAGTTTGGGGGCTGTATAAGTGGGAGTGAGAGCAGTGTGGTTGGTGTACACGGCCTCAGGACAGCGGGGAGAAGGAAGCGTTTTGTTTCTTAGTTTACTCTGGTTAAAGAGCGGAACCGGCAAGGAGGTAGCTGTACCTGGTAGCTAGGTCCCTGTCGCTTAGAGTTCTTGGTGATGCAAGGAGATGATGATGTTAACCACCTCAATCTAATGTGTTTTATATTTGATTATAACCGTCTTTTGACTACTTTATTCAGATTCAGAGAAACATTTTGATTTAGAAGGGGTAGGAATAGCTATCGTTTAATTCTTAAATAAGGGAGTCTCACCTGAAGCTTAATGAAATCGTCTGGTAGCTGCAGCACGAATAAGAAAGAAATCACATCCTCTGATCAAGTGGGTTAAATATGTGATTATCTGCATGACTTGTAATTCAATTCCAACAAAGACAGAATGCCCGTCACATAAACGCTGGTGTGTGTGTGTGTGTGTGTGTGTGTGTGTGTGTGTGTGTGTGTGTGTGTGTGTGTGTGTGTGTATTAAATGATAATGACTGACGGTGTGGATACAGTGGCTGAAAATACATGTCTTTAATATCCAGCTACCTAATCCTAGAATGGGCAGGCCACTCCCCCTGGCTAGTCTTGAGCCCCGAGACAAGCCTCGCAGAGATATGAGTGAGGCATAGGCATAAGAGAAAATGAGACTTTCTTTTTTTTTCGGAGTGAACTTCCTTATTAATCATGCCAGTGAGGAGTCCGCATGTGCATGAGAGAGAGAGAGAGAGAGAGAATCAGTAGTGGGATATATATATATCTGTATTTATCTGTTTATCTATTTATCTGTCATCTATCAATATAGATATATGTAATAAATCTATCTATCTCTCTATCTATCTATATCGATATAAATATCTACCAATCGTTTTAAGTCTCTCTCTCTCTCTCTCTCTCTCTCTCTCTCTCTCTTCATATATATATATAAATATAAATAACTATCAAAATAAATATATAAATATATATATCTATATATATATATATATATATATAAATAGATATAGAAATATATGTATATATATATATATATATATATATATATATATATATATATATATATATATATATGGCTTACTTGATTAGCAACAGAAAATGATCAGCAAATTACACTGTGGAGGCTTCAGGTTGCTAACACAGAGAGCTAAGATACTGATTATGAATCATTCTCATCGTCGCTGTTCTTATGGAAAACCGTGCAATGTTTCTGTCCTCAAGAAACAACGTTGAGGGAGGAGTGGAGTGGCAAGGAGCTGGGGATGGGGGGAATGAGGTAACGTGCCAGGTGAGACGAGTGGCACGGGCGTGAATTTTGGGCGTGGTGAAGCAGGTTGGTGGGCAAGGTGGGCAGCTCAGTTTAGCACTGGGACCCACCAAGGCATCACCGCCTCCCTTCACTCCGCTGTATGGCGCCTCCTGCTGCCCCACCTTCTGCTACTGCAACTCCGTTTCTTTCAACTCGTCACAGTCGTCGAGTTTTCGTCAATACAGCAGCGCCTGAGAGAAGACTATTATTTTATTGTCTCTGACCTTCCAGGGAGGTACACCTGAGTACTCAGGGTTTTTGTCGGGGTAACCTTAGTGGTCAGCACAGACCTCAACTGGGTCGGGTAAAGTTCTGATCTAGTGAGAGGTGCTGTATAACCCCCAGTACGTCCCTCGCTCAGGCAGAATACTGAGACCCGGAAGATCACAACTTCTCCTTCCCTCAGGCCCCGGGGCTGTCCAGCGCCCGGGGCACTCCCTTGCACCTCCTAGTCCGTAGCACCAGTGCTATTCTTCGCCAGCAACGAACGAAATCATCGACCAATCGATCTCGCGACGAAAGCTTCGACTGTGGTCATCTTTCCGAAGTTCCACCGGAAAATTGACCAGTTTCTCAAGCTCTGATTGGTACTTGCTGGCAAGAGGCAGGACCTGAGGACAGGAGCCATAACAAAAATAATAGAAAAAATATATATTGCCTGTCGTAGGTGTTTGAGGAACAGTTTAGTTGTGACTAAATAACTCAAATTAGAAAACTCACGGTTTGTTGGCGAAGGAAGACTAATATAGCCGACAACATCAAGTTTGTATACATCTGAACTATTAATAAGGAAGAATTTCTGTTGAAAGACGCTGCATAAACCAAGTGGAAAGGATCAGTCACGTCCGACCGTGTCCCTAAAGTGAGTGCATGCAGCCTGCTGACAACCAGTGTTTGGACGTGGCCACTGTGCTGGGAAAACAAAAGAAGGGATATTTCAGTGGTATAGTAATATCAGACAGCCCTCGTTTTTAAGAACAGGTTGTGTTGCCAAATATCATGACTTGCTGTATACAGTTGGTACTCTAAATTGAGAACTGGCAAATCAGCTTTATGGATAGCGATGAAAATCCAGTAAGCAGTTTTCAGGAACCTAAATTATCGCTGGTGTAATATAAAGAATGTCAGAAAGGTGACATAAAACGAAGACTTCGCTTTATATGATGTTACACAGTCTATATCCCAGTCTGCGGTTTGGACCGTTTCACAGAGCTATAATGTATAGTCCACTCTGAGAAAACTATATTGGCCTAATTAAATATAGTTACCGCGCAGCGTTCTTCGATTCGAAAAAGTTGAGACGTTGCTAGTAGATTGCTAAATACCGTATATTAACATTTTAAAAAGTTTGTTTTTAGGAAAAAAATTTTGAAACATATTATTAAATCATTATATCCTCTCATTATATTCTCTCAGTCTCCAGAAGACTTTCCTCAATATAGAAGGGATTTTTTTTTTTTTTTTCACTGGAGAGGTTAGATATAACCTTCGTAAATCCCTTCACTAATATGACACTAGCCTGAGTAAATCATCTTGTACTAACAAGTATAAAAGAACACTGTATTGAAGAGATTAATAATATATTTGTAGCTATATAATTTTTACATAATTATTGCAGTGAACATTGGCCTGTTTGAACACATCCAGTTCCTTTATGATAATTGTTGATGTAATTTATGGTATGTGCCTATAGAAATTCTACACACCTATTGCAGTGAAATGGGCTGTTGTGAACATATCCACTTCCTTTTTGATAACTGCTGATGCATTAATATCCTGCTGATGTGAGGCAGTGTCAGGACACGAAGACCACCAAGTATCCCTGACTTGGCTTCCCTCTCACATTGGTTATAGCCCAGACGTCGGCTTGGTTGCCAGCGGGCTTTATGCACCACCATTTCTCATGTTATGTTGTACTTTACAGCCTCTCTTAGTTTTTTCCTTGTGACTTCACTCTTTGTTTAAGCTCTTGGCAACTTGAACCAAATGTCATCTTGATTGTTTTCCTAAGCATTTAGTTGTGTTTTACTTTCTTTTAAGAATCATAATTTAATCCAGCTGGTTATGACTGTGTAAAAAAATAATCCTCCCAATTGTAAAATTCGTTTATATGTAGATTGTTTCTGTTACCATATTTTGATTTGACATTTTTTCATTCATATATTTCAAGTATGAAACTGTGAAACGATTATGCAATATATAGGTTGTCAATTCCGTGAGTGTACTGTAATTCATGCCAGTCGAATTCTGTCTGTTGGAGTCACTAATGGTGAGAGAAGTGAATGATATAATGCTCCAGTACCCGACAGTTTCAGTGGCTTGGCGCAAACAAAATAATGTTTCGAAACAGTTGAAAATTTGAATAAGAAAAACATAGCATCTTTCTGGTTGTCCTATCAATCACCGTCAGAATTCGACTAGTTGCATAAGCATGCCCTGATTTATGACACGCATCGTTGAATGATAGATGTTTGCATACTTTTTTTTTTTTGTGTGTGTGTCTAATTCCGTCTGAGTGTGCTGTTAGTGATTTAGAATGCTTATGTTTGGATTGACAACAAAGCACATTACTTTTCGTGCAATAATTTCAACTTAATTTGGTTTCATGTTATTGCCATAGACTTTGCCCTACGATGATTGACTGTGCACTGCTTCGTTGAATGACTGAAATTATTGACTCTAGCAATATCTGACCAACTAGCTTTAAATACTGGCTGTGTATCGTGTTGCTAACAAAGTGTGGTTAATATAAGATTACGTCCTTGGAAAACAGTGCTTGTTTGAATGACAGCACACACACACACACACACACACACACACACACACACACACACACACACACACACACACACACACACACACACACACACACACACACACACACACACACACACACACACACACACACACAATCGGTCTTCAGATACAGTGCTCCCCATGAGTGATTGATATTTGTGGCATTAACAGTATCCAGTCTGTCAAACATTGTATGCTGATTGTTTGAGTGTCTTACGGCTAACAAAGTGTGGTTGATAAAAAACTACGACCTTCAATATATTGCATGAATAAAACTCTGCTACGCGTTTTTTGGGGGGGCTGTGTGTGTGTGTGTGTGTGTGTGTGTGTGTGTGTGTGTGTGTGTGTGTGTGTGTGTGTGTGTGTGTGTGTGTGTGTACTCATTTCTAGAGTGTCAGACAAACTCGACGGTTCCTTCAAAGAAAGGTAGGCATCAAAGAATAACATTAGCTTACCGTTTCACTTCAGTGGCGTCTTTAATATTATATCCTTCCTGTCTCCAAACGATTTTATTGAGCATAGGAGAGATGTTTCGAACTGATGGGGTTAGAAATAGCATCACTACCATAGAATTTTCCTGAGTTGAAATCAAATCGTCTGTTAGTGACCTAATAACAGTGAACAAAAAATTATTGTAAGTGGGAAAAGCTCTGTACATTTGTTTCCCCTTCACAAAGTTGTATGACCAGAGACACACCGGCTGTTAAGCGAGTGTAAGCAGTGACAGAATTTATAGGGTCAGACTGTAAACGACTAGAAACTAGTTTGGCATGTACATGTCGATAATTTTAGATTGGGGATGTAATTGTGAGCCTGAAGCTACCCTCTTCTTTTTTTTTCTTTCTTTTTGCCAGATGGACATTTAAATGTAAATTAGTGTGTTGGGTAAAGGACAGTGTATTGTGTCAAAATCGAAGCCTGAGTGAGATGTTGACTAACAATGGTTGGTACCACACGTGCCCGAAACGTGATCGGCAGTAGGAAACGAGGTACTGGGGATCTGTCCAATGCTTAGACTCGGTTGGCTAGAGCGGCAGTATTAATTCTGTGCTTCATATCATTTTGGTGGTCACATGTTCCGAGCAAGAGTCGCCGCGGCATTACAGAGCTCTCATTTACTTATATCCCTTGCACGTATATGTAAGAGGAGACTTCCTCCATCCTAAAAATATATCGCTGTCGTTGCATCCAGTGCGAGGGTTAAACTCTTTGCAGTATGGTAATTCGCTCTGTAATGAGAACCGGACTTTAGAACGTCAACTACGAGTCTGTTTTTTATTTGCGACTTTGCAGAAATAGGCAAGATTTTCAAGTTTAGCATCTCCAGAAGTGATGTATTAAATTAGGGAGTGTCACCGTTGAGTCAACGGAGGTAAATTTAAAGGGTGACAGCTGCGTCCTTGGAGACCGGCCCATTTCAAATATTGTCATTGCTGGTTTGTTTGTGTACCCTGGAAAAAGTGGAAACGAGTGCAGGTGCTTCTGTGAGGCCGGCGGTATAGGTTTTTGTTGTGTACAGTTAGTAACAAAAGTTCACCTGCTGTTCCACCGCGTCTGCTTCACACTTCGGTTTTTCTCGTCACTTTCCTTCCTGACATCATAGTAAACAGAGAATCGTCTAAGTGCATAGAAACCTACCAAACGTCACTCAACCCAGGGGTGTTAGCCACCATCGGGAAAAAGAGGTGGTGGAATATTAAGCGAACTTCCGTAGTTGACATTACCTTGAAATGTCTACCGGCCGGACTATCCCTCTATCCCTTTCACCACGATGGCGCCCTTTTATTTTACCCTTGCCGACTTCAGACCATTTTCTCTTGCTTAGGAGTGACGGTTCGGACTTGAGAAGTTAGATAATAGCGTTCACTAGTGGTTCTTCTAACCTGAGTAAAATCGTATGGCGCCGATAAAAGTAAATAAGTCGTCATACGGAAGGGGATAATGTGGCATTGTCAGTAGGCATATTAGATTTTTAAAATAGTTTTAAGGTAAAATTATGCACTTTGCATAAGGAAGAGCTGTACTTGATGAGAGTAATACTTTTTATGCTTATGTCGGTGTTGTGTATTTAATTATGATGTCTTTTACATGACCTGATCATGCCTTGCTGGCAGGAATGGTAGGGTATACAGGGGGCAGGTCTGTTTAAACAAGACACAGAAAGTGGGACGCGGTAGCCTTGGGGGTGGAAAATGTGGGTGTCTTGAGGCGGTGTTGTCAGAGGGAGGCTGGGGGAATGGGGGGGGGGTGCCTGTCGCTCTCTTCGGCGAATGTTTACATGCTAGTGTGCTAGACATTACCTGTTTATCTATTTATAGCCAGCCTCCTTAATCCTGTAGGGGTGACCACGAATAAAACTACCGTGACATAAATACTCAGGTGATATTGTTTTCTTCATTGATTGTCTGGGGGAAATAGCGGACTCACGTGACTTTTCATTGATTGTCATGCGGCTATGGCAGTCTCATCTGACGTTTCATTGCCTGTCATGGAAGCATGACAGACCCAGTTGGCTTTTTATTGATCGTCGTGGGAATAAGGCAACTTTTAACAGTTTTCGCGTGAGCTTCCATGTTTACTGAAAACTAGTAACAGGAAGCGCTGTGTGCACTGATGTCATGTTCTGAAAAAGCATCATGGTTAAGGGTTCAGTTCAGAAGCGGGTGTCTGGTGTTCTCTGGTAAGCTATTGCATGTACTCGTCCAGGAAAAGCCCATGCAGGTTTCTTCAATGATTTTTTTTTTTCCGTTTTGAATTGGCATACCTCAAAACTTACTTCTTTTTTTTTTTCCTTTCTTTTTTTTCTTTTTTTTTTTCAGTGCAAGCTTTCACCCCCGTGAATTTGGTAACTTTCTTCTTTCATTAAATTTTTTGTTTACTCGTACTAAATTCATTCGAATTTGTTCAGCTTAAGAAAAGGCCCAACATTGAAGGGGTCAGTGAAGGCAGCATCTAACCACTCCAGCCGGAAAAGCCTCCTCTGCTGAATAAAATCGTCTGGAGATAGCAAGAAAAATGTAATCGGATTGAAGGTGTTCAAGGACGCTAGAGTGTAAGCTGTAAAACTCCGACTGTGGGACGTGATGTTCATACAGTATGTTCCTTTGTGTAGAACGACATTATTATTTTACTTCTTGCTGCTGGACAGACGAGGTCTCTCTCTCTCTCTCTCTCTCTCTCTCTCTCTCTCTCTCTCTCTCTCTCTCGCATGTTTACTTCGGTGTTTTGCACAGTTTTAACCAGTTTGTTCAGTTTGTATACACCAAAATTCACATTTGAAATACGTTTGTGTATGTATCACCCCTTTCATCTGTGTACCAAATATCACATTGGAAATATATCTGAACTGTTGTTTTCCTTGTCACTGTGTAGTTGTCATGTGGACAGCAAAAACATTATATGACTATTTAGGGAACACAAGCTGATGAAGTGAGTAAGTGACTAGATATTCTGGCCCACTTGTATCAGTTTTAGATCAGTATTTCGTGGGCTAAGGAGGTTTTTCAGCACCTCTTCCTTAGCGATTTATTTTGCTTGATATTCCGTAGTACTTTGTGTCCCAAGCCATTTCATCACACCGTCATCATTTTTATTATATTCTTGCTATGTCCAAACTATTTTATTCGCCTTAGCCGAGACATTAGGAATTGGGTAGGTTAAACTCTTCATCAACC
Organism: Coenobita brevimanus; assembly: GCF_032717465.1. Lineage (NCBI taxonomy): Eukaryota > Metazoa > Arthropoda > Malacostraca > Decapoda > Coenobitidae > Coenobita > Coenobita brevimanus. Next base: position 49,184,536 of record NC_136966.1, read on the forward strand.
TCTTCGCAATCTGAATGTAGATTATCTGGTTACATACTTTCAACAAAAGAAGAAATAATATTCCTGACGGAGCTATTATCGATAAAGGGCCGCATTCTCGTCAGTTTCGGAAGCTCATTAATACTTCTCGAATCATTTTATTTCTGAATATATTATGTTACTATTCTCCTGTATGTTGTTTTATGCAAGCTGTATCGTTATTAAGCAAAAAATATCCCAGAAGAGAATACTAATACAGTACAAAATACATCACCGGGGAAGAGGTGCTAGTCAGCCTTTTAAGCTTAAGAAAATAAGGCCCATAGTTTGCATAAATAGGATACAGCAAGGATATTAAAACGTGGCATATACAGAAATGAACAGTTTCTTATAAGAGCGCAAGTGAGCCTTCTCTTGCAGACGAGAATACGGGTCATCATCAGTGTAGGTGCCAGTACATGCCAGCACCTAGTTAATGTCAAGGTTTTGTTTCGACGAAACTGAGACCGGAAACATTCGTAATTTCCCTCAGTGCGGTGACTTTTTTTTTTTTTTTCTGTTTTATTCCATGCTGTGACCCTGTCCCACAGGCGACTACAGGCACATTAGAAGAGGCATGTCGGTATATTCTGAGGGCTCATTCCCACAGTCCGATGGCGATTTATATATAAATAAATATATATATATATATATATATATATATATATTATATTATATTATATTATATTATATTATATTCATGCTGTCTCCAGAGCTTTACCTTTGGAGAGAGCTTTGTTGTCATTAGGGTAGATAATGCCTTCTTTTTCCCATTCGCTACAAGAGGTCTGTTAAAGCTGAATGTGTCGGACCCTCAGACGATGACAAAGCTTAAACTCTTATAATTACTTTTGCGACCGCCAAACGATTCTATTTAGATTAGAAGAGACCTTTCGTCGTCTATGGGCCATACAAATTATTAAAACTGAGAGAGCGGCGTGTGCATAACGCCCCCATTTTTTTACGATATTGTCAGAACCATGGAATTATTAATTACGATAATTTCTGATGCATAGGTTGATGATAGAATATGTCTGGCATTACTGTATCGCTGCGAATGACATAGGTTGATGATAGAATATGTCTGGCATTACTGTATCGCTGCGAATGACACTTGGAGATGTGGAATGCAGACTGATCCCACCAATCACAAGTGTTCCATAATTAACCGTCGATTATAAAGGGCTTGGTCGCACTTTCACGCACGCTGTTTTGATAATATGACCTTAAGGGTTAGTGAAATATCTAAGAATGACCGCGCATTTAAGTGGGTCACATAAAACATATAGATACTTAAATATCATTGCTAACGCCACACGACTGTTTTCAGCTAAATAGTAACCTTTCATTGCCGTAGAGTTAACAGACTATCTAGGAATGTACGTGCTTTCTTGATGGTCAGAAAACACTTCTAGGTATTTGATTGCGACAGACCTTCTAGAAACCTGGTGAAGAAAGACGGTGCTTGTGAGGAGAGGTCGTGACGGATGAGGAGGGTGTGGGAGAGAGGGAGGTAGAGAGCAGGTCAGGGAGGAGAGGGAGAGAGTATGGCAGCGAGAAGAGAGAGTGCGTGTGGCAGGGAGGTGAGGGAGGGGGCTAAGGAAGGCTTGAGATTAGCGCCTGTGACTGCAAGAATCTTGGAACTGTCATTTTTCTACCAGGTCATAATCTTCTCCTAGAAATGAATTTACAATTGAATCAACATCTAAGTTTCCAGTTTCATTGTCGGGTAAACAGACAGAGAAGAAACAAACTTTGTCTTAGAGTCTGACAGGGAGGAGGGTTGGGAGTAGGGAAGGGAATGAGACAGGTAGGAAGGAAGAGAGGGAGAGAGGAAGACATGGAGAAGGGGAGGGAGGAGAGGGAGTGAGGGAGGGAGGGAGGGAGTGAGGGAGGGAGGGAGGGAGGAAGGATGAGAGTGGCGCCATGGTGATGTGGTGAGTTTTGGGCAGGGATGGAAGTTTATTATAATTGCCCTTTCGATTAGATGATACATATTTCATTTTAATTTTATTTTTATATCTTCATGCAGTTTTATTTAACCTAGGAGAAACTGGAGGAGTTAGATGCAGGGAGGAAATGAGGTGAGAGTGCCCCCATGGTGATGAGTGTGAAGCGGGGATGGAAGTTTGTTATAATAACTAAATAGAAGGCATAGATTATATATTCAGTTTGTTTACAGGAGTCCCGTGGCATAGAAATAGCTTGTGTTCGAGCAGTGGAGTGTTGTTCCCTCTCGCAAGGCAATTTCTTTCATTTTCAATTATTTTACTTATTATTTTTCTTTCATGGCACGTTGCATATGTTATACACGAAACAGTATTCCCGCACTTTAGTTTCGGGCAGAAGAACATAATTATAGTGTCACTGTAGTGTGTCATCACTGAACTTCTTGATGTAGAATATGCACAAACAACGTCAGTCAGATTCCGTTCCCCTTTATATACAGCTTAACATATATCATGAACAATCAGTAGAGCATACTGGTTCCATCTCAGCTTAGTGCTGATGTGGGGCCGCAGGTGGTGGTGTGATGAGGATGTGAATCATGAGTGGAGGAGGCCACAAGGGAGACCAGTGTGATTGCCAGAGCTTCGGTTGCTGGGTGGACAGTTAGTACGAGCATGGTAAAGGATATTTATTTATTTATCGGAAAATTTAACTAAGTAGCTGTTGACATAGAGAAGTAACTGGATAGTTCATTATGTTTGGGGATGAGCCGTGTGCTATATATAGACATGGCGTCACTGCCAGGTTGCCGCATCATCGCAGGTGACGTCACTCAGTCTTGGCGTCATTGTTGGACAATGACGTCATGGCTTCTCTTACCGTGGCCTACCTATATCACAGAAGTTTCGCACTGTATAGTGCGTATTCCAGATAGCGTGAGAGACTTCGTAGCATCTCGTTAGTAACTGTTTATTTACATATTACTCATTATTCTTCTGTATGGTGTATCTTTTTATTGCCGATTGTGTTTGCATCAGAAACATATTGGAAGTTACTAAAGTACAATGTATGAAATAAATCGCCAAGACTGTTGCTACGAAATCTCCAGAGCTAACGAAAGTGGCCCTAAGTGGTTTTGGAGATTTCGTAGCACCCCTTCGGTTGTAGTTTACTCTGCACGTTGTACTTCAGAATTTTCCTCTAAGTTGTTGATGCAAGTGGTTGTTACTAAAGCGATATAAATGACATACAAGAGAACATTAAGTTAAAATGCTAAATAAATTGCTAAGGAAGAGGTGCTTCTGTACAAAGTTTCCTGTGCTACATGACCTCCCAGGTGCCCTTGAGATGCTGAGGTGGGTTGTGTAGTAGTGTGATTATGACTTGCATGAGGCGTTAACTACTTCACTTCCATGACATATTTTTTAGCTTATTCTTTCAGCATACAAACGATTCTATTCAGCTTGGGAGTGACTTTCCGAACTAATGAGTTAGCTACAACCTTAATTAACATTCGGTACGTGAAATGTTTCTTAAGTTGAGTAAAGTCGTCTGTAGGAGCAGAAATAAACTGTATAAAGGAGTCACTGTATTGAAGAGATTAAAGGAGTTGTTTATTAAGCCTTTCAGTACAAGACGCTTCCCTATTATTGCTGGAAAATACAAATTCAAAGTACGCTAGGTATTAATGGGTCCATGGAGAAGTCTCCTTTAAGCTGATTGGACTATTTTTAGCCGTAGCAGTAAGTGAACCAAAAATAATTATCGCAATGAAGGTTTTAAGAAAGTGTTGTGGGTGGTGGTGGTGATGCTGGGTGGTTATCGAGGAGAGTGGATGATTACATTCTTGGTGTTTGTGTGCGTTAGGTGTGATGCTGCTGTGGTGTGGGCCGTGATGCTGTAACTTTTTTTTTTTTTTAAGTATCAAAACGGTATGGGATGTAGTAGTGATGTGTGATGGTGGAGTGTGGGTGGTGCAGTGAATGTTATATATAAGGTAACACTAAGATGGTAATGGTGACGCTAACCGTGATCCTCCTTATTCTGAACCCACTGTAAGAGAGTGAGAGATGCCCGGTAAGGAAATGCGGAGGTGGAAGGAAAGGAGGGGTGTCAGAGTATTAGGGTGGAGGGAAGGGAGGGGTATCGGAGTGTGAGGGTGGAGGGAAGGGAGAGATTCGGAGTGTGAGGGTGGAGGGAAGGGAGAGATTTAGTGTGAAGGTGGAGAGTAGGGAGAGATTTAGTGTGTGAAGGTGGAGGGAGGGGAGAGATTTAGAGTATGAGGGTGGAGGGAAGAGACAGATTCAGAATGTGAGGGTGGAGGGAAGGGTGTCGGAGTGTACGGAGAGGCGACGAAGCACGGAAGGTGGAAGGAAATGATAGGTGTCTGAGAGTGTGGGGGAAGGAGGGTGTCTGGGAATGAAAAGGCGGAGGGAAGGGAGAGATGATGAGGTTTGGAGGGAAGGAGGGGTGTGTAGGAGAGTGGGGAGGAGGGAGAGGTATGGAAGGGAGGGAGAGGTGTCAAGAAATATGTGGGTTATATGAAAGGTGTGGAGGGGAGAGAGAGCGAGAGTGGAGGGAAGGGTGTGGCGGGGAAAGAAAGGTGTCTGGAAGTGTGGGGGTGGAGGGATAGGACGGTTATGTGGGAGGTGAGGGTTGGGTAGGATGGGATGGGGTGCAGCCGGTGTGTGTTGAGTGGGGGGTGGGTGGCGAGGGTGGTTCAAGGTCATAACTCTGCTGGTGGTAGACACACCAGGATAAAAAATTGTGGGTGTGGGGGTAAGTGTGTGTTTTAGTGGGTGTGGGTGTAAGTGTGTTTTAGTGGGTGTGGGTGTGGGTGTAAGTGTGTTTTAGTGAGTGTGGATGTACATGTGTATTTGTGGGTGTTGATGTTATTGCACACGCGCCTGTGTATGTGAATGTGTTTGTTTTAGTGTTTATATAATATTACATGGACTTTGCTACACCTCACTCTGCCCTAGGGTGGGAAAGGTGGTCCGTATGA
>NC_136966.1:49194507-49234507 GCF_032717465.1 Coenobita brevimanus
GGGAGTGTGTGACAAGATTGGTGCCGGCAGCTGACTGACTCCCTCACCTCCAGCCACCATGAGCACCAGCCTGGGCCCTGGGCTCCAGTGTGGTGCTAGCCAGTGTGCTGTGACGAGTGTTTCCTATGTAGTCATGACCTTTACACTCAAGCCGCCACGCTCCTGAGGGGGCACCACTGTGTCCCACAGAAAGATTTTATAAGTGTAGTGTAGTGATTAGTGTTTTATTACTATTGCGTTATCATCATCGCAGCCATGTAGCGAAAGAGGCAAGTACTCAACAGGTTTCACTCTGCGGATGTGTACTGTATGTATTTTATATATAATACATATACAGTATGTCACTTTAACATAACGGCAGTATTACATTACTGTCTTGTTTAGTATCTTTTTGTAAGTCGGCTGTCGACAGAAAGTTATGAAATATCAGCAATTATTTAACAGCCAAAGACTAATCGCTGTTATATTAAGCTGGGTTTGTTTTGTGTAAAACTGGTAAGTTTAAGAATACTGTCGTTGTTACAGTAGATAATGGCAGATGCTGTGTTGTGCAGACGATGGGGAATATGTAAGTAGGAAGGGGGTGTGGCTCCCGGGAGACGGAGTTTACTGTCAGGTGGGCATGTTAGATTCCATTTCGACTCCTTGATGACAGCATACACAGCATTGTATTTCCGCGATGGACGTGTACTTCACAACAGATACGTAGGTGTATGCGAGTTTCTGGCAGTGGTCATTTTTTGCAGTGCCACCTTTAACTGCATTTGAACAAGAATAATGACTTACCGAAACAGCAGTGTAGTCTACCCACATTACTGTTGTCACTGTAAGAACCACCCGCCTACCCGATAATGGAAACTACCTGATTTTGTGTTCGTTGCTTATTTTTCTATTATGTGTAAATCTAAAACTGTATTGATAAGCAAAGTAGTTGTGAAGCATCATGTGGCTGCCTTTCTAGACCCCTCATCCTTCACTTTTAATTCTTCATTTATATAAAAGGAGGGTATTTAGAGCCCATAGCACAAAATATTAGAACTGGTCAGTATGTGTTTACAGCGAACTGGATGTGCAACTGTAGGCGCCGCATACCCTGCTCTTGTGCGACAGGTTGATGCTGCAACGGCATTGTAGGTGCCTCGTCTCGTTACAGAACCTGTTTTTGTGCACGTCAGTATATATATATATATATATATATATATATATATATATATATATATATATATATATATCACACACTAATGTTATGACCATTATGTAGCGTCATCATTTTTATTCATAGTTTGCATATGGATATATTTTATCATGAAATTGTAATTTTTCATCTGCTTATGATTTAGGTAAGATTTGTGGAAAGTATGGAACTTGGGGACCCCCGAACTGAGGAAAATAGTGTGGTGTTTGCGAGAACAGAATATATACTGTAGTTATTTTTGATAAGATTGATGTGTCATACTAAAATAATTGACAAATGAATTTTAATATACTTTCCAGTAAAAAAAAAGCTATATGTGATGTTTATAAATGCACATTACACAAGTGTATATAAAGCACTTCTAGTTTTGGGTCACAGTTGTGGAGGTCGGGAGGGAAGTGTTGTGATGACATACATTTGGATGAGCCTTCTAAGGCCATCATGTCATGCAACTCATATCTTGTCTTGTGTAGTTACCCACCGAAAATCATATTGCACACATCACATCAAAAGCTCACATATGTACTTTTGCCACCTGATTAGTTTATTGATTATCTATAAGGCTGTCAGTAACTGCTCGATTATACATGGAGACAGAATCAGGTGTGAGTCACTGCATAACCTTGGCTTCCTTACGGGACATAATCTGGGCACTTTGAGACATAACCCAGGCAGTGAAGAAAACTCTCCAACTAGGCATGAATAATGTGACCTAGCCTGGAAATAACTGGGGCTTTATTTACAGACACTAACCTGGGCATTCTAACTGTAAAGCAGTTCATATCAGGGTGATGAAGGGAAATCACTTAAACCGTATAAAACTGATCTAACCTAACCTAACCTAACCTACTGGAACTGTATCAGGAACTCTTGCGGGGCTTAATGTAGGCATCCATACTGCGTTTTCTCAAGATCTAACTTGGGCGTCCTTTCGGGATCTAACCCGGGCATCCTACGGGACCTAACCTGGGCTTCCTACGGGACCTAACCTGGGCATCCTACGGGACCTAACCTTGGCATCCTACGGGACCTAACCTGGACATTCTCCGGAACCTAACCTGGACGTCCTTAGGAACTTAACCTTAGCATCCTTACAAAGCCGTATATTTTTTAATGCAAGGAAGAAGGAACTAAAGACTAGAAGCCTACAAGATTGTTCCCTCCAAGAAAAAATAAAAACAACAGAGAGTCAGATTCAAGATCCGTTCATTTCGAGATGCCTGGACACATTGCATTTAAAAGACTGGAGGTCATAAGCAGTAGGAAATACAAACACTTCCAGAGAATACCTGTTGCATACATGAAAGACTGGGAGTAACGGTTAACTCATGAATTAGAGAGTTGGGCAGAAAAGGGGTGAGAGTTTGCTGCCAGACAGATGCTACGCCGTAGTGGTGAACGGATGTAAACAGATAGTTCAGAGGAACAGTGACCACTGAAGTGGCGATAGAAAAGAGATAAAGATGCAACACAGCATCGAAGAGACAGGGGGTGAGGGGAGCCAGTAAGAGGAGGAGAGTTAATGAGACGAAAAGCTTTTGACTCTACAGTGTTGAGAAGAGCTGTATGTGGGGAGCCTTCCTACACACGAGAGTTGTACATGACACAGGGACGAATAAAACCCCTGTATAAAGTCAACAATGGTGCAAGGGTGAAGATGGAATTGAGTCGGCTTAGCACTCCAAGTCTCATGGAAGCAGATTTTATAAGAGAGGTAATATGATCTGTCCAACAAACCCAGAGAGAGGGAAACCCCAGGTATGCTCAAAGATGATGCAGAATGGTGTTGGGTATTGTTAAAAATTAAAAGATACTCCTGTAGAAGATTTTGACGGGTCGGTAGATTGAAGAACTGAGTTTTTGGTGCATTAAAAACAACAAGATTACTATCCTAACGGGACCTGACCTGAACTATATTGCGGAACGTAACGTACTTAATCTTTCAAGACCTAACCTGAGCAGCCTTACAAGACCCAATCTGGGCATTTTTATGACTTAAAATACACATTCTTACTGGACCAAACCTGGAGATAGCAAGGACTTATTATAACGGGACGTAACCTCGATTTGCCAGAGCTGTCCTGAGTATCCTTACGGGACCTAATCTGGGTACCCGCTCTTGACTGAACCTGGTCACCTTCTCGACTTGACCTTACTGTATCCTACGGTATCACCCGGAATAAGAATTTGATTTGACCGAAGTACGAATGTCATCACATTTTCTTTGTCATCTTGGTTTCACTTTACCTCCAAACGATGGCGTATTTTTGTAGTTTATTCTTTCTGTTTTCAAAAGATTTCTTTTAGCACAGGAAATCCTGTGGTGGTAAAAGTTTAGTGAAGGCTATATTTAGCTGTCAGTCTCGAAAAGTCTGTTCCAACCTGAATACAGTCGCTTGGGATTACCAAGAGAAAAATGAAGAACACGTAATATTGTATAATAAGGCCGCAAAAAGCAACCAGGATACTATCCCTCTCAGTAGGCTACAATGGCTAATGATACCAAAGCCCTCTCATGGTCGGGACAACTCTAGTATTCTGTTTAAGCTAATGCCACGTGATTTTATTCCGATGCGAGTGGATCATAGGTGCCTGAGTGTTAATTGCTTGAATAAATTAATTTGAATTTCTTTTACTGGTTATCTCTTTGTCGAGTATAATATTTACCTCGTGCTTTTGTCTTCAGATAATGATACCTATCCATACTTTCAATAGTAATTGATGTATAGTTAGGCTGTTGTAAAACAGACAGTCCCATTACTACCTCTTTCGGGGTGTATGGATCCGAGTCCAGACGACCGTAGTCCGAGGTCAGGCGACCGTAGTCCAGCCATCCCACCTTAACTTATTACATTACATGAGATGGAACCCTTGCATGGCAATGCCTTCACGCCGACAGGGGTGCTGTTAATGAAAAGTTACCAATATATGCCTTGTTGTTTGTGCAGCATGTTATTTTGCATCATTTGCTAGGAAACCTTTTAGAATTATAAATGACTCCTTGACTCCTGAAACTTAATGGTTTAGCTTGTGATGCCGTGCTTTCACTCCGACTGGAATTTTTTAACCACAGTAAACTCAAAGTCAAATGGCCACCCCTTACGGGATTTTGACGTCTGGCAGTATATAGATAGAGAGATAGTTGCTGAAACTGTATATGCTTCGTTACTTTTTGAACGTAATTTATTTGCTAGGGAGCACACTTCGTACAACTGTGACTGGCTTGCTTTGCAGCCTGAGACTTGTGTGTGCTGGCATTGGGGTTGTCGTGACGTAAAGGCTCAGCGTGGCTCAGGATCATAAAGCCACGGCCCCACAACACAGGGATGGCTCATAAGTCAGCATTAACCCTCCCTCCTGACACCCGCCTCAGAACTTCGTGACCGATCGTGCAGCGTTCTTTCTTTAACCTTCCAACCATGGTGAATAACTGTTGTGGTGTGGCTCCTAATTAATACCATGACGTCTATTTTACTTTATTCTTGCCATCTCGAGAGGTTTCCCAGTGTATCAAAGTAATACAGTTAAGTCATCCCCCTGGGCATAACCATTGCACTCAGATGATTATTTTTAGTACATTCTTCTTACCACCAGACGATTTTATTCAGCTGTTGAGAGACTTCGAATCGGAAGAGTTAGATTAGTCCCCTCTAGAGGTCTATCTTAACTTTAGTAAAGTCGCCTGGAAGTAGCAGAAATGGAATATAACATGCGTCATCGGAAGGAATGGTTTCAAGGTTTAATTGAGATTTCTGAATAAATATGTTTACAAATCCCCTTTAGTCAGAGATTTTCTTCTTAAATTGGACATAATGGTAAGAATAAGGTGGGTCATCTCAGTAACTGTCTTTAGCTTCATACATGTGAATTATGGGGCTTGGACCGGAGTGTGAGTCAGTCAAAAACTGCCATTGAAAACCCGCTGATGTTACCGGGGTCGTCATTGCGCTTTTTACCATCAGTCACGCTTCCCTTGCATGGAACCCCACGTCACGGAACAACCCTCCATTCTGTTTTGTTAACGTTGATTGTTGGGTTGAGCTTGGGCGAAAAGCTTGGCGAGGATTGTTTTTCATTATTTCAGATGGGCCCTGCCCTCACTTTAATAGCTTTGTGCTTAATTAGTGTTGTCTTTTTTTCGTTGTTGAACATGAAACAGAACAGCTACCATCGTAGGCTATTTACTCGTATTAGTTGTTTGCTTCAAGGAATGTCACGCAGTGTGATTGTTTAGTCGTGATGCAGTATGTTATTGCATTTCTGTAGTCAAAAAGCCGATGTAATCTTCAGAGAGAGAGAGAGAGAGAGAGAGAGAGAGAGAGAGAGAGAGAATAAGGTGGAGGTAGGAAAGTGGCATGGTTCATGGACAGATTACGTCATGGTTCGCAGATGTGACCGCGTGGCGGCATGTGGGGAGGCTGGCTGTATACTCAATAACCTTTGAGAACCGTCTCTGTTAACACGTAAACGACTGCTGATGAGTTATTTCTTGTTGATGTTTGCTAAATAATATTACTTGTCACGGAAAGCTGTCAGGGATATTATTAGAGTTGGTAAAATTTTCTGTATTTTCTCGCCAATAATATTAATGCGGTTGGAAAATAGTTGCGACTAGCTAAGAACTTCCTTCCGTTGAGCCAGACCGTATGGTGGTAATGTAGGTAACATGTAGAGTGAGTCCATCAACGAGGGTGTTAATTGACACAGATTTGAACGAAAAAGAAAATTTGCAGCCAGATGAAGCATTAAATATTCGTAGCTAAAATTATGCGAGGGGAAAGTTAAGTTCTCATACTGCCATCACGATATATCCATACGTTATTGAAACAGGCATGTCAGTTGCTGCCGCTGTCGAGTTGGTATACCGGTATCTTATGGTGAAAGTTTCAGAATGAAACTAGAGTTATATAAACCATTTTATTATTTTTTCTGACGATTTTATACAATTTCATACACGGAAACGGATTTTGATATACACAGATGTCCTTGCATTGAAGATTTACGCAGCAGGCTACCAGTAGCAAGATCCACATCATTGGCTGCCCTTTAATGACTATCTGTAGTCGGTTTGGAAATGTTTTCATAATTGTCATCATAATCAGTCAGTGTTAGTCCGCTGAAGGACAAAGTCTGTCCCAGCTTTCTCCTCTTTATTATTGAATGCCACCATGTTCTGTCCCAGCCTGGCACAAATTGCATAGCAGCTACCTCTCCTGTCGGTGACTTGACATTAACCTCTAATTATATTGTATTATATTCTTGTTATTTCCGTACAATTTTATTATGCATTAGGGTTGTAGATATAGCTTTCAATAACCGGTTCACTGCTGGACACCTTTCCAAAGTAAATAGTTCGGAAGTGGCAAGAATGAAAAAAGGATGTACTAGAGGATGCATTTTTAACTGTATCCCATGTTCTGCTTTCTCTATCCTAGAAATTATACACTTGCAGGCATAAATGTGCGTGCAGCTCATGCATGAGGTTTGCATACTCCAAACATAGCCTATTTTAGTGAGTCAAGAGTATTGCAGAGGAGGGGAGGGACTTGCACTACGTAAACATTCTCGGCGAAGAATGTTGAGAAAGAAGGGAGGAGAGGTGTGTAAGAAAAAAAAAAATCGTATTCTGATTGCGTGGAGACCCCCTCGAAAACCTTAATATTTGAACCGATTGGTCAAAAAGCACATCCTGATAGGTAAGTTGTATGTTAGGTCCATTTGAAGGAGGGAAGGCGGGGGGAAGGGGTTCAGATGAAAAAAAAAAAAAATCGCACTTCTATACGCCTGGGTGTGATTCAGTCAAGAGGACATCGTGTTCCAGGTTTCCCCCCAAAAAAGAAGGAAATGAGAAGGTTTAGAGTGAGGCCAATCGAGTACATAAGGGTCGTTAAGACAGCTTTCATTGTCTCATTCTTCTAGAACACCACCTTTAGTAGTCAGTGTTACATCCAGGTCCCCAGTTTTGCCTCTGGGTGAACAGATACATGGGTAAATCAAACATTTTCCGCTCTTCTTTAGTGTACCAGCACGTATGTAATTATTTTGTGCCAGTTAGTGTGGCTGTAGGTGCAAGTGTTGTGATCACGTGGAAATGATTAATGTAGTTATGGCATGTACGAATGTTACTATACATGTAGGCAGTGGGGCTGGGAAGTAGGGAGTGTGGAGGGGAAAGTTTATGCAGGGATAGGTGTAAGTTTGTACACGTGAACCTTTTAGGTACAGAACGTTTCTCTCTCTCTCTCTCTCTCTCTCTCTCTCTCTCTCTCTCTCTCTCTCTCTCGACAGAGATCCCTAACCCCCCTTCAGCTCGGTGGACGGCCAATTGTAGGATGACTGCAGGGTCGATTTGATTAATTACCAAGGAGATTAAGATTCATTCCCAACTTATAACTAAAACTCATCGAATTTCATGTCAGTTGTGGAGTAGCTTACCTTCATCAGGCAGAAATAAACAATGGATTAATGTATTTATGGCATGAAAGGTGTTGGTTAAGAATGCTGGGGAGTAGGCAGGGTGGAGGGCAGAGTTTATGCTGGGAGAGATGGAAGTTTTCTGGTAAGAACTTTTTAACTTTAGAATTTTGTTTGTACCTGACGAAACCGAGCCACCCCCACAACTTAATTACTAAGTCGTGGTCGCATGAAATTCGATGAGCTTTAGTCATGAGGTAGAAACGAGTCTTCTTGGTTACCAGTCAGATCCACCCTCCAATGGGACTACATTGTGCCATCAGCTGAGTTGAAAGAGTTAGGAATCTTTGTCAGGTTAGAAAATACTCTCAGTAGTTTCTCCCACACCTCCTCCTCAGCAGCCTTCTCCTACTTAACCATTTCAGCTCGAAGATGTATTTTTAAAACTATTCTTATTATCATTAGGACAGCTCTCAAGGGATGAAGAGGTTAAAGAAGGCTATATATAACTACTGCAGTTTGAAAAAAAAAAATCCAGACGAATAAAATAGTGTTGAGGTTGGGAGAATAAAGAAAAACCTACGTTACCGTACTCAGCCCACAGTTACTATGTTTCCCTGAGTGTCGGGGCTGGGCGTGGGTGGCAAGTAATGAGCTTGAGGAGGAAAAAAAAAAAAATGTTTGTTTAAAAATTTGGCAGTTTGGCACGATAATAAAGCCTTTGTGGTGTCTGCTGTCGAAGGGCACGGATAAATTGGTCCTAAACATTCTCTCTCTCTCTCTCTCTCTCTCTCTCTCTCTCTCTCTTCTGTGTGTGTGTGTGTGTGTGTGTGTGTAAAATACTGCGTTAGGAAGTTTATCAAAATGATATAATTTCTTTGTATGTTTCTTCTGTTTGAAAAAAAAAAAAAAATCCAATTTATTCTTGCAGTCTCCAGGCGAATCCAACTTAAGATAAACTTTCTGAAATGGTTGGGTTATACACATTGATTAGTCTCATCATACAGCTTATAAGAGCTTTCACCTGAAGGTAAATGTTACCACCTGGTAGCGACAATCAGTTGAAAATGACGTAGTTCGACTGACGGGCTTAATTGAGAGTTTGTATTTACTTTCCAGTTTGATTCATCCAGTTGCAAATCTAAGACAGGGGTGGGCTTGTGAGTTATGTGGATCTGTTACTTCGCTGTACCTTGCAGTAATAGCAACGATAACGCTTGGAGTTACATTTACCAGTGTGTAAATGGTGGAAGTCACGCGTTTCGCACTGCAAGTCGTCATTTTGGAAACTTGTTTTGACGTCGTGCACCGTAAGTCACTCATGGTGCCTAGAGCCAGCATAACATAGCGGCCATAACAGTTGTGCTCTGATGATGTTGGTCTGCGTCCATGAATTTAATCAAGATCACTATTCTTTGTATATGTTTGACTCGATATTAGGTCTTTCCATTTTCCAGATTAATTTGATGATTATTAATTTGGGTCGTGCAACCTCACCGTGAAAGGGCTAAGACAAAGGGCAAGTGCTCACTTACCTTGCATCGTTTACAGCCAGTCCTGTCTTTTTCCTCCTTTTAACTTAGTTTTTCTCCATAAAGTGAGATAAACCTCAGCGGTACGTTGTCAGAATATATATATCTTTATATATTCGTGGATTCTATTAGCATAATAGATTTTATGCAACAAAAGTAAGTCAGATAGAACTCCGATTTACTTTCCATCATAATTCTTTTTCTCGCCAATCCGCAATCTACTGCTGTAACTCATGCCAGATTCACTAAGTAGAGTAGTGGCTTTGGTTTACATAGAAGTATTAAAATGTTCGTGACACGCTTTGCTAACCTGCCTAATTCCTTTCTTATCTGAAATATTTTGCCTTTCTTATAAAAGTTTCATGAGCGTCGTTCTTTTGCGTAACATTTCCTTTAATGCTTTGGTAGAACTTTACTTTGTGCCTTGTCTCTGTATGGCCTTTATGACAAACGGCTGTAGCTTTGATTCTGTGTTGAGACCATATCATCTCTTTTTATTCCGCTGAAATTTTAATAATGTAATGAATGACTGTCTGTGACTTATTGTTCAGTAATGTACTTATCCTAACTGGAAAGCACCCAACTACCGTAGTCACTTAGATTATGACATGCAACAGTCGATCCGTCGATATACTGTACAATCTAGGTACAGTACATGTTTCCACTTTTAGGGAACGAGCAAACTGGGTTAAAAAAAGACAAATGTTCAGAAGTCTCATGGTAAATTCATGTCACATTTCCTTATATCGTGACTGGTGAGGAAAGCACCCAACACCTATTATTTCCTAACTTACATTATCACTGAGTACCTTCGAGTCGATCAGTTGTGTCTTACTATTATTAGAAGGTCTTTCCTCACTCCTGTTTATAATATAACAGAAAGTTGTAATCACGTAATCTTTTTGTTAATTACCTCTGAGTCACGTCGAGTAATTATCTTGCTTGTGTTGTTTGTCAGGTCTTCCGCTATACGCACTATTTCCACCATTCATGGCCGTTTCTTCAGTGTTTGATTTGTGAATGTTATATGAGTTTTTCATCCTTGTCTGTATTGACCTTCACACCACGATGACGTCTTTTCTACGGCATGAGAGCGGTTCATACCTACGTGGTTGTAGTTATGGCTAGGAAAAGTTTTGAATTAATCGTCGCCACGCCCATATCGATCAACTTACAACGCCTATTTTCACAGTGTGTATTATCTCATTCCAGCCCAACCAGTGCACCACCCCCAATCCCCCCCCCCCCCCGATTCTCCACCTACCCCGCCCATTTTCTGACCCTCCACCCATGTCTAACTTTTAAGAGATTATTTTGTTTTCATGATCAACACTGCCCCTCATGTAACGCCCATCTTCATGGTGTGTGTGTGTGTGTGTGTGTGTGTGTGTGTGTGTGTGTGTGTGTGTGTGTGTGTGTGTGTGTAATCATATGGCCCATGTAAATTGTAAACATTTTGCATAATCTAAATGTCAGGTATTTGTCAGTTTTAAAACATAACATTCTCTTGGCAAGATCTAATAGTATGGATATTTTAGATTATATGTATTTAAGAGTAAATAACACTAAATGGTTGCATATGACTCGTATAGAACACGAACATAGCGTGGGAAGGTATGCAGCCATGAAATATCTCGCTAGGGATCTTTCGTCCTGTCGACATCATTACTATTATTATCTTGTTGGCTAGTCTGTACGAGTTTGGATATTTGAGAACGTTGTCTGACAGTAGTGCAGTTTATCTTATTGCTATATATTAAACGGCAAAAACCTCTTATGATACATTCAAAAGGCCTTGGAGCTATTAGCAGGTCTTATTTGAATATTCAGTGCAAAGTATTGCAATGTATGGAGCCATGATATCTAGATGTGAAGTCGGTGAGCAGTCTATAGTTTTCGGTGTCATACTTACACAGAAACTTGGCGGAACTATTTTATGGATGATCTGTTAGACGGATTAAAAGATTTTATTTAATGGATTTAGTTGTGCTGATATCGGAAGATGACGTCATATTTTACACTAAATCTATTAATTAGTATTAGTATTAGATTTTACACTTTCAGAACGATTGCGTCCTTCTGTTATTAGCCACCGCCACACGATTTGGTAAGCAAAGATGTTAAAGGAACGTTTAACACCTTTAAAACTACCATCTTTTACGGCGAATAAAATCTTTGGGTGTTGTATATAAACAGGACATCGTACTGAACGGATTAGTACAGTAGCGATGGAATAATTTGGAATACAGTAGTCAGACTTGAAGAGACAGACATGACCTAAGTTCTATAGCATTTAGTTTATACTCAGAATGACTGGGTGACCTGAAAAGCAAAAATGGTACGCAGTGGCGGATTGACCAAACGCGTATTTGGGCAGTTCCCGATGGCTTGGTGTTCATGGGGGACGGCGTCTGATATTACATACTGGTACTGTACATGCATGCGTCTTTCCATTTCGTTAAGAAACTAGAATACCTTGACGCGAGCCTTTCAGCATCTCCACTGTAGTTTTTTTTTTTTTTTTTTTAATCAACACAGGGACCTTTGTCGTTTTTTTACTTTAGTTGAGATACTGTACACATTTTTACATTTTGCAAAACTAGAATGTTGTCCAACCCGGGATAATGGGTAAGTGCTTGGATGTTGAATGAGTGTAGAAAGTGTAAGTACAGCTTTGTTGTCGCGATATTACACAACAGGATGGAAAAGATATAACAGATTACAGGTATTGGAATATGAACAAACCCAATTATTAAAACAGACTGTAGAAATCAGCAACGATAAGAAAAAATGGTTAATCATAATTCGACGCATTTATTTTAAGAATGCAATAATGAGAATAATGTATTGATTGAAAAGAAAAAAATTAGCTTAGTCGAGCTTCTTCGATACGACAAACTGAGCACAAATCCGTATATGAGTCAATAAAGTTGGATCCAAAGACAGGGAAGAGTAACGTAGGTTGGTATTCTTATAAAATTACCTCACCTCTCCCTCTCGGCGTTTTTCACTTTCTCTTATCCTCATTGTCTCCTCCCCATCATCTCCCGCTTCTCGCTTCTTTTCTCCCCATATTTTCCCGCATCTTTTCTCCCCATCTTCTCCCGCTTTTTTTTCTTGCCATCTTCTCCCGCTTCTCTTTTCCCCATCATCTCCCGTTTCTCTTCTCCCATCCCCTGCATCATTTTTTGTTATCTCCCCCTCCTGCCTCTTTCTCCTACCCCTTCTCTCACCTCTTTAAACTTCCTCTCACTGCGTCACTCCCCACTTACTCACCCATCTCACTCATTCATTCACGCACTCAGTCTCCGCTCATTCATTCTCCACTCACTCATTCCCGTCACTCACTCTCATTCACTCAATCTTTCAGTGAGTCCCCTGTCTCTCATACTCAGTCACCCTCCACAAACTCCACATTCATTCATTCGCTCACTTACTTAACCACTCACTTCTCACTCATTCATTCCACAAGCACCGATTCGTTAGCGAATTCAAGTTATTCAGTTACTCAGTCACTCCTTCCCCACTCCTTCAGTCACTCACTCCCAAGGCACTCATTAACTCTCTCTGCAAGTACTCATTCACTCATCCACTCACTCCCCAAACACTCACTCACTCACTCACCACTCATTCAGTATTGCACTGTTTTGAAATGTGGACTGACGACTGAAAAAGGCCCGGTGTCGTATGCACGAAGTGACTTTATGCAGGAAGTTATCGTTCCACTAAGTGCGCATCCGCCGAGTGCCTGTGCTGAGAGTATCTGCATGTTATCTCAAGTGTTTTGCCATTTATCAACAACATTTTATGAAATATATGTGTCATGGAGATAGTTGGATGTCTTATCGACCTATATGTCGATATATAGATATATATGAATAAATATACATGTTTGTTACAGGCAGACTGTGAAATCAATCATTTCATGAAGTAAGGTTAGTTTAATTTAGGTTAGGTTATAGGATAAGGTTAGGTTACGTTAATGTAGGTTTGGTTCGGTCAGATTAATTTAGGCTGAATGGAGAAGGGAACGGTAACTTCCTGCATAAAGTCACTCCGTGCATACTTATGATACCGGGCTGTGTGTCTCAGACCACGACCAGCCTTCTAACGATTAACCTTCTTCCATGAATAGCTTGTGTTGGTGTTAGGTAAGATTAGCGTTTTATTATTATTATTATTATTATTATTATTATTATTATTATTACCAGCAGGTTAGACTGAGCCAGTCTAGAAATAGAAAGTAATTTCCTAATTTTTGGAATAGGCCTAGATAGGAAGGAAATAGAATAGTTCATTGCTAATCCGAGATATTCCATCTGAGATAGGGAGCTGCTTGAGGATCTTGATTTCCTTAAGTCGGCACTACAGGTCGTTCCAGCGTCTTGTGTGCACAGGTAGATTCATGCAGTAGTTGATGGGGGGGAAATCGTTTTTCATTAACATTTTACCAGTATCTGTTCTCGCCTGCAAATATAGAACAAAAACAGCTGGTGAAATTTACCTCTCCTTTGCTGATTATATATTACTGAATGTTTACTTCCTAACTTTGATGATCATTATAGAAATAGTTGGCCATAAAGGAAGCAGGATTACTTCGTTTTCTGTTAGAAGAATCGTTCTCTCTGGTGTTTGAGCACAAACGTTTTCTGTAATTGTAATAGAGGAACTATTATTAATTGAACAGGCTTGTTTTATCCTCATATTCGTAATGTCATGTCAAGATAATATTTCCCTTTATTCTAATTGTACTTATACTCTTGCTAATTTCATCTCTTTTTGTAAGCCTTTATGTTTTAAGTTTCTGTGTTGCGATAAAAAGTTATTTTTGTATTGTACCGACCAGTTGGTGTGTATAAGCCTACTGATTAAGTAGCTGACTAATTATTTACGTCTAAAAAGAAAAGAAAAAGAAAAAACTGTATGTAGCGAAAGAAAGAGGAATTCAGATCAGTCATCCCACCCTGACTGATATTGACTATTCCTGCCGCGTCATCACACCCACACCACACCACTTCGCCACACCTACTACACACCACCTCACCACAGATACATCACACCACGTTCCTACACTTACACCACCAGACTATCACTCCTGCATACCCCATATCATCTCACTTCACCCTCCCCACTTGCCATTTTCCTTTCACCTGCTACGACCCCACCACACTCTACATGATGTCATTATAACCCTTCCGCATTATCACCATAACTTGTCAGACCTCCGCATTGCCACCACGTCAGGCCTCATCATCACACCAAATTACATCACAGCACTCACCACGCCATGCCGTATCCGTATCGCTATACCACTCCTGGTCACAGTACTGACTGTCACCACACCAAGCCCCTACTACAGTCACCCCACCAAGCCCCCACTGCACTGTCACCACACCAAGCCCCCACTGCACTGTCACCACACCAAGCTACACCATTATACTTTCCTCACTTCAGTACACTCACCACATCAGATCACACCACTACATTTGCCACACCAAGCCACAACTCTGCGTTGTCACCATATCAAGCCACACCACTACAATGTCACCACACCACGTACACAGTCACCACACCAAGCCACACCACTACACTGCCACCACACCAAGCCACACCACTACAGTCACCACGCCAAGCCGCACCACTACACTGTCACCACACCAAGCCACACCACCACATTGTTGCCACACCAAGCCATGCCACTGGTCAACACATTACTACACTGTCACCACACCAAGCCATTTCAGTACACTGCTACCACACCAAACTACATCACAACACTGTCACCACACTGGCATCCCACCACACTTTCACCACGCCCCGCCACAACACTTTGTCGCGCCAGACCATAAGCCGTGGGGGGTGGCGAGGTGACACGCCAACCCCCCGCCCGCGCGCACACACACACACACACACATACACACACACACACACACACACACACACACACACACACACACACACACACACACACACACACACACAGTAGTTTTCTATTTAATTTTAGTTTGTGTACAGTATTCTTTCCTTTTTATCATAATTTATGTGATGCATGGTATATAGATAGATAGATAGATAGATGGATGGATAGATAGATACATACATAGATATAGATGTAGATGTACGGTAGATTTTTTTTTTTTTTTTTTTTGGGGGGGGCCCAATTTATCGTGTGGTCCATGCAGCAAGAAGCTAATTGGATTCCAGTAGTATATACTGTGTACCTATGCTAAAGTTTCTCTTCTTCGTGTCCGCAACACTTTAGAGAACATTGCGTTCATTGGCTTGTGCTGTACGGTTCCTGTGAAAGTGGAAACGTTGGCTTGAGAGCGATAATAATCTTTACGTAACTCACATCATTTGTTACAAGAGAATGTCTGATAGCATAAACACTGAGTTTAGACTGAGATTACAGCTACGTGACAGGTGAAAATTTTAAGAAACCTTTTGTGAATTCACGTGTATCACCAGACCTTGGGGTTTTCCTGGAGCTAAAGTATAATCGACCGACTGTTGCCAAAACTGATACAGGATTAGGGCGTAAGTGGGAATATATATATATATATATATATATATATATATATATATATATATGTGTGTGTGTGTGTGTGTGTGTGTGTGTGTGTGTGTGTGTGTGTGTGTGTGTGTGTGTGTGTAACGTATGATCCGAGGTTCCTTTAGCGTTTGTGGAGTATATGATATGCCCAAAGTTATTAAATGGATGTGACGGGAGGTAAACAGTGGGTCTGCCTGACGAGAGGCTTTGTCGGTATGACAGAGGTTTTTTAATGGTTAAGTAGATGTGACAGCATTACTCAGTGGATGTCAGAGAGGTTTGATGGGTGTGAAGGTTGTGCCTAGTTGTGGTGAAAGTTGTGGAGTGAATATGCCCGAAGTTGTATAGTGGATGTGATGGAGTCTTCAGTTGGTATAAAGAACAGAGAATATGCAGTTTGTGTAGAAAAGGGTGGCACAGTTGGTATGAAAAACAGAAAATGTGCAGTTGCCGTGGAAGGGGTTGTACAGTTGATATGAAAGACTTGCAAATAAAGTTTGTTTGCCGATCGCCCATTCGCTACGAGAATATTCTTTAATTTCTTCTGGATAGCGATTCGATACAATTTAGGTGAGACCTCTTTTGGGTACTAGGTAAATGAAGGCTATATCTATCCTCTCTAGGTCGAAAAGTATCTGTAAAGCTGAGTAAAATCGTCTGGAAGTAACAAAATTGGGTTAGGGTAGACGCCATCATGGCAAAATGGTTAAATTTATGGATTATGCAAGACGTCTTCAGAGCGTACTGGTTAAAGTGAAAATAAACAAAGTTACAGGTACATGTTTTTCCTAGAACATGTGTTGATATTGGGAATATACCCAGGCGAGCTGTATCCAGGCACAGCTGCATTGCCACGTCTCACACACAAACCATCACTGCCACCTTAGTCACACACACACACACACACACACACACACACACACACACACACACACACACACACATTGCCATCACCATCACCATAGCCACATATACACACACACACACATTGCCATCACCACACACACACACACACACACACACACACACACACACACACACACACACACATTGCCATCACCATCACCATAGCCACATATACACACACACACACATTGCCATCACCACACACACACACACACACACACACACACACACACACACAATACGAACCATTATGTATAATGAAATTGCATAAGTCACCACACTTGTTGAACTGTATCCTACGTGATATCTGGCATATATATCTGCCTGCTCGACATTCGTACGTCCATGAAACACGCAGTTCTCTTACCAGATGACTAAGCCATGTTTAACACAATCACAAGATACCTAGTTTCCTTTACCCTTTCTGCCCGAGAACATTATTTTTATTCAATTTTTGCTTCTGTATGTCGATTTTATGCAGCTTAGGAGAGATTCTAGTTGGGAAGGTGTTTTTTAAGACGATCTGTTCTGTCTCGTTCGAAAAATCATTTCCTTGGCCTAAAGAAAAAAAAAAAGTCTGGAGATAGCAAGAGTAAAACCAGGAGGACGCCACTGCATAGAAACGGCTAACATGCGCAACACGTGTGCAGCATATGCATACAGTGCACCTCACATATATGCGTCAAACGGAGCATGCAGATTATTACACCCATATAAGAGTTACGTCATGCCAAACTACCGACGAGCGATACATCCATCTGCATACTAAACCTGCGTTCTTGAATAATACATCTGCCTTACGTGATGAAAAATTAATATTACCACTCCCAGCTCGATATGTTCTGTGTTCTATCCACGGTAACGTCAGTCTGGTGATGTGTTTTATAGTTTGTTCTCGGTACCTTCAGACGGTTTTATTCAGATTTAGGACGACTGTGAATGTAAGAGGTTAGATAATCTTTCATAAATTCGTTAACATCAGATGTCCCCGGTAAGCTAAATTTAATAGTCTGGCTGTGGCCTGATAAAAATGAAAACTAAGTCATCGGGCTCAAACAGATAACACATTCATGGTCGCATCTTCTTGCAGTTGATTCCAGATAACGTCTGACGATTTTCTGATGCTGAGAGCGAGTCCTAATAACTTGAGTGTCAGCATTAGTGTGTTAATCCTTTCTGTTGCAGCTAACGCAAGAGTCATTGGAGCAGTAATATTGTGTAAATACTCTGCTTTTCATTAATTTCATGAATCATTACATCAGTCCTTTTAGCCAGATAACCTCTTATTTATTTTATTATCGCTGCAGCCGAACAATTTTACTAGCTTTGGAAAGCTGTGAAGGGGAGAGGGAAGGCTGTATGTAACCTCTCCAGTTCGACAAATATTACCTAAGCGGAGTAACATCGTCTAGAGACAGCAAGACAAAACTTTATACAAGCATCATCGTTTTGAAGGGTTTAAGATTTCCAGCGGTGAGACACTTGCATTCATCATTCATTACCCTCCTTGAGTATGAACGTTATCGGTGTAAAAGTCAGCGATAAGATACGATGGTAGGCGGGGCTTCAAGAGTCAGCATCGTTTTTCTCTCAGGTTTGTTGATCGCTTTATCTGTTTTTCTTTCCCCGTTTTGTCGGTAGAAATTGTATAGCGTCGCTTTGGGGTCATCAGTAATATTGCTCATTCACATGTCAGTCCGATCATGATTTCGAGCCTCTCCAGACTCCATGCTGAGGCCAGAATCGAACATATTTTGACGTAAGTTTGTCCGATCGTGTTGGACAACAGAAAGACTGGGAGAATGGCTCGCTCAGAATTTATTCCAATGAAACAGAGTGTTCTAATTTACATGTCGACATACCTGGCCGGACAGTTAGGATCAGAATATACCCAGTTTGAGAAATTTAGTGTGGCTAGAGTTTTACTGTCTGGTTAGTGTCCGTCGGTATAAGTCATCTTTAATTTTTGCTACCTTATCTCAGTGGTGGGTGAAGTGCCGAGATGGGATTTGTGTTGATAAGGCCAGTGTGTGGTTGGATGACTAGTCAGTGCATCTCAGCCGGGTCATCAGCACAGGCGAAACCTCATCACCACACTACCACCTGCCCGAAACTAGACACTGCCTTCTCTAACTCGGCGAGTTAGGAGGAGGACAGTGTTTAGGACGTGGGCGGAGGATTTGGGCGGACAGAAGGAGGAGGAAGAAAAAGAATTACAGAGAGAAGCCAAGTATTCTCAATAGCTGTTGACAAAATGGTTTGTTTGTCAAAAGTTACCTAGTTTATCCTAGTAGACAAAGCTCGTATGTACCATAGTGTTTGTATATTTCTTCCGTAACTTGAACTAATCCAAGGTGTTGTGACAGACGATTATAAGATTTAATTGCTGTCACATTTGTTTTTGTTGGCGAAGTCTGTATAATACTTATATAGCTAAGAGTGATGCCACAGTTCTTGTACTTATAAAAATGTAAATGAGTGTCGACTGTTGGCGAATTCCTTAGGAAGTGCTGGGGCTTTGAAAAGCAAAAGACCAGATTTTTTATTGTCATCATCATCATTATTATTATTATTATTATTATTATTATTATTATGATTATTATTATTATTTAAATGCCTCATGCATTAGAGGCGCATGATTTGCTGCTTGAGAAGTGATAGCGTGATGGTTAGATTTTAACTGAAGGCTTTGTTAACTGTACTGTAAAATTACTATCAGGCATGATAAAGTAATGTCATTAGTCTTTTTTTTTTTTTTTTTTTTTTTTTTTTTTTTTTTTTACTGTGCTTAATTTAGTACGGTAGGTACAGTATGACTACATAATTTTTTTATCGCCAGTGTTACCGTTGAATACTCTCGTTCAAAGTACTTTTCTTACTCGTGAATTTGATATTTCGTTTCATCAGCGCCCTGTCTACCTGGAAATAGAACGTTTTAAGTCTGTTTTGTCCAAGTAAGTACATGTATTACCAAAGTAAAGGCCGTTTATGTACAGCGGTGGAGTATGTGCTTGTTTGGAGTACAGTATTTGCTTTCCTCTGTCGTCTGAGTGCCTGTCACGGGGTTTTTATAATTTCCCGGTAATTTTTGAATAAATGGTTAAATATTTTTTAATTTGATAATAATATTCAATAATATTGAAGAGCAAAGACAATGATTGTCTTGCTACATCAAGCAACGATTACTTTACGCTGACTTGCTAAGATTCTCAAGAACGAGAATTTATAAACTTTCTCAACAGTACACAGCAGAGACTAATTACTCACAATCGCTGAATTACTGTACTGTTAGCCTCTGGAGAAAGTTACATCACCCCTGACAATAAATAACTAATACTAATAATAATAACATCAGGTTCTTGCTGATGCTTAACTCCTATGGCACAACGGATTTTACGTTAATACAACAAGACTGGTCTAAGTACCAGTTATGAAAGCAAACGTTTATGCAAGCTAGGAGCTATATGGAAAATAAGCTTAATTATGGAGAAATGAAACAAGATTTTTACTTTACATTAAGCTCGAGAAAGGAACTGTTAAATTTATTAATTACAAAAAAATAAATTTAACATTACATTTCAAATCAAATCAATGAGACGCACTCGCTCACTCACTCACGCAATAGCTAAATACTTACGCCTAGGGAAAAACACCTTAATTAAACTCTTATAACTAGAAAATACACAAAAGAAATACTATAGTCGATGAATGCTGCGTATCACCAGATGGGTGAGAAGACTGGACTAACTGTGAAGTGGAGTTTGGGTACTAGCTGACCTCTCACACTGCGGCACAGGTCCTTCCTCCGTCACATCAATCACAAGACTGACTAAGTCGTGGGAAAGCGGAGCACTCGGCCGCATTTTTTAACGGTCGAATGAGGAAGCAGAGGCGAACAATAAAAAACAATAGTATCGCTCAGTACAGCACTTAGTGACGTGCATTAAATCGGTCACTCTTTGAAAACGGTGACGAATTATTTGAAAAGTATACTCCGATAATGGAGGGAGAAACGGTTAGCTGAACGATACACAGTGAGTTTTCCACTAATAGTTCGTGGTTTCTCACAAAAAGGAAATGTCGCGAATTGATTCGTGACATTACGCCCCTTGAAAATTAAATCTTTCTTCCTTCAGAAGAAAGATTTCAATATACATACATATACATCCTAACTCAGTCACACAAGATTCACACTGTGGTGTGTGTGCTATCCTGCTACAGGAGTATGTCGCAGTCGCCAGTGAGCGAAAAAACCTCGTATTTACGTTAATAGAAACAAGCTTGAGGGAAAAAACTCCGTGACGACTGTGAAAATCCTGTACTCAGGTCAAACTGAGCGAAAGTTCGCTACATTTACATTAACAACTAATTGTTATGTAGTGTAGTGTATGTAATACACGGTGTAGGTGTGACAGTTGTAGTGTAACTGTACCTACGTGTAAAATGACACAGTAATACAAATTCATAGTAAAATAATGATGACGAGGCAGAAGAGAAGGGGCGGCAGCATGCAACAGGAACGGCCAGCTGATCTGCACGGCAATGCTGCACCCACCAGCTACCCCTGCGAAAAGAATTAAGGTGGAGCATCAAAACTGTTATTTCTCTCTCTCTCTCTCTCTGCCTAGCAATCAGTACTTGTCATTATTAACCAGGAAACGTAATTCTTGAATTCACAAATTGCTTAGAACCCTTATAGCTTACTGGTTAACGCTTTATTAACCAGGAAACGTGCCAGTTCTTGAATTCACAAATTGCTTAGAACGGGCAGTTTACTGGTTAACCTAACATTATTAACCAGGAAACGTGCCAGTTCTTGAATTCACAAATTGCTTAGAACGGGCAGTTTACTGGTTAACCTAACTCTACACTTACGAGTAATACAGGAAGCTGAAAATCGCTACGCAATCTCGGGCAGGTCACGTTTTAACACCCACCGTGGGTGTGAACACTCATGTGGGTAATGTGCATTCTCCGGGAATCCTCAGAGAGGCCCACAGCTCGAGACATTCCACAAGGTAATTCATACACAGCCTCGGACTGTCTCTGCAAGGTTCTCAAACTTCCCCCTTAACTTATGGTATACATGTATGTACAAGCCCTGGATATACTGTGTCCTGTAGGGCCAACGAGTGAGACGTCTGGTCTACACTTTTAACTGGGAACCAGGCTGGTCCTTGGATTACTCAAATCGCTTAGGATGCCTATTACGGAACCCAACATACAACAGTTGCTAGTTAGTAAGCAGTTAGTAGGTGAGACATCAGGTCTACACCCACATTATCACTACCCTGTCTCTCAACTGACTCGGAGATTACAGGTGTAGTTACAAATGGCACAGGAAGGGCATGTCCCTGATTAGTGGTGATACTTTGGCACACACTGCAAGAACGGACAAAACTATCTATGTCCCGTCCCATCCCTGGCCAGAAAAAGTCAGCTCGGATACGGCCCTGGGTCTTCCTTTTGCCCAGGTGACCTCCTGAGGCTGAACAATGACCCCATTGTAACACTGCTGGGCGGTACTTGGCGGGAACAACAAACTGTAGTCGAACCTCGCCCTCGGGTGTTCGTGACTCACGGTAGAGCCGTCCTTGTTTGCGAAGGAACCTGGCTCGACCTCCCCGTGAATACTTAATCACTCGACCCTTTTGTTTATTTCGCACGGCAGCAAGTGTCGGGTCAGAATGTTGTTCTTGCACAACAAGTTGACTGCACATCAGATCTTGCGGCGATTCAATGATCACTGGGGTGACACAGTCTAGAGCCTCAGTCATGGCTCGTGTCACCACAGCAGCCGAAGTCTGAGTAGCGTCATCGGAGCAACTATTTTTGATGCCAGGTATGTTGCCTAAGATGAGGTCAAATAAAGGTTCTGGCATGACAACTGCAGCTGTCAAGCCAGTGAAAAATGGAGACGCCACCTGGATACGTGCCTCAGGGAACAATCTCACTGATCCATCAATAAGTCTAACTTGGATCTGTCGACCTGTATACTCATCAGGCCGAACTAAACTCTGCTTAACAGAGCAACCTGAGGAACCATTGTCCCTCAGGACATTTACAGAAACACCTCCCACAGACCCTGGCTGAACAAGAAAGGCAGTGTTGCTGGTGGAAGGGTCTGAGGAGGTAGCAGCCAGTCATTCATGAGACTGCGGAACAACCGATGCAGCAAACGTGGCGCCCTGGAAACTAGGTGTCTGAGGAGAGTTCATGGTCGGAGGGGGACTTGTGAACTGTTGTGAAGTACCTGTACTGGTAGAGATGGCACCACCGGGTACTTGTGGAATGAAGGCTGCATTTGCCTCCTGCCTCCGATACACTAATTGACCTGACTGAGGGTTACGTGGCTTGTCCTTGTATTGCTGCTGCTGCTGCTTGGGGAACTGCTGCTGGTTGGGGTGCTTGTTGTACCGCTTCCAAGCAGGCTGCTGTGTATTTTGCCCCTGGTCCTTCTGTGGTTTGCTTGGACCTTGACCATTACTCTGAGAACGGCCTTGGTGCTGGGATTCAGTCTGAGACGGCTTCCCAGACTTGGCAGTATCTTTCCTGCTCCAGGTATTTTGCTTACGAGCTTGATACCCGTATGCAGTAAAGAATGCGTCAGCCTTCTCTACCATTTGGCTGGCATCTTTCACCTGGCAGATCTTAAGCTGTGCTATGAGCTCAGCAGGCCACGACCTCTCTAGCTGTGTACGCAGCATAAGGTCAATTATCCCCTCACGCGTGGAAGGAGTTTCGTCTTTCTCCATCCACTCACCTAGGTAAGCAGTGAGACGGTCGAGGAACTGAACAGCTGTCTCCTTGTCTTGGAGACGAGCTCGCATGAACTGAGCTTTGGCGTCGTCTACTGTGAGACCATACGCCTTAATGAGTGCAGCTTTCATCACTTCATACGTGAGATTGTCTCCACGAATTCTGTGGAGAATATCGAGGGCAGGGCCCTCAAACAGGCTAAGAAACTGAAGCCGCTTAGCTGCATCATCGAGCTGGTAAAGCTGAGCCATGTCTTCAAATCGAGCTATGTATGGCTCGATTCGCTCGCCATCTTTGTATGGGGGAAGCTTGATGTGTGGGGTCGCCATAACATGTGCAGGGAGAGCGCTCGTGGAGCTTGAACCAACTGCACCAGATGTGTCTGAAGCCAAGGAATCTCGCTTGAGCTTCAGCACTTCAAGTTCATGTTTCTCGCGTGCTTCACGTTCGGCACGTTCATATTCACGTTGTTCCCGCACGTGTTCTAAGTCGAGTTCGCGCTGTTTTTGCTCGTGTTCACGCTGTTCTCGCTCTTTTTCTAACTCGAGCTCGCGTTGTTTTTGTTCGTGTTCACGCTGTTCTCGCTCGTACTCGCGCTCCTTTTCGCGTTCCTCACGCTGTTCTCGCTCGTATTCGCGCTGAATCCTACGCTCTTCACGAGCATCTTTCTCACGTTCTTGCTCGTAATTGAACCGTGAGAGAACGTAACTCTGTATTTTCTCTGGGTCTGTGAGACCCATATCTTTGGCTTCCTGTACAAATACGGTGGTAGCCATGTCGCTAACTCAATCTAAATAACTAGCGACTCAGTACTGATTGCTGCTTCGCAAACGAATGCTAATAACCACAAGTAAAGAGTACAGACACAAGCTAGTGGTGACCAGTCTTATCCAGTTAACTGGCAAAGAATAAATCAAAAGTGTAAATGACTGGGAAGACTCAATAATAAACACAATGGGTACGGCGACTTCCCAGAAGCGAATAAAATCGTCTGGCGTTACCAAAATAAACTAGAGTTAAGTACTCTATGGATTGATAAAGCAAAATTCACTTGCTAAATTAACGGTAAACACCAGTAAGCTTGTGTCTATAAACTTTAATGATAAATACCTAAATATGAATGAGTGAGCACTATCTCGTGAATAGCTTTAGAGCTAGGAGTTAATATCCTGGAATGAGGTCGCCAATTGTCACGGGGTTTTTATAATTTCCCGGTAATTTTTGAATAAATGGTTAAATATTATTTAATTTGATAATAATATTCAATAATATTGAAGAGCAAAGACAATGATTGTCTTGCTACATCAAGCAACGATTACTTTACGCTGACTTGCTAAGATTCTCAAGAACGAGAATTTATAAACTTTCTCAACAGTACACAGCAGAGACTAATTACTCACAATCGCTGAATTACTGTACTGTTAGCCTCTGGAGAAAGTTACATCACCCCTGACAATAAATAACTAATACTAATAATAATAACATCAGGTTCTTGCTGATGCTTAACTCCTATGGCACAACGGATTTTACGTTAATACAACAAGACTGGTCTAAGTACCAGTTATGAAAGCAAACGTTTATGCAAGCTAGGAGCTATATGGAAAATAAGCTTAATTATGGAGAAATGAAACAAGATTTTTACTTTACATTAAGCTCGAGAAAGGAACTGTTAAATTTATTAATTACAAAAAAATAAATTTAACATTACATTTCAAATCAAATCAATGAGACGCACTCGCTCACTCACTCACGCAATAGCTAAATACTTACGCCTAGGGAAAAACACCTTAATTAAACTCTTATAACTAGAAAATACACAAAAGAAATACTATAGTCGATGAATGCTGCGTATCACCAGATGGGTGAGAAGACTGGACTAACTGTGAAGTGGAGTTTGGGTACTAGCTGACCTCTCACACTGCGGCACAGGTCCTTCCTCCGTCACATCAATCACAAGACTGACTAAGTCGTGGGAAAGCGGAGCACTCGGCCGCATTTTTTTAACGGTCGAATGAGGAAGCAGAGGCGAACAATAAAAAAACAATAGTATCGCTCAGTACAGCACTTAGTGACGTGCATTAAATCGGTCACTCTTTGAAAACGGTGACGAATTATTTGAAAAGTATACTCCGATAATGGAGGGAGAAACGGTTAGCTGAACGATACACAGTGAGTTTTCCACTAATAGTTCGTGGTTTCTCACAAAAAGGAAATGTCGCGAATTGATTCGTGACAGTGCCTCTTATCTGGTATTCCCGATAAGCGTTGGTTTTTATGCTCAACGTTTCCCCTGGTCGCAGATCTCTAGCTGAGTCCATTTATTCCACGTTTGAAGTTGTTTCACTTAAAATGGTTTCATTATTAAGATGCCGATGATTAACACCGTTTCTTCTCGCAAAGTTGCTTCTGAATCATTACAAATTTTGAAGTCAGATTTTAGTAACCCGTAAATCATGAACTGCAAGCGTGCCTCGCTTAAAGTTGTTTCACTTAAAGTAACATTTTGCCTGCACATATCCTAAGTTTTCAATGAGACATAACCGTATTGTATTTTTCTTTATTTTGCATGATCTGCAGATTTATTTGGCATCCAGTAATACTGTAACGTTAGGAAATATTACCGATCAACCGGCTAACAGGAAATGGCCTGTTGTGCCTGTTAAGTGGAGTCGAATAGTAAAAGTAGTTCTTTACGAGAGCGGCATTTCCTCTCACCTCTCCCGCATAAGTTTCATGAGCTTGGGAGGGGAGCGTTTACCGTCTCGATTTTTCTCATGTATTCTAAGTAGCTCTGCGTTCGTGTAAGTATGGCCTTCCTAATTTGAAATATGAGCAAAGATTATCATTAACCGATAATCGTGTGTGTTGAAATTAAAAGAGGAAATTAACGTAGAATGAAGATCAGTGATATGCATTAAGAGTTAACCGTGTGTGTCGAGACTGAATGAGAAAAGTAACTTAGTATCCGGAAATAATGAAGGAATTACTATTGCCGCTTAAGAGAGAGAGAGAGAGAGAGAGAGAGAGAGAGAGATGAAGTAAACAGTCAGCTCTAGCATGAGTTATGATGTCATTGGACCAAACTCGTAGGCCTTCACATCACCTCCAGGAAAGCACAATTTACTCATGGTCTTGATTTTATTTGGCGGTGAGTTGTTCAGGTGAGAGGAATGTTAAATGTAACCTCTTTCACAACTATTCATTTGGTTCGCATTAAACATAATTTTGAAAGAACTTTCTGCCGAACTTATCGAGAATTTGTACGTACTCACGGTTGTTGTACGGGAAGCTGTCGTAAACATTATTCTGATAGAACTCTCCTGCGGCACATGAAAACTCACGGATGTTGTAAGGAAAGCTGTCAGGGTATGCGTGGAATGGCATGCGACAAGGGAGCAGGAGGAGACAGGTATGGAGGAAGTCATTTAAACTAGGGCCAATGGTGAAGTGGAAGGTGGCAGTGCAACTGACAGCGCCGTCTCGGCTCATCTCGTTAAGGTTACGTGATCATTTTGACCCGGTATTATCGTTAGCCTGAGACTTTTTGACACCTCATCCTTAGCGAGGTTTAGAGGCGGAAGAGCGAGTTATATGTAGAAAGAAAGAGAGAGGTGAAAAGATTAGTAAGAGAGAGTAAGAAGAGAGTGGATGAGGAATTTGGAAGGAATTCGAGTGTACAGTGGAGGGACTGTAAGAAAATGTTCTGGAAAGAGGTGAAAAGAGTAAGACAGGGTGGAAGTGAAGTTAGCAGGGGAGTAAAAGATAAAAATGGTAGATTACTAGTGGAGAAGGGAGAAAAAGTGAGCAGATGGAGAGAACACTTTAAGGAATTGTTGAACATAGAGGATGGAAGTAATGCGAGTATAAGTGGCTGGAGAATGGATGGGAGAAGGAGGGAGGTGAGAAGACAGGAAGTAATCAGTAGGATAGAAGTTGTGGAAGCAATGAAGAAAGTTAAATCGGGGAAAGCCCCAGGAATTGATGGAGTGTGTGGTGAAATGCTGAAGCATGGGGGAGAGATAGTAGTAGAATGGATGTGGAAGATGTGCAGATTGGCCTGGGAGGAAGGTAGAGTCCCGGAGGATTGGAAGTCAGGTATAATTATTCCCTTGTACAAATGAAAAGGGGAAAAAGAAGTGTGTGGTAATCATAGGGGCATTTGTCTTCTTAGTATAATAGGAAAAGTGTATGGTAGGATACTTATTGACAGAATTAGAGAAAGAACAGAGAAATTAGTTGGAGAAGAACAGGGAGGCTTTAGGAAGGGAAGAGGTTGTGTAGATCAGATATTCATTCTCAGATCTTTAGTGGAAAAGTTTCTAGAGAAGGGAAAGAAGTTGTATGCGGCTTTCATGGATTTGGAGAAAGCATATGACGGGGTGGATAGACAAGGATTGTGGAAAGTGTTAAGAATATATGGAGTAGATGGGAAGTTGTTGAATGCTGTGAAGAGTATGTACGATGGTGCGAAGGCTGCAGTGCGTGTGGATGGTGAACTAAGTGAATTTTTCTCTTTGAAAGTTGGGTTGAAACAGGGATGTGTCATGTCTCCATGGTTGTTCAATCTGTACATGGATGGGGTAATAAAAGAGGTACAAGGTAGGGTAGTGGATGTTGGAGTGGCCCTGGTGAGAGAGGATAGTGTTTGGAAACTCCCTGTACTGTTGTTTGCAGATGATACTGTGTTGTTGAGTGAAGACGAAGGGGAGCTGCAAGGCTTGGTGGATGAGTTTGGGAGAGTGTGTCAGAAACGGAATCTAAAGGTGAATGTAGGGAAGAGTAAAGTGATGGTCTTTGAGAGAGGTGAAGTCAGTGAATGTACAGCGAGGTTGGATGATGAGGAATTGGAAAATGTGAGTACCTTTAAGCACTTGTGATAAGTAAGGATGGAGGTTTGGAGGGTGAAGTGCTTGAAAGGGTACAGCAGGGAAGAAAGATTGCTGGTTCTTTGAAAGCAGTGATAAGAAACAGGGAAGTGAGCATGGAAGTGAAGAAGTTACTACATGACAGTATTGTGATACCAACTCTAACGTATGGAAGTGAAGCTTGGACGTTTTGGAAGGACACGAGTCAAGCGTGAGAGCAATGGAAATGAGTTATTTAAGTGGAGCCTGTGGAGTCACATGGAGAGACAGGCTGACGAATGAGGATATAAAGGAGCGTTGTGGTGTGGATGTGGATGTGATAGGAAGCGTTATGAGGAACACACTGAGGTGGTTTGACCATGTGGAGAGGATGGAGGGTGAAAGACTGACGAAGAGAGTGTATGTGAGTGAGGTGGAGGGTGGAAGAGGGAGGGGGAGACCGAGGATGAGATGGAGGGATGGGGTGGAGAGGTATATGAGAGAGGGGGGTGTGAGTTGGGAGCAGGGCAGTGAAATGGCGGGAGACAGGGCGACTTGGAGGCGATTTGTTTGTGGCCACCCCAAACGGGATTGAGGCGTCTGGCAATAGATAGATAGATCCTTAGTGATTTTTTTTTCTATATTCATTTTAGCATTCTCTAGCATGTTAGTGAAGCCTTTGTAATGTCGGCATAGATTGGAGAAATAACTCACAAGTGGTTATTAACGTGCAACACGTAGATATATATTGGTAAGGGAGGAGTACTAGAAAGCCTCCTAGGGCTGTTTTCAAGATGGGATGGGAGGCTTCTTAGCACTTCTTAGTTAATAGTGTATTTTACATTTTACACCTTTCTATCTTTATGATCATTACTGAGGCAAGTATGTCCATACAAGATATAGATAAATAACATAAAAGAGAATGTCAAGGTGTAATGTGCAAAATATATCACTAAGAAAAAGGTGTTACGAAATCTCCAAAGCAGACGAGAATACGGGCCCAGATGGTAGAGCACAACCGTCTGGTCAGCTTGGCTACGATGGGCGGGACTTGGCAAGGCAGCTGAGGTCGTTGAGGACATATTTAGAGTGGGGGGAAAAAAAAAAAAAAAAAAAAAAGAATGTGATCGTGGAGGCTGAAGAGCAATGAAGACAATGGTTGTTGTCTCGCAAGTAACCCCTTCAGCTCGAGGATTTTTTTTTCTTTACTCATACATCAAACTTGTATTCATCGTAGTAGCCCCATCTCCAATCCCTCCACCTCACAGTGTAGTGGTTAATGAAGGCCATATCTAACTCTTCAGTTTGAAGTTGAAAAAATCTCTCCTAACGTAGATAGCACCGTCTTGACATGGCAGAATTTGTTGTGTTGCACCCGCGTGAGATCAGAGGACTCTTGAACGATAATGAAGAATACATTTAGTTGTTGGCATCAAATATTAGGATCCAGGACTGTCGCCCTGTGTCGCTCTTGGCATGCAGGATAGGTGGTAGTAGATGACCGTAAGCCACACCATGAATTTCATAACTCATTATACTTGATGCATATTCAGTGTTGTTTATCGCTGGGGACCTTCGTTACTTGCACGTCATCTTAGCTTTCGACATTCTAGTCAACTCCTTACGGGCGGTCCTTCCTAAAGTGAATAAATTATTGTCGGGTTGGCAAGAATAAAATAGAAACGATGTCAGGTAGTGAACGAGTCAGTGGAAACTTGTTATTTCATCACTTCACCAAGACAGGTCTCCCAAAGGTTGAGTAAATTCGTCTCGGGCAGCAAGAATATGATTGAAACGGTGGTATCGTAGTGTACCGTAACTTCAATGTTTTGTTCTCTTTAAAAACAACCTGAATGCTTCATAATACAATACATTCTACCACTGATGTTCCTTCTATTTTTCTGTAGATTGCGCCGAGCTTTTTATTATTGTGAGGAGGACTGAAACACACGATTGTAAATCTTATCTGTTGAGGAACAAACAAACAAAAATCACACACATACCACCATTGTTCCTGTCTTTCAGATAATCTTGCTTCGATTGTTGCCATAGTTGCATTATCAGTCGGGATAGCACTGTGTGACCCCTCATACACCAACCTTGTTCCCATACTCCACCAACCACCTCACCCCAGACACGCCCTTAATCACATGCACACCCACATAACTCTCTCTCTCTCTCTCTCTCTCTCTCTCTCACACACACACACACACACACACACACACACACACACACACACACACACACACACACACACACACACACATAATTGCATCCTCTTTCAGCTGCTTCTCACGTTCGATATTTGTCAATCCTCTTGTCGAGTTACCAGCACCACAGCCTTTTTTATTTATTTATTTATTTATTTATTTATTTTTTTTTTTTTGTTACATTTCAGTTTCCAAGGCAGGAGTTGTAGGAAGGTTAAAGGGAAGGCATAGACTCGATGTCCGGATTCTGAACTGCATTCGTTCCGTCTCAAGGCCTGCTTATCACATCAGTAATTGATAAATATGATTACAGTAGTCTTATCTGCAAGTCACTCGTCATTTCCTTGTTGTCATCGCCTCGTTGCGCTCTCTCTCTCTGTACGCTAATGTGGTAAAATTATTGACTTTCTGGAATACTGTCATCAAGCCAGCGTGTACACTTGGTGGTATCCCAAATTTATTCAACAAAATGTCCTGGGGCACGGTTGTTGCGCAATCACCCACTCTCGTAACTTCCTGTTTTCTTGATCCAGCGATAACGAGATATCTGATAATAGGCCGTATTCTTTCAACCCACATAAGCACTTTTTATTATATTACTCCTACGTTTATCCTGGACATTTTAGTTGCATGACTTCCCGTTGCTTAATGTTTTTCACGTTCTCATCTCTTATGCGCCTCTTCGTTCACAAACAAGAATATTGTGAGGCCTTCCATTTTCATCGATTTCATCTTGAATTATTCATGTTTATCTTCGTGTCTCGTGAGTTGCAGATTTTTTTTTTCCATCTTCCTTACTGAGATCACACATTTCTGTTTTGTTTTTGCTCCCGTCGGACGATTTAATACAGCTTAGAAAGGTTCTCTCTTAATGAGTGGGTTAGCAACAGCGGTCGTTGACTCTTTCACTATGACGATATTTGCCCTATTCTTGCTCCTTCCAGACGATTTTTGTATAATTATGGAAGGATTTCTTGTAATGAACGTTTTCATTGACACTTCATTATTTTTGTGATGGGAGACTCATTCAGTGTGACTTTCTTTCATGATTGTTGAATAATATGGAACGTTATATTATCACGCCTCAGGTTAACCACACACACACACACACACACACACACACACACACACACACACACACACACACACACACACACACACACACACTCCCGTGCAACCCGCAGCTTCCTCACACAGGTTCACTGGTTCTTGGGGTAAAAAAGTGTAGGTTAAAATACTGAGAATCATAACTTAGATGCAGAGGACTTAGATGACGACGGGTTCTTGGCTCGAGCGCCTGCTGTAGTGCTTCTTCGTTCCATCTCACGTGCCACACCCGCAAGGCGTCCCCGTTTTCTCTTGCAGGTTACGAAAGCACCACGTAAAACATTGCAACATGTGACTTTAACCTCTTCTTTTCGGTCGAAATGTGTATTATTCTTGTTGCCTTTAGACAGATTTATTCATCTTGGTAATACCTCGTACTGATGGGGATAATAAAGGCTGTTTCTAATCCCCGCATGTCTAAACGAGTTTTTTAAACTGAATAATATTGTTCGAAGGCCGTAAGACAGCGAGATAATACGTTATTACAGTGAAAGAGTTAATGTAGTCCGATTGGGTTCTGCATAGATATGTCAAGTACAGTTGAGCATTTTTTTTTTTCTTTTAGCTTTGTAATTTGGAATTCATTTTCATTCTTCCTTAAACCCTTTGGTTGTGATTTAATTGGACATGATCGTAAATGAGTTCCGATATTAGTTTCAGCTCTTCTACCATCTTATCAGGTGACTAGTAACGGTGCTCTTTTGGGCTTAAAACCATTTGGCTCGATGCCATTATATTTAATTCCTGGTACTACCAGACAGTTAACTTCAACTTAAAGGAGATTTTCAGACGTAGAATTTTGGATACGACTATTATTAAGCCGAGTTCTCTGGCCACGTATCAAATTGTCGGTTGGTAAAGACAAAAAAAGAAAAAGGCTGAATTTTGCTGGAGGTTTAAGGAACGTAGAATATCACGCGCAAAACTGCGAATTTTCATATTCTGGAATTATCACTGTTAATTATTATCAGTAGTACGTTGTAACTTTTCTTATCCTTAACCTTAATTATTTTAACTAATTTAGAATCCTGTTGTATTAAAAGTTTTGTGAGCAGCATACATGCCATGTAGGTTAATGTTTACCTCACATTTAAGCCTATTCACTCAGTTTACAAAGATGCCAGATCGTCTTTGGTGAATACCGTGTCAGTCCACATGAAAACATCCCCGTAGTGATTTGTGTCTGTCTACGTTATATGACTCGATTTGCACATTAGTGTGTGTGTGTGTGTGTGTGTGTCTAACGTCGAAAGTATCAGTTAGAGGAAATTATGGGAGTTGAGCCAAAATTTCAGAGAGCCGCATAAGCAGAGAAGAGTGAGGGCGTCTGTGCTTATAATGAATTCTTTGATAGCCTAGTAGACCACCGAGATCCACCTCACATTTACTTCCTAGAGGTAGGCCATATACCATCACTTAAATGTGTATGTGTGTGTGTGTGTGTGTGTGTGTGTGTGTGTGTGTGTGTGTGTGTGTGTGTGTGTGTGTGTGTGTGTGTGTGTGAATATAATTACACCTGAGTCGGCCCATGTTCAGGTTGTTGGTTATGCAGGTGGGTTACGTGAGCCAGTAAGTCTTAGCAGTGGTTATAACTGTCAGATATATCTAAAGACCATGGTCATTTTGCTGTCACTTTCTTCTCAGCCAGCTTTATCTTATCTAGAGTTAAAACTATGATCGTTTTATTAGAGCCACTGGTAGCCTGATGTCGTTTATAAGTCACCGATTTACCACGACAAAATATATTACGTGCTATTACTGGACGATTGTGTTCGTCCTGGGAGAGACTTTTTGCACTTGAGATGTTAGATGTCGTCTTCTTTAACCTCTTCACTGCGTAAGATCCTTCCTAAAATGAATAACAACGTCTAGTGATGACGATGAAAATGAAAAACGTAATCGAATTGAAGGGATTAAAGAGCTCATGTAATGCATTTTTTTCTGTGACTGCTGTTTCGCCTAGGTTGTGGGAAGTCTGACACAAATGAGAGGTGCGCATAAAACTGACAGACAGGGAAAAGGAGGGAACGAGAGAAAGAGAGCAGGAAGAGATAAGGACCCCGAAAAAATGAGAGGACACAGGAAACCGATAAATATGATGAATAGAAAACCAAGGAAATTAGAGAAGCATAGGAAAGAGACAGATAGAGAAATGGAGGGAATGATATAGAAACACAGAAAAGAGATAAGGAAACCGAAGGGCAAAGAAAGGAGAGGAGAAAAGAGATTGGGAAATGAGCGGCGATATCGTAAAAATTGCTCTTTTGGCGAGGGGG
Organism: Coenobita brevimanus; assembly: GCF_032717465.1. Lineage (NCBI taxonomy): Eukaryota > Metazoa > Arthropoda > Malacostraca > Decapoda > Coenobitidae > Coenobita > Coenobita brevimanus. Next base: position 49,228,304 of record NC_136966.1, read on the forward strand.
GACTGGGGAAGTGATAGATAGCAGGGCGGAGAACAACAGATATGATGAAAAAGATAATCAGGAGTTGTGAGTGAGTAGGAAGTACTGGATTAAGGGCGGGATGAACGTGTGTGTGTGTGTGAGAGAGAGAGAGAGAGAGAGAGAGAGAGGAGGGGGAATACGGAAGAAGGAAGCAGTAAGAGGAAGTAGAAAAACAAGGGAAGAGAGCAGTGACAGGAAAGAGGAATACAAGAGGAAAGAGCAGTGAGAGGAGGGACGAATACAAGCTTGAACACCGGAAAATATAGGATTGTTGACCCTGGAGTGCTTTCCTCTCCTGCTGCTTCCTCCCCTACCGCACCTCATACCTTCCCCCCCAACCCATGCACCAAACCTCTCCATCTCTGCCACACCCACCGCCCTGGCTAACCACACACACACGCGCCTCCATGTCTCACCTCCCTCTCTCTCTCTCTCTCTCTTTCTCTCTCTCTCTCTCTCACACACACACACACACTACAACACAACACCCCCCCCCCCACACCATTCCCTACCACACCACACACCATTTCCTTCTACACCACACATCTCTTCCTTACCACAAACCATTTCCTGTTCCTTTTTACATTTAATTAGTTCCCTGTCTTGACTCAAATTTCTCTGCCACACCCACACTTTCCTTCCTTTTAGCCAAACACTCCTCCTCAACTTCACTATCCCCCTACCCAAACTCTCCTCCCTCCCTTTCCCCTCCTGCTTTCGTCCTCCTTCCGACCCCCTCCTCAGGTTTCTCTCTCTCTTTCCTTCTTGCCTCTTCTCCTACCCCTCTCCCCCCCCTCCCCAGCCACACTGTCTTCCATTAAAGGGTAGAGTCATGGGAAGAGGAGTGTAGGGTGGATATAAAGCACATAGCACGAAACAAAAGCCCTCTCTCCCACTATCTCTGCTTCCTTCCCATCTCTTAACCCTCGAAACCACCTCAACGCCACTACTCCCTCTGTTCGACTTAACCCCCGCTTCTCAACCCCACATCCAAACCTCCCTCCCAGTCTTAGTTCACAACATCCTCAACCCCGGAGTCTGTCGTAATGTCATACTCTGTATTGCATTGTCTCATTTAATCTAACCTTTATCTTACCCACCCACACCTTCTCAGTCTTACTACAGTCTCTCTCAACCCCATTAGCACACCATCGATCTCACCACAGTCTCCCGAACCTCACCCACATCCCTCCAGTCTTACAATACTTTCACCCCAACCCCACCTATACACCTTCAGTCTTACCACACAGTCACCTCAGCCCCACCCACACCCTTTCAGCCTCACCACACAGTCACGCCAACCTCACCCTCACCCCTTCCAGTCTTACCGTATTGTCACCCTAACCCCACTCTTACCCCCACCATTTTACCACCCGGTCACCTTCAAACCAGTCCACACCCCTTCAGTCGCACCGCACAGTCCACATCAACCCCACACACACCCCTTCAGCAATACCATACAGTCACTCTAGCCTTACCCTCACCCCCTCTATTCTTACCGCACAGTAACCCCAACCCCACCCACACCCCCTCCTTCAGACTATATACTCCACTTCAGTCTCGCCGGTCCCTCCACTCTCCAGCTTAACCCTCACCTTCTTCACAACCCCCAGTCATACCTCACAGCCACCTCACGCTCCCTCCTCTCAGACGCAACACATACTTCTCCCCTCCTCCTTTCTCCTGCTTAACCCCACCCCCACCCCCATCTCTTCAACCGCATCATCTTACCTCAGTCACCCCAAACCCACCCTCACTCTCCAAACCCCCCGCTCCCCCCTCTCGTCTCTGTCTGACCACATACTCCACCTCAACCTCGCCGCTCCCTCCTCCTCGCCCACTCATGGCTTACAATTTTAAAAGAGTGAACCTTGACCTCAAACCTTCAGGAAACAAAACTACCTCAAATCTGGTGTGGTGATGTGAAAAAACAGCGATCATTTTAACTGTAATGTAGAAATTTAATGTAACGTGGAGCTTTATTGTGATATGGCGTTGCACTGGTTGGCGCTGTACTGTTCTCTATGGGCCGTATCTCGTTAATTTAGTAAATTTTGTAACACTCTTTCTAACCTCTAATTTTCAGGAAACAAAACTACGTCAAGGCTACCTTTGTTAATTAAAAATATTTATATATTTCCGGCTGGTAATGTGGAGCTCTGTTGGTCACCGCTGTTCTTTGTTGGTCGTTCTTCGTTGACCCAGAAGGTTTCCTAACACCTCTTTCTTAGTGATTTTCCACATTACACTTATTCACTTGAATGTTAGTGATGCAGACTGTATTAATATTAAAAAGTTGTAGCTAACGTACAAGCAGTACTAAGATTACATAAGCTGAATAATTCGCTAGGTGAGAAAGGTTCATGTAATCGCAGAAGGGATTGCTTAGTTGACTTCCTACTAAAAAGAACTATGTAATCCGTTGACGATAAAGTTACACGGCACAGGTAGATAAGACTATGGCATATGTAGATGAGACTATCTGCAGTGACTATTTGCAGTTGATAATACGAGCTACATATCATAAGCACGTAAGATCAGTTGCACTGATCTTAGAAGTCACATAATCAGATATATGAGATTAGGTGCATTGACGACTGTATAAGCGTTTGATAATATGAGTTACGTAACACATATTGATGAGACTAATGGTATTGACAGCTGTGCTTATATTCGGTGATAATAGAAGTATAGTCAGGTGAAACTAGCTGCATTGATTCCATATATTCCGTTGATAATACGAACTACAGTGAAGGAGGTGAGGCACATAAAACGAGATGAAGCTAGCTACATTTATTACTATGGGTTCCATTGATAAGTTACATAATACAAGCAGAAGAGACTGGCGTCATCGACTGCCTCACAGTCAGCGACAGGCGGAAGCATGTGCCTGGGTGGGCCTGAGTCACGCACCACAAGGTATTTTAGGGCCTGAACAGACCAGGCTAGGGAGCGGGGGCGCTGCAGTCGTCTGTACCCATAGTTCTATGCTTGTTTGTGTGTGTGTGTGTGTGTGTGTGTGTGTGTGTGTGTGTGTGTGTGTGTGTGTGTGTGTGTGTGTGTGAGGGAGGGAGAGGGGGCTTGGCTAGGCTAGGCTGTGGGGCTTTGCAGCCCATAACATCCATATTCCTCTGCTTACTTGCTTGTGTGTGTGTGTGTGTGTGTGTGTGTGTGTGTGTGTGTGTGTGTGTGTGTGTGAGGGAGGGAGGGAGGGAGGGAGAGGGGGCTTGGCTAGGCTTGGCTGTGAGGCTTTGCAGCCCAAAACATCCATATTCCTCTGCGTACTTGCCTGTGTGTGTGTGTGTGTGTGTGTGTGTGTGTGTGTGTGTGTGTGTGTGTGTGTGTGTGTGTGTGTGTGTGTGTGTGTGTGTGTGTGTGTGTGTGTGTGTGTGTGGGAGGGAGGGACGGGGACTTGGCTAGGCATGGCTGGGGGGCCTTGCATCTCCTAACACCTATGTTCGTCTGCTTGCCTGTGAGAGTGAGAGAGGGGGGCGGGCTGGCGGGGGGACTAGGCTACACTAAGTTGGCGGCACTCCATCCCTCAACACCAGTATTCCTCAGTGTGTGTGTGTGTGTGTGTGTGTGTGTGTGTGTGTGTGAGAGAGAGAGAGAGAGAGAGAGAGAGAGAGAGAGAGTATCTTTCTCTGCTTCTCTTGTAAGCACGAATCGTATTCTTGGTGGCATGAATGATTTTGTAGGACCTCTGCTAGGGGTCGCACCTTCATGTTGTCTTGTGTACGAATTGTAGCCTCTTAATACCGGCACACAGTAGGATACGTTGATGTACCTGGCAGAGTAAATCGCAGAGAAAGAGTTGTAACGAAGGCTCCTAAGCGAAGACCAGTTTGACCCACTGTTGCATAAAACACTGTTTCGTTTTCTTTACATTTCGTAACAGCTTTTCGTCAGCGGGTTATTATGCTGGCTACACCTTCGTAACCTCTTTTATGGTATTGATGAGAACTATATATACATAAAAAAATATAGATATATTGCAAGAAAATTAGTTGACACAGTATACTAATGAAAAAGTGCTACGAAGTCTCCAACTCTAACTGAGTACGGCTCATTAACGGTTATGTCCAAGTCCACTGTTTTAGGTAATGCGTGTCTAGTTTGTTTATACTCACTCGCCGTTGCCTTCGCGTGCACACTGCGAATGAAAGTAAATTGATTTTTTTTTTTTTTTTTTTTTTTCAGAGTTTAGCGACGAGCATGTTGATGCTTGCTCCTGTGTTTATTTTCCTATGCTCTTTAGCCAAGGTTCATTTGTATCAGATTATATAGTACTTTAACTCCTTGAATCCTGTTACATATTTTTTCTTGTTATCTCCAAACATTCTGTTGAGATAAGTAGAAAGACAAGACGTTCTGTGATTCAGAGGGTTCATCTGACTTTTTTTGTGGGTAAGGGAGCGTCTTTTATGTCCTAGGAACAGACGTGAAAGCGATATAAGAAAATTAAAGATGATAAGAAATTATGACCGACATGCATTAAGTAAGTGAATCTAAGAAGCTAAGGAAAAAATACGATGAATTTATAGTTTTTTTTTTTTTTTTTTTTTTTTTTTTTTTTTTTTTAATAGGAAGCTGTCAGAAGCGTTAGGACACAAACTTTGAAGGTAAAGGGAAAGTTATGAACAGTGAGATTGAATAGACGAAAACACACATCAAATTCGAAGCTTCAACCTCTGTCTCTTCGCCGCACTGTTGCATCTTTATCTCTTTTCTATCGCTACTTTAATGGCCACTGCTCCTCTGAACTGTCTGCTTGCATTCCTCCACCTCTACGACGGGCGCGTAGCACCCGTCTGGCAGCAAACTCTCATCCCTTTTCTGTCCAACTCTCTAATGCAAGAGTTAACCGTTACTCCCAGTCTTTCATTTATGCAACAGGTCAGCTCTGGAACTGTCTCCCTCTGTCTGTATTTCCTGCTGCCTATGATCTCCAGTCTTTCAAACGTAGTGTGTCCAGGCATCTCAAAATGATCGGATCTTGAATTTGGCTCTCTATTGTATTTTGTTTTTCTCTTGGAGGGAACTGTTACTGCGGGCTCATGGCCTTTGGTTCCTTCTTCCTCGCATAAAAAAAAAAAAAAAAAAAAAAAAGTTAAAATTAGCAGGTATTTCATCAGGCCAGACTTTGTTGGTCGAGGGAAGGTTGTGAAAGGTGAATGGGGAGAGACGTGTGGATGACGGATGATAGTGATGCTTGGAGTGGTTGAGAAGTTGTAAGCTGTAAGACTGATTAGGGTAGAGGTGTTAAGTATATGGCGGATGTTGGCGTTAGGTGGAATGGTTTAGGAAGTGTATGTTGTGATGGTGGTGTATGAAGGAAGGTGGTGTTGGGTAGTGTGGTTGAGGAAGTGTGCGGCGATGGTGACTTAACCTACGTTAAGTAGGTAGAATGGGTGAGAAAGTATATGACATATTGGTGGTGTATGAGGGAAGATGGTGTTGGGTGGGGTGGTTTAGGACTGTATTACAAGATGGTGGTATATGAGAGATACTGATGTATGAAAGAAGGTGCTGTTGGGTAGGGTGGTTGAGGAAGGTTGGCCATGAGGTTGCGAGACTGTTCAGGCAAATTCTTGGTCACGTGCCAAGGTAGGGGAAGTGGGCTCCTCGTGGCTGCCTCTTTCCTGGACGCCACATGAACACCGCATTTCCTCACATGTTGCTGTTTTTTCTCTTACTCTTTCACTAATACCCAAAGTAGCTTCTCTCATCATTGATTAATCCTTTCTTCACTAGTGTCGTCTTTGTGTGTGTGTGTGTGTGTGTGTGTGTGTGTGTGTGTGTGTGTGTGTGTGTGTGTGTTCGTCCTTGCTAGCTCCAGATGATGATATTCGGCTTATGAGAGCCCTCTGGTAGTGAAGGAGTTAATTAAGGATATATTTAACCTCTCCGCTTTGAGAGTTCTTCTTAAACAAATAAAAGCATCACATAACATGATAATAGTAGAAAATGACATCACGGTTTTGAACGAGTTAGCTATAGTTTTTTTTTTTTTTTTTTTCCCCGCCTGACGGAAGTTAAGATGGTTGTGGATGGTTATGCATTGAGTGATGGATGCTTTTTGTTAGCTGAGATGCTTATGGCTCGCGATGCTTTGGTTGGTGGATGAATTTTGCGGTTTGACTAGTAATGGCTACTGGAGCGTGACACGTGGCGTGTGTGCCA
>NC_136966.1:49237007-49252007 GCF_032717465.1 Coenobita brevimanus
CCTTCACACTTTAATAATCCTCTTGTATACAAACTGTGTCTGTATTAAACAGATACACATTATATTTAAGAAAAAATAAACTGCATGATGGAAAATAATTTGGTAAGGTGAGGCACTTCGAAGTCCCCGGTGCCATTGATAGTACGGGCATAAGACAGCTGCTGTACTGTACAATGCTTTAACTGTGAAACGGAAGATAGTGGTAGTAGATACTGAAGTTTTATTTTTATTATTATTATTATTATTATTATTATTATTATTATTATTATTATTATTATTATTATTATTTATTTTTATTACTATTACTACTGCTACTACAACTACTACTACTACTACTACTACTACTATTATTTTTATTACAGTATTATTATTATTATTATTATTATTGTTGTTGTTGTTGTTGCTGCGGACAGGCGTTACTTTCCACGCGTCCACCCTGCTGACTCTGATAAGCTCTCCCCATCTCCCATCCTGAAACAGATGGCGGCCGAGGTACATATGGTGAAAGAAACGTTTATAGTTGTAGATGGTATATTTTTCTCTCTCTCTTCGGCCCAGAGTTACTTTATGAACATCCATCCCTGCCCGTTTATACACCTCCCTCCCTCCTTTGTCCCCATGCGAGGTGAGGACGTCAGGCTAGGTCACGCTCGCTGCCTCTTCAGTATCACCTTACTCTTCAACAACACTCGTTCCTCCACGTGGTACACAAGACCTTTTTGCATCACAGTACTAATATCTTTGCTTTGTTTGTCGGACTTATACAGCTAGGAGTGTTTACTTATTAACACTCAAGATCCGATGACTCACTTTTTCTCCACACACTGAGTCATTTAGCTAACTAAAATCGTCTACCGTCAGCTAGATTAAATAGTAGATCTGTCCCAGACATGAGTTAAGCGTTGTCTGAACCTCTGCACTATGATGGCACTTTTTTTTTGGGGGGGGGCTACCTCCATTCAGTTTAATTCAACTGGGAAAGAACCTCTTGTTTTAAAGTACTTTATGGGAGCTTTTTCTAAGCCGTTCACTACCAGAGGTCTTTCCTAAGCTGACTAAAAATCGTCTGACCATAGCAAAAGCAAAATAAGAAACAGGTTAAATATTTTCGGGTGTTGGAGACAGGATGAATGGAGTACGGATATATTGGTAGATGTCTCATTCTGGCCTACCACAGCCTTCTCTACCCCTTTCCCTCTCCCACCTTCCCCCACGTACCCCCAGCCCCCAACTTCTCCCCCACTATGCATTCCTCAGTAGACTGTGGTAGATCTCCCATTGTGGCCTCTCAGTTTTTCTCTACCCTCTCCTGGTCTCGCTCCTTTCCCATGCTCCATCCCCCATCTTCCTTCTCCTACCCTTCTTTCATCTTTCCTCCCCCTTCCCGCACTACGCACTCTCTGGGAGGTTGAGGTAGTTGTCCGATTCTGGCCTACCACATTCCACTTACCCCGTGATCTTTCTCCCTCTTCTCCCTTATCCCTTTCCCCCTCTCCCTGGTATCTCCCCCTCCCCTGATCCCCCTCCCCCTCCTCATGATCCCCCTTCCCCCCTTCTCTTGGTATCTTCCTCCCCTTTCCCTAATCCCTCTCCACCCCCCACCTCTCCCGATTCCTTTCACCTCCTTCCCCCTCCTTCTCCCCCCACTATGCACAGCCCGACACACACCATCTTGGCGCCAAGATGGTTGTACCTCCCCCTCTCAACCCTCCACACACACACACACACACACACACACACACACACACACACACACACACACACACACACACACACACACACACACACACACACACACACACACACACACACACGCCTCTCTCTCTCTCTCTCTCTCAATCTATGTACACACACACACACACACACACACACACACACACACACACACACACCAAATATTCCCAACAGCCCTTTTTCCTTCCCACATCATTATAACCACTGACGACTACAGTAACCTAAAACCCTAAGCTTAAACATTTCCCTTGAGAAACAGAGTAATGTTGTAATTCAAAAACTACACCATCATTATTTGTAGTGACTGTAACGATTGCCACCACTGAGCTTGACTACCTCTGTATTATTAGTAGTAGCAAGTGAGTAGTAGTGGCAGTAGTAGTAGTGGTTGTTGTTGTTGTTGTAATAATAGTAGTAGTTGTTGTAATAGATGTTGGTGTTTGAATGATATCTGTTGGTTTTTTTTTTTGTTTTTTTTTTGTGACTCGTCGATACCACCACATTTACGGGCCGATTTCAGTGGCTGCTATTCGTTCTGGCAAAATGGTGTGTCAGTCAGCCAGTAGTGTGTAATGCCACCCAGCCTCCTGTGCACACACACACACACACACACACACACACACACACACACACACACACACACACACACACACACACACACACACACACACACACACACACCGCTCAGCATTGGTTGTCGGAAGCGAATGTTGTTGCGTCTCCGTCACTTTGAGGCACCTTTGGAAATCTCTCTCTCTCTCTCTCTCTCTCTCTCTCTCTCTCTCTCTCTCTCTCTCTCTCACTATAATGCCTAATCACTTCCCCATAACCGTCTGCAATGTACTACGTAGAAAAACAGTATTTCTAGACGATACGCAATAAGCTGTAAAGACGAACCAGCTTAAAGGAGAGCGTAGCGGTGATGACTTTTGCCCCAAGAATTTCACCCTGTAAATAGCGGGTAGCATCATGGACAAAAGTAGAGCTGTGGATATTTCGCTGGTACCGTGGCGAAGGGTGAAGAAAGGGGAGTGAGGGCGGGGTAGTTGGCGAGACTAAGAGGGCTGGGGAAACATGTGGTATAGCATTAATTCCTTCAGGACGTTGATGAATGATTATGGTTTAGGTTGTTCTTATTAGCTTCAGATAATTATAGTCAGATTAATAGTTTTTCGAATTGGAGGGGCTAGAATGGAGTGGGAGAGTGATATTGTTCAACACGTGGCGTACTGTTAAGGAGTTGGATTAAGGGTACTGCTTTACCGTGCTTACTTTCCTTAGGTTGAGTGTCTCGTGTGCTGCTTTGCCAAGATCTGTTGCGAGTATGCAGGCTCTACTACCAGTCCTGATACCTGGCACACGCAAACTTATACAGTCTCTCTCTCTCTCTCTCTCTCTCTCTCTCTCTCTCTCTCTCTCTCTCTCTCTCTCTCTCAGTATCTGGGTGTCTGCGGAGCTTTGTGTTATATCAGACCTGAAGTGTAAAGTCAAGCTGGTAGTGAAATAAGAGGACGCCTACCGTAGAGTATTGATCAGCGAGGCCGGTTCACTCACCATCTCTTCCCATCCTCCCTCTTCCCTCACTTTGCATTCTTCCACTTTTCGCTCTGACCTTTTCCTTGCACTCCCACTGTCTTTTTTCACTCACTTTCTCCTCTCTCACACCTTCCACTCTCACTCTCTTCACACGCTTTCGCATCACTCTCACCTTACACACCCACGCTCTTCACTCATATTTTCCTCATTCTCGCGTCACTCACATTGCGCTGTCACTGTCTGCACTCTCATTGCCTCCTTACACACCCTGCTGTCTCACTGTCTTCACTCACTTTCGCCTCACTCACACCTTGCACACTTACTCTCTTCACTCTTGTTCCCTCCTCCACTCACACCTTTCACTTTCACTGTCTTCACCCTTATTCCCTCCTTCACTCACACCCTGCACTCTCACTCTCTTCTGTGTCCACTCTTGGGGCCGTCTTCTAAGGTGACATTGACTTCGTAACACCTTTTTTGTTGCGAATTATAATGCCAGTTTCACCATATTTTCGGTTTTGCTGTTCTTGTTATTTTTGTCATTAATACATTTCTAGTATCGACATAAATTCTTCAGTAACGTTCAAGAGGCTAAAAAAGTGTAATAGACAAAAAAGAAAATTCCAAGAAAGAGAGATTACGAAAACACTGAAGTGACTCAATATGCGGCCTTCAGTTACTTCTATGCCTCTTCTTTTACACATGTTTGCTTCTCTTGTTCGTCTTATGTTATCTGTTTTTTATCATGTACTTTTTACCCTGAACTCCGATAACATATTTTTTATTTTATTCTTGCTATCTCCAGATAGTTTTGCTCACTATGGTAGCTATTTTTCGAACTGGAGAAGTTATGTATAGCCTTCATTTATTCGTTCAGCATAAAACGTATCTCGTAAGCTGAATAAAATTGTTTGGAGGAAGTAAGAATAAACTAAAAGAATTCGTGATCAGACTGAAGGGGCTAATAATAAGTTTCAGTGTGATAATGGAAGTAGTTTGAGGCTGAGTATATCATTCCCTTTCAGGCCATAAACCCTCTTTGATGCAGCGTCCCTCCATTTATCCTCATGAATATTTTAATAACCTTTTGAAGTGAAGTGGAATTAAAATCCAATATCAGGGCTTCCTCCTGTAATTTTCTTGTTATGGAGCATGTTTTGTTGCATGGAATTCTGGTATTATTCTTATGGTAAAGCAAGGTCACTTACGATATTTTAGCTTACTTCTGCGATCCAAAATAACAATAAATCAAACGTATAGAATAATTCAGATTCATTTTCTTCCCTTCCCTTTTCCCTTCCCCACCATTTCTTCCTAATGTGTTGTCTTCCCCACCACCCTGTCGTTCCTTCCCCCCACCCCCACCACCACCCTCACTTTTCTCTTCTTTTAACCTCCATCTTTTCGCTGTTTTCTTCCGCACCGACGCTCTTCTTCCCTCCCCTTATCCTCACCACCACCCTCCTGTTTCTTCTCTCTTTTCGTTAGGTTAGAAGTTGGGTTAGATCACGTTTGGTTCGATTGAGTTGGGTTATGTTTAGGCAGGTAAGGTTAGGTTAAGTTTTATGGAATTAGGTTAGCTTAGGTCGATATATCAGGTTAAGCTAGGTTGGGTTGAAAGTTAGGTGAGGTTATGTTGGGTTAGGATGGATAAAGGAACACAAACGTGACCGGGCTGGAGGTTTCCTACTTCAGGTTGTTCTTACCACAGCTGGGGGAAATACACTGGAAAAAATAATAACATTCTCGGCCTTTCAGCAAATCACACAGTCAACTTCAATAGATCAGTGCCATAGATCCATCTCATATATTTCATCAGATAAATAGGTTCTCTCTCTCTCTCTCTCTCTCTCTCTCTCTCTCTCTCTCTCTCTCTCTCTCTCTCTCTCTCTCTCTCTCTCTCTCTCTCTCTCGTTAAGTCAGTATCTAGAAGTAGCCTAGTAAATTTTTGCACTCAGGCAAGTTTCTATGGGATTTAGTTCTACCTCTTTCATTTTCTTATCCAAGTTGCTTTATATATTTTCAAGTTGTGTCCTTCCAGCATAAAATTCAGTCAGCTGTCGATATTTGGAAGGATGATCAATATACAAACATGAAATTATGAACTGGAGACACTTAACTATTTTTTTAGCTGTAACATATGATTATTTTTGTTGCCTGTTGCAAAGTGACGGGGGTAGCGACCCCATCTTTGGCAGAGCCAACTATACTGACAGCGGCACCGTTGTGGCGCCCAAGTTATTGGTTGCTAAATTAGACTTATGGATTAGTAGTTGAAACATGACTGGAAGCAGAGTTTTGCATTCTTTCCAATGCAATTTACAGTAGATACAGTCTCCATTAACTCCTTCAGCTTCAATACGTCATCTTTTATTCTTGGCATCTCCTGATGATTATATTCAGTTCAGGAAGAGCATCTTCAATTGGATGGGTTAGACACAGCCGCAATTAACCTCTTCACTACTATGGTATACCCAAGCTGAATAACGTCGCCTGTTCGTAGCAAGAAAAAATGCTACAAAATTACTTTATCGGGGTAACGGGGCTAATGAGTGAACATTCCTGTGATAATTAGAGAGTGCCTCAGCAGCAGAGCAGTCATTTATACGTGATCACCAGGGGATCGATACGTAACTGGGAATATGTTAGTTCTCTTGATCATGTTAACCAGGCCAGTCCAATAACGTATTTCTGTTTCTTATTTTACTCATGCGGTCTCCAGATGAGTTATGCTGCTTGGGATGAACTACTCAAACTGAAGCTGTTAGATATAGCTTTCGTTAAGCCCTTCACCGTGAAGGAGTTCCTCTGAAAGCTAATTAATATAAGCTGGGGATAACATGAGTAAGCTAAAAAAAAAAATCAGTCACTACTTTCCAGGAGATAGTTCACTTTGTAAGTCTGAGTGGTATGTAGTGTACTTCATTCTGGCTACCGAGCAGACGACTTTAAGTGTAGGAGGTTACTGAAAGATATAAAACCCCACTCTAGTTTGAAAAGTTTTCCCAGAGCTGAAGATAATCGTCCGGAGGTAATAAGAATACAGTGGTGCTGGAGAGAGACGCCTTCATGTGCTGGCACCGATATAACCGAGGGGTCCACTGCCCGGTTATACAAACATCCCTCACCTCCCTTCCTGTTCTCCGAAAGCAGGATGGTTGGCTGCAGAAGCGTAAATAAATCATCCTTGGACAACAGTAGTAACAGCAGCAGCAGCAGCAGCAGCAGCAACAACAACAACAACAACAACAACAACAACAATCCAATAAATAACGCGTCATCGGAGTGAAGTGATCAACAACAACAACCACGTGACCTAAATTCCCACACGCGGCGGACTTGTTGAACCGGATACTGTCCTGAAAATAGTCATGGGAGTTGCCAGCCAGAATTTCTAGATTCGGCGTCCCCATTTCTCGATACCGGGGCGTTGAAATGGGGTAAAGAATGTCGGTTTGTTTACTTAAGTTAAATTGTATCGAATTCTTTGCATTTTTAGTCCATTCAGTCCGGTGACCTTTTCTTTTATTCTTGTTACCTCCAGACGATTTTATTAAACTTAGAGATGTTCTTTAGTGAAGATCTTAATAAAGATTAGTGTGATCTCTCTTAAAGTCTCGCATTTCTGTATTTCATTCCCGTGACATCCGGACGATTTAAGGAGACGTCTTGTAGTGAAGGGGTTAATGAAGGCTGTTTTAACCTTGCTAGTTCCTAAAGTCAGTCTTAAGAGGAATCAAATCTCCCTGTGGAAGAAATAGTAATGTGAAAAATGCGTCATCGGATTGAAGGGGTAAATGTACGCGAATTATTACAGATGAATTTGACGGTGTTTTGTAAATAGTTGATCCTTTGGCTGTGGTGAGTATCTGCAGTGAGTAAAGTCGTCTGTTGTAAACTTGAACATTATACAAAGTTCTTTATTCTGACAAAAAGTGATGATTTTTGATGTTCTGGGTGCCTGACGTTGCTGTTGAGCTCTATAATATTGCCTGATGTTAGCCGAAATAAAATACGAAGAAGGTAATGCGCATCCAGTGCTAAAAACGCCAGTTTCCTAGTATGATAGTGACTTCCTGTGGCGGCTTTGTTCGTACTAGTCACATATCTGAGTATTGTGTTACCGGTAATAGTTTTCGATTCTGTATCACTCCATTTCTTAGGCAGTTTGAATCCCAGGAAACAGGTATGAAATCATGTTTTTTATAGTGAGACAAACTTTCCTGAGAGGCAAAAATAACCCTACGATCCACTTCCTGTCATAGCTGTGATCTGTTTTTGCAGGATCATGAAAGGGTGATTGCCGGTTCACATGATACCACTTGTTGTTAGTGGAAAACAACAAAAATATATAATTACCAAACACGATTATGATGATGATGATGATGCAGTTGTGTGAAATAGAAACTTGAGACGAAAACATAAAGTTTGCCAACTGCTCCCCGTCTCTCGCGTAAATATGTACTGTACTGTATATCCCAAAATGCAAGTGAATCTCTACTGTCTGCTTCAGCATGTCCCAAAATTTCCATCTTTCCATCTTGAATATCGAGCTGTAATAAAAAACTAATACTAAGATGTAGTGGTAGTCAGGAAGAAGAGGTATGGAAGAAAAGTTGAGTCGCCAGCAAGCCACGTAAATGAACGTTAGTGCTTTAATATGCTGCCAAAAGACGAAGATCTTCAAGTTAAGGTTGACGATTCATAGTAAATCTGCGACCCAACAGTCACATGGAAGTGCTGTACTGTCTTGGACCTCATTATCACCTCCATTTCGCTACATGGTCTTGCGAGTTCCTTGACTGTAGTGAATTGGGTACACGATTTTTAGGGAGACCGAGGACGAAGTGAAGAGAATTGGTGCAAGAGTATGAAAGGGAGGGGATGGTGTGTCCTGGCAAGGTTCGGGACAGAAACGCCAGGAGTTTTTTTTTTCTTTCTTTCTTTTTCCTCTGATTCTTTTTTTTTGCCACTTCACAGGATGTGAGGTCAAGCAATAGATCGATGGATTGATTTTAACTTACACCTGAATTTTTTTCACCTTAACCTTTTGCAGCCAATTTTACGGAGATCAGGGGCGGAAAAAGAGAATGCTACGGCTCTAAAACCTCTCCATAGCACTTTTTCGTGACTGGTATCATAGTCTTGTGTTAATCTGTTATTAAAGTTCAGTTTTCAAGTTGGAGAGATGGCAAGTTTTGGCCGGGTTAGAGTAGACAGATTGTAGTTGTTGAGCTTTATGTTGGTATGTGTGTAGTACACGGACCCAACGCCGTGTTAGTTTGAACTTTCCATTGTTTGCTTTCTCTCTTATAGATCGAGTGTGCAGTTCATACTTAACACGTCAGAGGTTAATTGAGATGGTTTCTCCACTAGGACAGGCTTCCCGTAAGCCTGTTAAAATCCTTTGAAAGTAACAGGATTCAAATGAGAAAGACGACATCGTACTGAAAAGGGAAATACTGTCATTTTGAGCTTTTGTTTTCTGACATCTATTGTCTGTTTTATACGAATAGGTTTTGTAATGTTCCAAAGTAAGGGCTTTTTCCGTGCATCATTCTGAGGTAGTGAAGTGGCTTCTTAGAGAAGTGAGAGTTATACGGAAGCCGGGTAAAGTGAGTGCCTGGGCAAGCTGGCATAATATTTCATTGGTTTTACGTCAGCAGCCGGTTATAGAGTCTCTAATTGACACAAGCCACTATCTACGTGTGCATTATGAGGTCACATTCAGCAGGATGGTATCACGAGATAATATTTAACCCCTTCATGCAGATGATGCCCTTCGTATTTTTATTCTGCTACTGCTAGACACTGTTATTCAGCTGAGGGGTGAGTTTTGGAACTGGTAGGGTTATGAGTGATCTCCATTAATCCCTTCAGTGCTAGACATTACTCCGAATTCAAATGAATTCTTCTGGAGGTACAAACTGTAATCGAAATTTATACGTAATCGTAGTAGTGGTTGTTGTTGTGGCCCCAGGTCATATGAAACGTGAACCCGGCGGACTGCTGCAGTCGATCATTCTCGTAGTGAAGGGTTGAATTTACGAATGTGTTAGTTTCGTATCGTAGTGTAAAACCTGCTCCCCTTAAGTGCTCCGGCTAACAGGTTTAACGCCTTCTCAAGATGATATTTTTTGTATATGCTGTATATTCTTGTTTCTTGTGATTTTATTCAAAGAGAGAGAGAGGGGGGGAGATTCTGTTTACTTCTTGCCATTTCCAAATGATTTTCTTGGAGCTTAGGAAGGACCTCTCGTAGTGGAAGGATTGATAATCTAATTTCTTCAGTACGATTACGATGTTTGTTTACTTCCTGCTACCTTCAGACGATTTTCTTTCATTTGAGGGTAGAAGGATTAACTTTCTTCAATACGATGCGTCCTTCCTTGGTTTAGTTTATTCGTCTGTTGGTAGCAAGAATGAAGTAGAAAAAAATAACAATCGTAGTAGGGGAGTTGATGAATGCTGTTTTTCATCCTTTCATCCAGAGTGCCCCTTTCAGCTGAATTAAGTCGTTCCAAAGTTGCAAGCAAAATACTAGCGTTATCCTTGTTGTGAAGCAGTCTGATTTACGTTCCTGGTTTTACTTAGGATTATCTTTATATAACTGCTGTCGCCTACATCTCACCGTAATTTTCTATTTCCATCCTAGCCGAGCCATCACCCTGATGTGAAAATGTGAGAAATTCGGATTATTGCAAGACGTATGATGACTTAGAAATGTGATGCTGATATCACACTGTTCTCTCTTGGCGGGAACGTTGTCACATCATAATAATATCATGTCGCCATCGTCGTTGTCATCGTCGTCGTCGTCGTCTTAGTAGTAGTAGTAATAGTAGTAGCTAGAATCAAATACTAGAGTTTTTCCGACTATAATAGGTTTTTGTTCCAGTATTAGCACCTTCAGTCTTTTATAATTAACTCTAGGTTCAGTAACATCGTGTGGCGTTAGCTGAAGCAGAACAGTAGAGCTGCTCCAGCCATGAGTGTAAAGTATTCTAGACAAAATAATATCCAGCAGATATACGGGCCAAGGAGATCAATGCAAGGGACGCATTAGTTATATAACCACCGCCTCATCGATTACTTCGCCAATTAACTTCCCTCTTTACGATGACCACTTAATAAAATTCGATTGTGTAGGCGATTAAATTCATCGCAAGGACTTTGTGAAAGGATTAAAAGCAGTATTCATTAACCACTTACAGAGCATTAAGATACTTCTCTCTTATTCCAGTATCACGAGACGAATTTAGCAAGTCCAGGAATGATCTTTTATAGTGATTTGGATTTTTTTTTCCAGCCACAAAACATAGCCAGCGCACGGATTTTCAGTCACAGTCGAGTATGCAGTAGCGGAATAACTTGGTGATATATTTCTAAATATTCTGCCCTGTCTACGGGTTATTTAATTCTGCGTACCTCAGTAACAAGAGTCTACATCAGTATAAAATGGGGAGTGAATACATTATGTGTGCGTGTCTACATTGCAAGTTGTCACCAGATTATACAAATCTGCTTTTTGGTAACTGGTTAACTCAAGACAGATCACCTGTTTTTAATAACTGGTTAGCATAGTCGCTATTACTTAGAAAGCAACAGGTAAATTTAGAGTAAGGTATCAACACATGGTAAATAATTTAACGAGGTGTTAGTGATCAGGGTAACTTAGTCCTAAACTTACAGTACTCAGAAATTTGGTTGTCCTATTACAGTTATTTAATGAGTACCAGGCCTTCTAATTGTTTTGTGTCGGTATATCTAGTTTCATTTTCGATAGTAACTGAGTGATGTGGAGTGATGAGGATCAGGTTGTGTGTGTGTGAAGTGTGCAACCTTGGTTGTGCCCCTTCCCCCCCTCACCACTCCTCTTTCCCACCCCCTCACCATTCCCCTTCCCCTCCCCCTCCCCACCTCACCACACCCTTTCCCCTCCCCTTCCCCTTCCCTCCTCACCAAACCCCGTCCCCTCCCCCTCTCCACCTCACCATTCCTCTTCCCCTCCCCATCTCACCCGCACCCACCTTTCGTGCTGGTGAGCCGCAGTGTCTGGTGTGGCCCAGCCTGGTGGCCACCGGTACGGGTCAATGATGGCCATGTCTTCAAAGCGAGCAGTATGATAAAAGAGCCCGCCTCAGGACACCAACGTGCTAGATTTACTTCTGTTGAATTTTGTGAGCTGCGACTTAAAAACACCGTAGCATTATGCAGCTGAACATAGCCTATATAGCTGAGAGTTTTAAAGATTTGTAGCCTAGATTCTAAATGATATTGTATTAATTAGATAATATGAATAGGTAGATGAATATAACGCCTAGTAAACAAGATATATATACGTATCGTTGTCTTCAAGAGACTACCTACGATTATGAGTGCGAGTGAGTTAATTTCACGTATGTGCTCACAAGTAGTACGAATATGTGGATAAGAAATAAATAAAAATTGTGTCTTTATTGTAATCTGTAAGAGAATAGAGTGAGGGCTCTGGGTGGGTCGTTCTGAGTGTGTGTGTGAGTAAATTTCACGTATGTATTCATCAGTAGTACAAATAAGTGGATAAAGAGTAATGGCGAATAGATTAAAAAAAAAACATACTGTATATATATGTACTGTAATGTGTAAAGAGAATACGTATGGTTATGGGCGGAGTGTGGGTGAGGTCGCTGGGTTGGTTGTTATGGTGTGTGGGACGTGGCTTGCACCACCGGAACCAGTTTGTCGCCTGTCTCTCACCACTCTGGCTCCACACACTAGTCAGGATCTGGCGTCACACATTGGTCGGATTTAAGGTTGTTCTCTAAGTGGCTGGCGTTAAAGATTTCGTAACACATCTTCTTTGACTACTTACTTTGCACTTTACACCCCAGTATCGTCTTTTACTTTATTGATGCAAAGAGTATCGATATTAAAACTATATTAATAACATACAAGAGACGGTTAAAGTGTAATATGCAAAATAAATCACTAAGTCAGAGGTTCCACGAAGTCTCCAGTGCCATCTAGCATACGCCCCATAACCCCTTCATTCTGATGACGTCTTACAGTTTACTTAGGCTACCACAGGAAGATTTTGTTCAATTTGGAAGAACTCTCTAGTGATGAAGGGGTTAATGAAGGCTGCATGAAACTCTTCCAGTTCAGAAAGTCTACCTTAAGGCTGAATAAAATCGTCAGGAGATAGCAAGACAAAGAAACATAATCGTACTGAAGGGTTAACAACGGTACCACCCAATTCCCTTTGACCCCCTTCGAGGCTATGAAAATTATAGCTGTATCATTCTAATAACGGCACAGTTTGTATCAGTAACATGCAAGATCATTTTTAAGGCGTGATGTGCAGAAGAAATCGCCAAGGGAGAGGCTTTGCGAAATCCCCTAAGCCAACAAGAAATAAGGCCCTAAAGTTCAGAGGTTCTGTATGGTTGCAGGATAAGGAGGCTGTCTGGCTTCTCGTCCTTAAGGGTTTATTTGTATGTATGGCACGTTATTACTCTCATAGATTTTATTTTTGGAAAGTATGTCGGTATTAGAATGGCATAATTAAGATGTGAGGGGCCTAAAGCGTAAAATATGCAAGATATATTGGTAAAGATGATGTTTTAGAAAGCTTCCAAAACTGACGTCAGTTGGATCCAGGCTAGGAGATTTACTAACACTTTTTCCCAGGCAACATATCTTTGTCTATGGAATGTTAGTGTTACTCGCATGTTATATATATTTTTAGTCAATTTCGGTAGCCAATGGGCGTTCATGAAGGGCAAAAGAATATCAAGTCCAGCATACAAAATAAACCGCAAAGGAAGAGGCGCTAGAAAGCCACCTAGGACTGTATTCTAGATTGCATAGGAGGTTTCGTTGCACATCTTCATTAGCAGTTTACTTTGACTAGTGTATCTTAATATTCTCTCGTATGTTATTTATATCGTCTTAATAGCATCATTGTTCGTATCAATGACGTAAGAGGGTGTTAGGATGCAGTGGCCAAAATAAATTTCTGAAGAAGAGGTGCTACGAAATCTCCAAAGGCGCTTAGAATACGGTACCTAAGCCGATGAGAATGAAGTCCTAAGTGTCAGCATACGTGGAGGTGAAGGGAGGCGGGGGTGGGTACAAGCCAGACCAGTCTTCAGACGTTATACGGCGCCCCTCTTGCTGCCAACGACCTCACTCGCCCCAGGAGCTCACACATACAGTTTCCCCTTAACATGACCATTTTTATCGTCCTGCCACTACGATTCTGGTCATCTGAGAAGAGATATGTCGTAGTAAAGGGGTTGGAAGACTGAGAAGAGATATGTCATAGTGATGGAAGATTGAGCATACATATGCCGTAGTGATGGAATTGGAAGATTGAGAAGTGATATGTCGTAGTGAGGGCCTTGGAAGAATGAGAAGAGACGTTATAGTGAGGGAGTTGGAAGATTGAGTATGAGATATGGCTCAGTGAGGGAGTTGTAAGGTCTTCGCTAACCAGAACAAGTGGTGCCAGGCACAACAAACCTCGCTTGACGGTATTTATTTATTTCTGTTAAAAACTTACTCGTTTCTGCCATTTAGTGTTAGTGCACAATTAACCCATTTGCGCCCAGTGTTCTCAATATAGGACGGAACTGGGCATTTTCAAAAGTTAATAAAGGTGGAACCCCGGGGTTGGGACCTATGAGCTTCGCGACTATGAGCCGGTAGGCGGAGGGCAGTACAATTAGTATCCTTCCAGCAAAATCCCTCACACAGGAACCCTGGGAGTTCATGGGTTAAAATCGAAGGTAATGGCGCAAATGTTTTCAAGTTATTCCTTCTGAAAACCGTGAGCTTGCGTTTGACCTTTCAAGGTCATTTAAGGTCAAAGGTCATGCTGCCAAATGAAAGCCCATATGAGACTTCCTGTATCCTGGTAATAGTAAATATATTTGCAGCGAGTTTCGAGTTATAGCCCCCTGAATATCCATGACCTTTAGTTTGACCTTTCAGGGTCGCTTACGGTCAAAGGTCAAGTTACCAATTAAAAATTTATATAGGATTTCCTATATGTTGATAATAGCAAATATCTATCTTCAACGAGTTTCGAGTAATAGCCCCTTGAATATCCGTGACCTTGAGTTTGACCCTTCAGGGTCATTCAAGGTCAAAGGTCTTGGTGCCAAATGAAAGCCCATATTACGAGTTCCTCTATGTTCCAGTAGTAAATATCTCTGTCTTCAACCGTTTTCAAGTTATAGACCTCTGAAACTTCGTGACCTTGATTTTGATCTTTCAGGGTCACTCGATTACCTCCAGAATTTAATCACTTTCTTTGGGGGCTAGTGCCCACATATCCTGAAAGTTTCATGTAATTTCATTCAACCGTTTCTCCGTAATGTTGCTAACAAAGAAACAAGCAAACAAATTCGACCAAAAACAGTATTTCATCGGACTTCGTCCGGGCGAGGTAATTATGCCCATTTACAGAGAGGCCCATAAAATAACGCGCCTTTTCCACTTTGCCGGGCGCTTTCTCTTATATTGCAGGGACGGCTTAATCAGCGTTATCAGTGTCTACCCTGCATCACCTGTTCATTTCCTACTGCCGCTGCCACATTCTTGCCCACACAAACATACTTAGTCGTCCTCGCAACACACAAGATAACCCCGAGTTGAAATTCTAGTGAACACTACTTACGGGTCACCCAACGTACAGAGATGCTGTTATCTTCCACGTGAACATTTTCCTAAATACAGTAGGTA